>NC_058417.1:53492505-53608943 GCF_002201575.2 Neomonachus schauinslandi
AAGAAAGAAAGAAAGAAAGAAAGAAAGAAAGAAAGAAAGAAAGAAAGAAAGAAAGAAAGAAAGAAAGACGGGAGGGAGGGAGGAATAGAAAGAGATAAAGCAACAAGTGAAAGTCTTCTCTTCATTCCCAGAACCTTAAAGGTAGCCACAGTCAGCTTCTGCTGTCTCCCTGAAAAAAAAGTGTATGCATAATCAGCATATACACCCAAGTGAAGTCAACATAAGTCAGCACACAAGCATATCTCTCTGCCCTTTCTTCTTTTACTCCATAATATCATTTTTCCCAAAGAGCACATACAGATCTACCTCATTCTTTTTTTTTTTTTAAGTAATCTCTATACCCAACGTGGGGCTTGAACTCAGGACCCCGAGATCAAGAGTCACATGCTCCTCGACTAAGCCAGCCAGGCGCCCCTACCTCATTCTTTTATGGGTTCCACAGTATTTCATCACATGGATATTCTACAGTTTATTTAAGCAGCCCCAATTGCTGAATTATTTGCTCTTACACCTCCTACCATGAACATCCTTGTACGCACATCTTGGTGAAATTTTGCAAGTAAAACCATAGAACTGTTGAGTCAAAGGAATTTGCATTGTGACTTTGATAGATATTGTCAATTGTTCTTCAAAATTCCCCAGTGGGGCACCTGGGTGGCTCGGTCGGTTAAATGTCTGCCTTCATTCAGGTCATGATCTCAGGGTCCTGGGATCAAGCCCCAGGGTGGGCTCCCTGCTCAGCAGGGAGCCTGCTTGTCCCTCTTCCTCTCCCTCTGCCCCTAATCCTGCTTGTGCTCTCTCTCTCTCTCTCTCTTGCTCTCTTTCTCTATCTCTCAAATAAATAAAATCTTAAAAACAAAACAAAACAAAATGCCCCAATGTATGCTCCAACCAATGATGCATGTATGAGCTCCTGTTTCCCCAAATCTCAAGCAACATTGACCATTATCATACTTTTATCAAAGCATTACGTGTTGTACTGTATCAGAGAAACAGTGCCAGTACAAAATATATTGAGAGAGATTTCCTTCAAGGATTTGGCTCTAGGGGGCTGACAAGCCCAAAATCTGTAGGGCAGACTGGCCGGCTGGAAATTCTCAGGCAGAAGCTGATGCTGCAATCTTGAACAGAATTCCTTCTTCCTCAGGAAAACCTCAGTTTTGCTCTAACTTCCTTAAATTAATTGGATGAGACCCACCCAGATTATTGAAGACTTACAAGTCAACTGATTGTAAATCTATAATAATATCTATAATATATAATCTATATATCCATAATATACCTTCACAGCAACAGATAGATTAATGTTTAATTAAGTAATTAGGTGCTATCTCCTAGCCAAGTTGACACATAGAACTAACCACATTTACACACACAAAAAATGTACCTGTTTGTATTCTTTGTTCACTTTCCTATTGAGATATTCTTTTGAGAGCTCTTTATATTACTATATATATTAACCATTTGTCTGTCTTGGAAATATTTCCTATCATTTCTCATTTGATTTCTGTATGTTCTTTCAACCAGAACATTTTTATTTCTGTGCAGTCAGATCTATCCATCTGAATTTCTGTCTTGTTAAGAAAGTCACTCAGAACCACTTTCAGAGCCATAGTAACCACCTCGTTCACCTAGGCTTTCTAAATGCTCCCCCTAAACCATAAAGTCACAGGAAAGCAGGATGCTGAGGCAATATTAGCCCAGCTTCCATTGAGAGGTGTTCGCTGAAGAACAATTTAATGTCAGGCCCTGGCTTTTAGCAAGGGTCAATAGAAAAACTAGAGGATATAAAGAACTTATCAAACTCAACACCCAAAAAAACCAAATAATCCAGTTAAGAAATGAGCAGAAGACATGAACAGACATTTTTCCAAAGAAGACATCCAGGTGGCTAACAGACACATGAAAAGATGCTCAACATCACTCATCATCAGGGAAATACAAATCAAAACTACAATGAGATATTACTTCACACCTGTCAGAATGGCTAAAATTAACAACTCAGGAAACAAGAGATGTTGGCAAGGATATGAAGAAAGGAGGGGCACCTGGGTGGCTCAGTCGTTAAGCGTCTGCTTCGGCTCAGGTCATGGTCCCGGGGTCCTGGGATCGAGCCCCGCATCGGGCTCCCTGCTCAACGGGAAGCCTGCTTCTCCCTCTCCCACTCCCCCTGCTTGTGTTCCCTCTCTCACTGTGTCCCTCTCTGTCAAATAAATAAAATCTTTAAAAAAAAAAAAAAGGATATGGAGAAAGGAGAACCCTCTTACACTGCTGGTGGGAAGGCAAACTGGGGCAGCCACTCTGGAGAACAGTATGGAGGTTCCTCAAAAAGTTAAAAATAGGGCTACCCTAGACCCAGCAATTTCACTACTAGGTATTTACCCAAAGGATACAAAAATACAGATTTGAAGAGGTACATGCACCCCAATGTTTATAACAACATTATCAACAATAGCCAAACTATGGAGAAAGCCCAAATGCCCATCGACTGATGAATGGATAAAGAAGATATGGTGTGTATATATATATACAATGGAATATTACTCAGCCATCAAAAAAGAATGAAATCTTGGGGTGCCTGGGTGGCTCAGTCAGTTAAAGTCTGACTCTTGGTTTCAACTCAGATCATGATCTCATGGGTCTTGAGATAGAGCCCCGGGGCAGGCTCTGTGCTCAGTAGAAAGTCTGCTTGAAGATTCTCTCCCTCTGCCCCTCCCCACACTCGTGCTCATGTGTGCTCTCTCTCTCTCAAATAAATAAATAATTTTTTTAAAAAAGAATGAAATCTTCCCATTTGCAACAACATGGATGGAGCTAGAGTGTATTTGCTAAGTGAAATAAGTCAGTCAGAGAAAGACAAATACCATCATTTCACTCATATGTGGAATTTAAGAAGCAAAACAGATGAACATATGGGAAGGAAAGAGAGAGAGAGAAGCAAACCATAAGATACTCTTAAGGACAGAGAACAAACTGAGGGTTGATGGAGGGAAGTGGGTGGGGGCGGGGCTAGATGGGTGATGGGCATTAAGGAGGGCACTTGTTGTGATGAGCACTGGGTGTTGTATATAAGTGATGAATCACTAAATTCTACTCCTGAAACCAAAATCCACTATATGTTAACTAACTAGAATTTAAATAAAATTTTGAAAAGACAAAATAAAGCCCATAGGAAAAGCTTTGCATTTTCTGCAAAATGACAATTGCCCATTTTGTCATTTGAGGCCCCTTATATAAGAATCCACATAAGAGATTCCTCTCTGCATCGCATGCCAGGAGAAAATACTCACTGACTGAATAGACTCAGGCAGTAAGTACTACATACCCCATCTGGTTTCCCATTTTGTCTTGGGTGCCAGGAAATCTAGAAGCAACTGTAATGCTCAGATACAGGAACAAGCCATCTCACTCTGGGACAGAAGATTTCCTCGGGCAGCATCTTTAACCGCCCTCTTGTACAGTTTCGTTGTAAGCCACCTCAAATTCCTTTTGGAAGTAGATGAAGCCCAAATACAAACATAAACAAAATGACTTAAGACAACAACAAACTGGGGTGCCTGGGTGGCTCAGTTGGTTAAGCGGCTGCCTTCAGCTCAGGTCATGCTCCCAGGGTCCTGGGATCGAGCCCCACGTCGGGCTCCATGCTCAGCAGGAAGCCTGCTTCTCCCTCTCCCACTCCCCCCTACTTGTGTTCCCTCTCTCGCTGTCTCTGTCTCTCTGTCAAATAAATTTAAAAATCTTAAAAAAAAAAAAAACGTAACAACAAACTGAGGGTTGTTGGAGGGGAGGTAGGTGGGAGGAAGGGGTAACTGGGTGATGGGCATTAAAAGGACACTTGATGAAATGAGCTCTGGGTTTTATATGCAACAGATGAATCACTAAATTCTACCCCCGTAACTAATAATACAGTATATGTTACCTAATTGAATTTTTTAAAAGAATTTAAAATGTTAAAAAAAAAAAAAGAACAAAAACACCTGTCTGAATGGTGGCAAAGTTGGCACAAAAGTTTCTGTAGAACCATGTTAATCAACATTTTCACAAATGCTCCCTAGGAGGGAAGGTACAGTGGAAAATCTGGATCTGAGGTTGACATTCAGCTTCTCCAAGCAGTGAAATTTGGAGCCAACCTAGAGAAATTTTAGGAAAATCCTGGCAGCTATTGTGGAGAGAATAACTCCATTGTGTATCTAAGGTAATGGATTTAGGCAGACTCATCCCTAACATTTGGGGGACCAGGGCTAGAATACAAATGGATATCCATATACAACGTGTCTCGATATTTTAATGTTCTAAAGCAAGCTTAAAAAAACTATCAAGTCAAGTGTGTCCTATCTTCCTACCTTGACAAACACATCTTCCTACGGACCTGGAAACCAGGTTTGAATATAGGATTTTCAGAAATTCTGCACCAAAACGTGGCAGCAGCATCCTGCCCCTGCCCCCAGGCAGGATTTGGCAGGACCTGAAGTGCTGAACCCTGTCACCCTGGACCATGTCCCCACTAAACCAGAACAGGTCCCAAGAAGATGGAACTCTTTTCATATAATGAGAGAAGAAAATGAATCCTTCACCCTGAAAAGGAAAAGGATAAAAGGGAAAAGAATGTCGATGTGTTATATCCTTTAGTAAATGAAGAAGGTGGACATGGAGGGACTGACCCTTCACCTTCTGAAATAGTCTCTCTAGGGAGCACTTCTTCAAGCCCAAGAAAGTTGGATTTGAGATGTAAATTATTAAAGCCACTGCACACAACAAACAAATGGAGCCCTTTAAACCAGGAGGAAATAAAAGCTGAATCGAATTTGGTTTGTGAAGTGGAGGTGGGGGACCATAGTCAGGGGACATCCAAAGTCAATATTACAAATAATCTCATGTGCCACTGTCAGAGCCAAAGAGTGTTGGGGCCATGGGTCCAACCCCAGGAGACCCTGCCAATCCTTATGCTCTTACATTTTTGGCTTTTTGCATCTTTATGGCTTTGCAAGTCCAGCTAAAGTTGGCATCTCTTGAGCCTTTCCAATGACTTTGAATGCTTGTCTTTGGAAAGTAGCTATTGTCCATTTTAAAACTAAGGCATTTAGAACTCATTCATTCATCCATCCACCCATTCATTCATTCATTGAGAGCCTACTGAGTACCAGCCTCTAGGTGTATGTATATTTCCTCTCTATTGCTTATGATTTTCTTCCCTGACCTGACCTTCCCGACTAACTCTCCCTACTACTTCCTCCAGGTACAGAAGTAGCCATTCCCTTCTTTCCCAAACTCTCCTTCTCTTGAAATGCTGTCCTCTCCAATGCTCCAGAGCCAAGGGCAAACACTTTCAAGGCATATATCCAGACGTTCTGATTTTTTTTATTCTACAGCAATGTTTTTTTAGACTTTGTGTTACTCTCCCAAGAAACGTGCCAAAGGGAATTAAAAGTGCAGGGAATTTATTAAGGGAAATACCTATGAAAAAAAGTGGGGTAGGGGCACCCGGGTGGCTCAGTCGGTTAAGCATCTAACTTTGGCTCAGGTCATGATCTCAGGGTCCTGGGATCAAGCCCCATGTTGGGGCTCTCTGCTCAGCGGGGAGTCTGCTTGTCCCTCTCCCTCTACCCCTCCCCCATTCATTCTCTCTCTCTTTCTCTCAAATAAATAAATAAAATCTTAAAGAAAAGAAAAAAGTGGGGTGGAAGCTGGGAGAGGCAGAGAGAGCCCACAGACCATGATGCAGGTCTGACCCCAAGTGAAGGAGACCGCCGTGCAATCTCTGGAAGGATCTGTAAAACTGTCCTAGAGCCAAATTCAGCCATTAGGGGAATCCTGTGTCTCCCAGAAACAAGCCTGCCTCAGTGTCCCTGCCACACTCTGCCTTTGGCTGGGAACAACCAGTGATAAGAATGGCCTTGGTGCAAACACACCTCTGGGGCATTCAGAGGGCACAGTGGGGCCTCAGTGAGTTACGCCCCTATGGTTGGAAGTCTGAGAAGCAAGCTCTCATGGTCACCTCAGATGTTCATTAACATGGGGCAAAACAAGTTTCCTTCTATTCTTTCATGCCTCTTCAGTGACTCAGATTAGGAAATCAAGAGTTTGGGGGGGGGGTGTGTTTGTGTGTGTGTGTGTGTGTGTAGAAGGAGCCCACTCCCACAGCCACAACGGCGTCTCCAAAGCCCAGTTCACACTGCAGACCCTCACCCCTCTCTTGCTCCCTTTCAGACCATCCTCGTGGGTGACAGTGGCGTGGGGAAGACATCTCTGCTGGTTCAGTTCGACCAGGGCAAGTTCATCCCGGGCTCCTTCTCGGCCACCGTGGGCATTGGATTCACAGTAAGCGCTCCCAGACTCTGGGGCCCTGGTGTGTCTCTGTCAGGGTCCCAGCAGGAAACAGGTGGACGCTCACATTGGATCATTCAAGAAGGTTGAATACGAAGACTACTTACCAAGGTGGAGGCAGGGTGTTGGGGAACCAGGGGGTACGGTGCAGTGCCCGTGCATGGCGCAGGGCCTCCGTTCCAGCCCTAACCTAAAAAAAAAAAACAAGAGGAGAGATCTACTGTCAGAACCTGGGGGAAAAAGCCTGCAAGGGGAGGGCTGGCTGGCAGGAGCTGTGACCCTCAGTGGAGAAACCCAGCAACTCATAGTCACCCTCCTGGGAGCTAGCCAGGGCAACAAGGCAGCTCCCTCCTACCGTGCTCTCCTCCTGCTCCCCCATCTCTTCCTGGGGCTCCCCATTGGCTGAACACAACTGGAAACCAGAAAGAATATCTTGATACAGATTGCTCAGGTCCACCTTCCAGGGCAAGAAGAATGTGGAGAAGCAAAGGGATGGCTTCCGATGTTAAGTACAGTCCAAATTTAACACTGTTGTGTGGGTCCTAGGGAGCTGGCAGGCCAACAATTAAAGTTTTGTTCTTAGCTCTCTGCCTCTCCCTGGATCTCCTCAGGATCAGGATGGAGCGGAGCACAGGGCCTGTGGGACCACACTCAGGGCTGAAAGGTAGCAGTGTCACACTGGTGGGGAGAGGCAAGGGGAACCCCCAGAAACTGGACTCGCCTGTTAGGTCACAGCAAGGAAGGCAAGGACTCATGATGGCCAGGGATTCAGAGTAAAGCAGAAATGAAAGCCTGGCCAGCATGTGTGCCAGGGCCTAATCCAACCTGAGACACCAGCGCCCAGCATTCTCCCATGACCGGCCTCCAGAGTGCTGGGAAGGACAGGGCTGAGTCCCAGGAGAACAAGCCTGCCCAGACAATTCCTGAGGCCTTGGACCAGGCTGCCATACCAGGCATCCCCCACCATGGGCCCGTTCCCCGTCTGCCCCTCAGCACACGAGTTCACAGGGGGCCCTCACAGGCACCAGCCTTCTCCCTTCAGTCCACGCCCATTGTTCCGCCTGGCAGACTCAGAGGGCAGACAGTGGGGTAGATGTGGGTGGGAACGCTCTGATTCACACTCCACAGATGCATCAGGGTGGGACCTCCAAATTTTGCCGCTAGCCTAGTAAGAAAAGTGTGGCATCTGACCTCTAAGAAGGAAGAAAGTATGTGGTCAAATGAGAGCCTGAAGCAGGCTGACACAGGACAAGCCTGGCTCTCCCAAACCTACCACAGGACAAAGGAGGGTCTTGGTGGAGCCAACAACGCAAACTAGGGATGGAAGTCAGAAGCCCACATTTCCCTCTGCAGGCTCTAGGAGGGGCTCCTTCCTTGCCTCGTCCAGCTTCTGGTGGCTCCCAGCAATCCTTGGCACTTCTTGGCTTGTAGATGCGGCACCCCAATCTCTATCTCTGTCTTCACAGGGCCTCTTCTCCCTGTGTGTCTGTTCGTCTTCTTCCAAGGACACCAGTCATATTGGATTAAGGGCCCACCCTACTCCTGTACGACTTCATCTTAACTACTCACATCGGCAACAACCCCACTTCCAAATAAGTTCTCATTCTGAGGGAGTAGGGGCTAGGACATCCACAGATGGTTTTAGGGATGTAATGCAACCCATAACAGCGTAGTTTGCAGTGGACGGGGAGCAAGGGCCATGCCTCCTCCTCTCTCTCATTTCTCGTTGGCCATTACTCTCTTGCTCTGAAAACCGTTGCCCCTTCAGGGTTCCGGTGTGAGCACTCAAGAGCTCAGAGTGGGCTGGGGTGTTATTTGCAGCAGGTGACTCTGGCATCCAAAGAGCTGACCATACCACACATCTGCAGAGTACCGTACAGCTTCTCGGCTCCCACAGATGGCTCTCTGAGGCCCACCTACGTATAGATGAGGTGATGGCATGCCCAGCGCCAGAAAATAGCTCCAGCTGATGCCAAAAATCACAGAGCTAAGAGGCAGGTGTACACACAGTCCCCACCAGGCCTATAATCTCCCATAAGCCACACCTGCCCCTTATCCCCAACACCTAAGTCGAGAGGTGCAGATGCCCCTCTCCCCCTACACACCCTTCAGTCAGCCCCTGTGTAATGCACCTGCCCTGTTCAGAAGTAAGCTATGTGCTTGTATACAATGCTGGGACAGGAGTAACTAAATGGCTGGCCAGGGCCACAGAGTCCCTGAAGCCTACTAGGGGCAACCCCAGACACACTCCCACTCTCTGTCACCAGGAGCTGCAGGATTCCTGGAATGTCCTGGACAGTCTGCTCAAAATGATCCACGACCTCATGAATGCATTTAATACCAAACATCTAAGGCCCGCTCCATGCCAAGGGACGGGTGCCAGGCATGAATAAGGCCAGCCCTGCCTTTAGGAGCGCCTAGATTGGGAGGTGTGGGGGGAAGGCTTTCCCAGGATGGGTCATTCTGGGCGCAGCCCAACAGGTCAGGGAGAAATGAGAGGTTATCTACACTATAAAGGGTCAAAGTCCTAGCATCCACCAGGGGCCGTGAAAAACCACCGTGTAAATGTGCTGCAAGGTGAATTTCGATGGGTAAATAAAATTACATTCAGAAAAGCTCGCGCTGGGGTGCATTAGCAAAAGCAAAACTGCCTGAGCGCCTTCCTCACAATGCACGCCTCCTCACAAAACCAGCGCCCCGCTGCCCGGAGGCATCCCCAGCTCACAACCGGGACCCACGGACATCTGTCGGCCGCCAGCTGGCCGGGGCTCGGGCGCCGCCTGCAGGCCACGCTGCGCAGCGGCAGCGAGAACCGGGGCGCCGGACCGCGGGGTCCCCGCGATGCCAGACCTTGCGAGGCAGGCTGGATTTCCAGGGACCGTTCCCCGGGGAACCTAACCCGGGCCGCTGGCGACCCTGGGGGACCGGTCCCGGGGCTGGATTTGGCCCGTGTCCTCAGAGCGCGAAGCCGGGCCAGTTTGCTCGGGGGCCCGCCTGCCCCTCAGGCGCTGACCCTGCGGTCGTGCGCACCCTCGCGAGACAGCCTGCTCGGGGCAGGTGTCGTCGGGGTGGCCGGACGGAGGGAGGAGCCTGTCGGGGTCCGGGCCGGGGCGGTGGAGGGTGGGAGGATGGGGTGGAGCCTAAAGCGGGGCGGTCCCTGCGCTGTCCCTCGCCCGCCACCAGCCCTAGCTCACCTCTGGTCCAGGGGACATGACGGGCATGTCTGGCGCCGCTGCCACCCGGGATGGAGAGGCCCCCGAGCACTCCCCGCCTTGCAGTCCGAGCTACGATGTCACGGGCAAGGTGGGTGGGCACTGCGCCCAGCGCTGAGGACTCCCCAGCCGGCTCTGAGGTCACCCCTTCCCCGCGTCCTTTGCCCTGAGACCCCGGTCCAAGCCCCTTTCTGGCTTCGTCTGCGTTGGACTCAGCCCTTTCCCCAGGAAACCGGGTCTCCCAGAGCAGGGAGGAAGGGTGGAGACAGCCCCTGGCGCTATGCCATCGTCTAGGGCTCTGGGCTGGCTCAGCAAGGGTGGAAAGGGGAGGGTCGGAAGGACTGAATGACTCCCCACACAGCGGACCCCAACCCAATTTTCTTTTGCTGCACCCTGGCCGCTATGATCTCCCGGGAACCCCGTGCTTCTCGGTACGGGTTAAGCACACAAACCTCCTGGGCACAGGCACCCCCAAACGCTAGGATAAAGGGATGCCTGGAGACGCAGAGAGGACGCCCCCTGGCGGCGGAGCAGTTGTGGTTAATGCCCTTTCCCCAGCTAAGCTCTCAGCCGTGACTGAACATCGCGTTTGGAGGCCTTAGGCCTGAAGCTCTGTGGGACCCCGGGTGCCCCCGAGCCCTACCCCTTCCCTTTCTGCTCCCGCAGCCATTGCCTCCCGCCTTCTTCCAGGAGGATGTTGCTAACCAAAATGCAGGCCCACCTGAGAATATTTAGAACCTGAGAAAGATTCTGTTGGTTAGTCACAAGTCCCCGGTGGGTGAGCTTAAGCCACCTCTCTGGGGCCAGATCCCTCTGCAGGGCTGCCCTGTACAGAAGCAGGTGAGGGAGGCAATGGACACTGGTCTGTCTGCCCTCCCTCTGGGCCCAGGGAGGAGTCAGGGACCAGGAACCCTGAACGAGGTACTGAGGGAGCACAGAGCTTCCACTCTTCCTCTATAAGGTTGGGGATGAGTGAGGGGTTGCCCTGTGTCGTGCTGTGTGGCCTTGGAGGAGACCTGACTTTTCCTGTGCCTTGGTGTCCTCCCCCGCCCCCACGGCTCACTCTCACTGGGAGCTGGGGCCTCCACCCCCATTGTTTCAGGGGAAGCCACTCTGCAAGTCACCCACCCAGAGCCGTTGAGATAGGCGTCCTGTGTGGGCTGGTGGCAGGAAATGGGCCCCTGTGCCTTCAGGGGAGGGGGAGCTGCTAAGGGCCAGGCCCCAGGCTGGTGGGGACCTCCTGACCTCCTGGCCTGACAAGCCAGCTGGGCTCTTTGCCTAGGAGGTGGCAAGGCTGGGCTGGAATCACCTGGCTGGGTGGGCAGTGAGCATCTTTTGTTCAAGGCAGCTGTGATCTGAAAAGGATGCAGGAGCTCACCCTCCCTCCTTCCCCCTCAGGGGCTAGGACCCAGGAGCCAGGGAGCAGTGCTGACTCCAGAGGGCTCCCCAGCCTCCAGCTCTCCATCTCCCCTGGGTCAAGCAGCATCTGTGGAGAGTGGCCCGTGGCTTCCAGCAGCCTGCATCCCCTGGGCTTGCCCCAGGAGACTGAGTCCAGGCCAGTCTGGGAGGAGCCTGGCAGGAGCTCCTTGGGCCAAATTAGAGGGAATGGGGGCCACAGGCAGGCAGCACCCAGCCCCGGGCCACTCTTCCCTGAGTCTCAAGTAGTTCACATCAGCATTATTGGTCCAAGTCATTAATAGACTCCAAAGAGGCCTCAACAAAATTATCCTTCCTCCCTTCTAGCTGCTGTGGAAACCATGCCACAGAAGGGTTAAGGAATCTTCCGAACATCCCCCAGTAGCCATTTGCAAGCCAGGACCCCAGCCTTCATATGGCTTTTGCTCAGTCCCCTTACCTTTTCGCCAAAGTTAGCTAATCCTAGTATCCCGTGCCCACAGCAGGAATGCCTTTGGGCTCCATTGTCAAGGTCAGAGCCTCAAAAATAACTCAAACCTAGTCCCTGCTCAACCCATTAAGTATCTACCCAGCCAACCGGGAAAATTCCAGCATTAGGTCCAGACCTCTGTTCTCCAAGCTTGAGCAATGACTAGACAGAAGGCTCCCTTCCCCTGGCCCCACTTGTCTTGTCCCTGAAAGAAGATAGATGAGCTGAGACTGACCAGACAATAAAGGGGAGGGACACACCCCACGCCACGCGCCCTCCCCTACAGTGACCCAGGAATGCTCATTTGCAGCCATCTGTCCCATTTGGGAGGTTTCTGCAGAAGGAACTTCAGATTCGTTGTCTCCCCATTTCAGCATAAATTTCAACCCTCCCTAGTTCATGCAACCCTTTTATAAACATAAAATGCCATTAGGGCGCCTGGGTGGCTCAGTTGGTTAAGCGACTGCCTTCGGCTCAGGTCATGATCCTGGAGTCCCTGGATCGAGTCCCGCATCAGGTTCCCTGCTCGGCAGGGTGCCTGCTTCTCCCTCTGACCCTCCCCCCTCTCATGTGCTCTCTCTCTCTCATTCTCTCTGTCTCAAATAAATAAATAAAATCTTAAAAAAAAAAAAAATGCCATTAGAAACTTCCAGATAAACCTTGTGACCAAAAAAAGAAAAGAAAACAACAGCAGTGGTAATTTTAGAATATGCCTTTGCACACAACAGTGCCCGCCCCTATCAGATCCGATAGCCTCCCTTGGGTGATAATCCCTGGCCACGGTATTAACACTTCCCTTCTGGAAGTGGTGGTTCTTTGGGGCCACCGAGCACATTTGCTGAGGTCTCAACTCAGGCTTCCAGGAAACTGGGTGAGGACAGGAGAGTCAGAAGGAGGGCCTGAGAAATGAGCTGAGCCAAGGAGTAGAGAGGAGAGGCAGGGTGAAGGTAGCGGTAGGCTTTCCAGAACCAGGTGGCCCTCAGTGCCGACAGCATCCTTCCCTGGCCCTCTGGCCCTCTGCCCCTCCCCCCCTCTTTCCAGGGTCTCTCACCCTGGAAGCCCAGAAATTTGCCCCAACTCCCCATTAACTGCCTCTGCCCCCCATCTCCTAGGTGATGCTTCTGGGAGACTCAGGCGTTGGCAAAACCTGTTTCCTGATCCAATTCAAAGACGGGGCCTTCCTGTCCGGGACCTTCATAGCCACGGTCGGCATAGACTTCAGGGTGAGGTGGCTGCAGGCTCCTCCTCCCAGCTGCAAGTCAGGGGGGCCAGGGCTCAGGCACAGCGTGCTGTCCTCTCCTTGCCGACCCTGGCTCCTCAGAGCTGCTGTGGCTCACTGCCCAGAGGGCGCCGGGGGTGCTCCCCCTTGGGACCACAGAGGGGGCCAGGTTCAAGGAGTCTGGGCATGGTCGGGGGCTCTCTGCCCACCTACAGAATATGAGCAATGAGACACTGAGCCTTAAAGTTCTGCCCTAGAGCAAGGCGGACACATCCCACGGTATGAGCTGAGTTTCCTGGCCTTCAGCCCCCTTGCTCATTGCCCTCTGAGCTGGGCCCCTCTGGCAAGGCCCCAGAGGTCAACAGGTCTTTCTGGAGTTCCTGGAAACACAGCACTGCACTGGGTTGAAGAGCCGGGCTCACCAGGCTCCCTCCCTGTCATCTTGAGGAACCCATCTTTACAAATCTGTGTCAGGGATGTAGCACTCAGCCACTCTCCACCCAAAGGGTCCAGGAGAGTAAGGTCTAACCCCAGGTGGGGGTAGGGGAAGGGAGGCAATGCAGAGGCCAGGTGCCTCCCTCCCAATGGGAAGGAACTGAAGCTTCATTCAGGAGAACTAGTGAACAGCTAGAGGGAAAGACCACCCTGCAGGTCCAGCCTCAGCTGTGCCCAGGATGCTGGGGGGCATCTTCTCTCTAAGGACTCAGTTCTGCAGGATGGGGCTGAGCTCCGGGAGGGATGGATGGAAGTGAGAAAGAGGCAGGGCCCCCAGTGCCCAGCCCTTGCCACCTGCTGAGGTCTGGGCAGAGCCAGGCAGGTGCTCGGGCTCTTCTGCCCCCGGCGTGTTGTAAGAAGAGCAGACAAGTCCCCAGAAGAACTCTGCAATAGGGGGGCTCTCTGGAGACAGGGTCCTGCTGCCCTGAGGGGATGATCTGACTGGAGTTGTCTCTGGGGCTCACTGTACCCCCTTTAACCCTGGGGAGCAACCAGAACAGAATGTCTGCTGCTCTGTAGAATGTCAAGGATCCAAGCCTCCCCTGCCTTCCAAATCCACCCTCCCTCTGCCCTTTTCTCTTTCAGAACAAGGTGGTGACTGTGGACGGTGTGAGGGTGAAGCTGCAGGTGAGACCAGAACTGCAGGGGAGGGGGAGGACAGAGGTGCCCGCCCCTGCTCCGCACCTAAACCGCAGGAGGCTTGCAGCCCTGCCCTCAGCCTGGGGCAATTTCCTGTGGGGCCCAGAGGAAACGGTTTTTGTGCTTTTGTTTGTGCGAGGTCTCTAGAAAAAGCAGTTCCCAGGCACCCTCTCTGCTATCAAAGGCAGCTCAACGTGCCTCCAGACAAGCTCAGGCTTGCTCCAACGCCTCTCCAGTTTCCCAGGCCTCATCTGCTCTGGGAGACTGGGCACCCCCAACCTCTGGGCTAGGGAAGAGGCTGCAGCCTGAATGAGCTTGTGACCTCAATAACAGCACCATGCAGGACACCGTCACATGTTCAGAAGGCCCTGAGCACCTGCAGCAGGAACTGTCCCACCTTCCCACACAGCTCTCATACTCCAGCGCGGGTTCCCTCTGCCCAGCACGGTCCCGGCACACTGCCTCCTTCTGACCATCTGTCCGTCCCTTCCTAGATCTGGGATACAGCCGGGCAGGAGCGATTCCGCAGCGTCACCCATGCTTATTACCGAGATGCCCAGGGTAAGCCTTCCCCAGCCCACCTGGCATACCCATCCTCCTGCCCCACGTCCCCTGTGTGATCTCTCTCTCCCCCCGCCCCCGCAGCCTTACTCCTGCTGTACGACATCACCAACAAGTCTTCTTTCGACAACATCCGGGTAGGTCCCCTTCCCTCGCCATCCATAAGCAGCCAAGGCGGGGCCTCCACAAGCTAGGACTGCTTCCTGCTTGGTGGGAAGGGGGAGGAGCATGGAACACTGCCCCCTTTTTAAAAACACCTGCGCTGTGACTCAGAAGGAATAAGCTGCCGGTGGGCATCTGGTTGGCGTGTGGGCATGAAGGCCAGGCAGGCCGCTGGGTATCTGTGTTACCTACTTAGCCCTGGCTGTGATTCCTGAGGGCAGCTCATGACAAAGTGTCCGCAAAGTACCCAGCTCCGCCCCAGGCAATTACCCACTCACAGAGACCAAGGGGAGAACACAAGCAGGAGAGTCTCTCCAGCCAGCCAGCCCAGGTGGCAAAGAAAGTGATTTGGGCAGTGAGCAGTTCTGTCCTCACCAAACTATTACAGAGTAGGGATAAAAATTCAACAAGCACAAGCACTGAGTGTGTACAGCACCATAACGGTTTCACATCTCCCTGACCTCAAGGGATTGGCAAGCAAATGCGGTGGGGGGGGGGGGGGGGCACACGGGGACCAAAACATATAGATATAAAGCAGCTTATAAAGAGGATGGAAATCCACTCATATTGCCACCTCCAGCTCCATGCTCCTGGTAGACATCACCAATCAATCACAATAGTTTTTATCACTAAGCCCTTATGTGTCCTTGGAATCCTCAATGAGGCACTCCAGGAAATCGCTGGTGACCACCAACTGATTTAGGAGACATAGCTCCTCCATCTCCAGTTTCCATAGAACGGGGAGTTGCAGTGCTTGGGGTTGGGTAGGAAGGTTGGTAAGGAAGGCTGATCAAGACCAGAGAGGCCAGAACAAAGAGGCAGATAAGAGAATGCAGGGGGACAGTGAGTAGCCCAGGAAAACCAAACAGGACAGAAGAAGGATGGGGGAGAGGGAGGAGAGAAGGGCTGGTTCTCAGGCATGGCCTGGCTCAGCTCACCCTCTCCCACAGGCCTGGCTCACTGAGATTCATGAGTATGCCCAGAGGGATGTAGTGATCATGCTGCTGGGCAACAAGGTGAGTGAGCCCATTCCTGTGCCTCCCCTCTTACTAGCTCCATGAAAGCCCCACCGCTGCCCAAGAGGGTTAGCCGCATGTCCTTCCAGTAAAGGATTCTTTTTTTTTTTTTAAGATTTTATTTATTTGAGAGAGAGAATGAGAAAGAGAGAGAGCACAGGAGAGGGGGGAGGGTCAGAGGGAGAAGCAGACTCCCTGCTGAGCAGGGCGCGGGATGCGGGATTCGATCCAGGGACTCAATCCAGGGACTCCAGGATCATGACCTGAGCCGAAGGCAGTCGCTTAACCAACTGAACCACCCAGGCGCCCCCAGCAAAGGATTCTTTCCAGACTCCAGCTCAAGGGTCAGACCTATTTGGCAGCTTCAGCCCATCTCATCTGCCCTCGTAAAGCTTTGGAAATGGCCCCCTCCAGGGAAAGCCCATGCTGCCATCTGAGAGATCCAGGGATGCCCAACTGCTCAGCCCCCGTTAGATCATAGTAAAATAGGGTCACAGATGATGAGCTAAAACTAGCAAGGGCTAGTCCCAACTACTGTCACCTCTCTGAGGCTAGTCACCACACCCCTGGCAAAGGAGAGTTTCCGATCTCCCCAAGTGGCAGTGAGATCCCCTGGCTGGGAGCTGGGTAACTCAGCCTGAACAAGGCGGAAACCCTGGCTCCAAGCCAATCATACCACCCGCAGTCCCACAGGCCACCAGCAGAGGGCAGGCAGTAGCTGCTCCTGCGGCTAAAGAGGGACCAGCCCAGGCAGGAGAGGGGCCCGCTGGGGTGGAGGTTTCCTTCCCCAGAGTGACCCACCTGGGCTTGACAGGCGGATGTGAGCAGTGAAAGGGTGATCCGTTCGGAGGATGGAGAGACACTGGCCAGGGTAAGTGACTGCCCGTGGGCAGGACAAGGGGTGGGGACAGCCGGAGGCTGGCCCTGAGGACATTCTCTTCCTGGCAGGAGTACGGAGTTCCCTTCATGGAGACCAGCGCCAAGACGGGCATGAATGTGGAGTTAGCCTTTCTGGCCATTGCCAAGTAAGAGCCGAGCAAGGAAGGGAATCGTGCAGGGCAGGGTGGCACCATCTGGGAATCCAGTAGGGCCTGGCCCCTGGCCCAGCCCCTGCCCCAAAGCATTGTGCATTCTAGGTCCAGTAGCCCCAGGCCATGGGAGTGGGGAGGGTGCAGTTCCTCGCTCCCTGCCCAGCCCACTTCTTCTTCCTCTTCAAGGGAGCTGAAGTACAGAGCCTTGTGGCAGCCCGGTGGGCCCCATTTCCAGATCCGAGACTTTGTGGAGTCCCAGAAGAAACAGCCCAGCTGCTGCTCCTTCTTATGAAGCCCAAGGTGCTGAAAGGAGGCTCCAGAGGCCCCTGCGGATGCAGCCTTCTCCCCCAGATCTGGTTTATTCTGAGCGGATGGAAGTTGGGGGACCCAGGGCAGAGCCCCTTCCCAAGAGAGAGCTGTACTCCCACCCTTACCCTAGTTCCTGTAGCTTCCCTGCATCCTGGGGGAGGGAAAAGTATTTATTTCATTTTAATGATACATAATGTAATACAAAAAAGGAGGGGTGGGGACCAGAAAACCAAGAGAGGGACCTGGTTGTCCTTTTGCCTTCTGGTACGAGGGCTTAAATGGGGCCAAGGCTCCCCCCTCGCCTTGACAAGCGTCGTATTCTCCAGCTCAGCACCAGAGGGCACTGATGCACTTCTGCAGCGGGAGGGCAGGACGCGACCCCAAGCCACCCTCACTCAGCTGGAGAGGTGAAGCAGACCCCAGCTTTACTTCCTCCAGCTCCCAGGGAACAGTCTTCCCCAGTAAGATGGGCCCTTGTGCTGGGAGCCAGACCAAGGCTCGGGGAAGTGACCAAGCTCTGTGGGTAGGGGAGAGAGGAGTAACACAGACTAGGTCTATGTTTGGCTCCCTCTGGCCTTACTAGCCCCCCTGTGGGAGCTGTACCCCTTTTTCTCCAGCCTGCAGACTGAAAACTTTTGGCTCCGGTTCTCTGGACCTCAGGTCCCAGGGGAACCCTGCCCCCCTTCCCCCCCCCCCAAATCCCTGGTCTTCTCTACCTTTTTGCTTGTGCCCTGAGACACCTAACGTCATGGCTAAGGAAAGGTTTTTCTTCTGTCCCAACGCTTTGGCAGATATGCAGCCCCACAGGCTACTTCAAGCAGCTACAGTGCTTCTACCGAGTTAAGAATCAGATTAGGAGGAACCTTTGACTGTTGGAGCAGGTGGGAGGCAGAACTAAGCAAACCTCACCCCACGCATATTCCCCCAAACCCAAGCACTGCCCCTTCCTGACCACCCATGCCTTTTCCCTTTAGACAGACACCACCCCGGCCAAAACTGCTCTATGTCCCCTCCCACTGAGCCAGGTTAGAGAGTGAGAGGTCACCCATTTCTGGGTAAACCAACACAGTGTGTGTAAAACAAAGTCATGTGGGTAAGACTGGGGTAAGGAAAAAGGCAGCAAGGAGTTTATGTGGGGCCAAGGTCACCTGTCTCACAAAACCCTGACCCTGGAAATTGGAGGTGAACAGGAGACCTGTGGGTCATGACCTAGAGAAGAGTAAGAAGTACACACCGCACACTTCTAAGGCTACTGCATTTGCTTTCAAGGCAGAAATCTTGCTCTCTGAGCAGAGTCAGCAGCTCCAACTTGGGCCTGATAAGGAAGCTCTCTGAGGCTTCTCCCAGGAGGAGCAGGGAGGCCTGACCTTGCTGGGCTCCTCTGGGGCCCAAGGCAGGTCGCAGGCAATCCAGTCACATGGGCTGCTCTGGGCCTCTAGCGTTTGTGTTTTCAGAATTAAATTGCAGAATTGGGAAAGTACACCCTGTCCACTGCTTCTTTGAGGTGCGCATGGAGAGGGGACAGGGGAGATCATGTTGATTGTTATTGCATGTTGGGGGAACTGTCATTGACTGCCCAAATCATTTGATCTTCATCCTTCAATGCCCCCCAACTGCTCACCTCACCCTTAAAAGACCCTTCCCCAACTTCTGTGATCAGCCTTTCATCTGCAAGGAGCTGAAAGGTTTGTCTTAACGGCCCATTCGGACTTTTTTTTTTCCTATTGAAAAAAGCCGGGGCTCCTTTCCCTCTGCCTTGTACTCAGAGATTGGTTACCTGACTCTGTTCTGCCTCTCTTCCCCCACTTAACTGGCCAAACGCTGACGCCAGTGCTCACACCCTTGTCCTAGGTGACCTGTCTTCAGTGGGCAGCCCTGGGAAGCCTGGGCTCCCTGCTGAGCCCTCATACTGTCCCAGCGAGGTTGAGAGCCCGCACCCTGTAAGCGTGTCCTCGGACAACGCAAAGCCCATGAACGGGAAAATATCGTTATTCAAGCAACTTTATTGGGCCGGAGGTGGACCTAGTCTTACTCGTAAGACTTCTGGGACCCCGCAGCCCCGGAGCTGGAGCGGTTTCCCCGGCAACAGTCGCTCCCCACCCCCTACCCTCCCAACCCCTCACTGTGGTACACACAAGGATTTAGCGAAAGGTCGTTAAAACGTTAGAGTCCTTTATTCGTGGGTTGGCTCTCCTCAATCCCCGCCAAAGGTAGGGAAAACCAGAAGCCTAAGGGCCCCTCCGCCCAGTACTGGGAACGCGCCCCGCCCCCCGCCTCAACTTGGGCCACTTGGTAACAAACACTTCCACTTCCTGAGCCCTCTTTCTTCTCGCGCCGCGGGGCGTCGCGCCGAGCACAGGACCCCGCCCCCGCGCGTTCCCATTGGCCGGCGTCGTTCACCCGGCCCGAGCGCCCCCGTCCTTGGTCTCTGATTGGGCCGCGGTGTCCACACCCTCGGTGTGGCCCCGCCCCCGGAATAAGGGGCTGGAGCGGATTCGAGATCGCTCAGACGCCGCGCTGGGTGGGGATTGGTCCACGCGCCCCTGCTTCAACTCCTCGCAGTTCGCGGCCGCCGCTCGCCGCACACCTGTTCGCTCAGCCCACCCGGCGGCGCGGGGATTCTCTGCAGTGCTTCCTCCCGCCTGCCGGTCCGCAGGGCGGGGAGAAGGGTTGAGCCGTCCCGCCTCCGGCTCCCAACGGGAACCCAAGTCTCACTACTGAGCCGTCGCAGGGCGAGATGAGCGCGGACGCGGCGGCCGGGGCGCCTCTACCCCGGCTCTGCTGTCTGGAGAAGGGCCCGAACGGCTACGGCTTCCACTTGCACGGGGAGAAGGGCAAGGTGGGCCAGTTCATCAGGCTTGTGGAGCCCGGTTCGCCAGCCGAGAAGGCGGGGCTGCTGGCCGGAGACCGGCTGGTGGAGGTGAACGGCGAGAACGTAGAGAAGGAGACCCACCAACAGGTGGTGAGCCGCATCCGCGCGGCGCTCAACGCCGTGCGCCTGCTGGTGGTCGACCCCGAGACCGACGAGCGGCTGCAGAAGCTGGGTGTCCAGGTCCGGGAGGAGCTGCTGCACGCCCAGGACGGGCCCGGGCAGGCCGAGCCGCCGGCCGCCACCGAGGCGCAGGGGGCTGGTGGCGAAAATGAGCCGCAGGCCGCCGCGCCGGAGCCGCACGAAACCGAAAAGAGCCGTCCGGAGCGGGTAAGTGTGGACCCTGACCCGGCGGCGACTGCAAGGGGGTGGGAGGGGGAAGCGGGAGGAGACCCAGGCACCCCTTGGACGTCCAACCCCGCGCCTGCCTCCTCTTTCTGAAACTAGATCCTCGAGGGGGAAACTGCTTCCGCCTACCGACAGGTCGCACTGGCTTGGGGCTGCGTCCCGTTACCCCCACGCTCCTTCCCAGACTGGGCTGGGACCCTGAGCGTCATGCCACCTGCACTTCTTGTCCCTTGGCCTTTGGGAGTGGGAGTGAGGGAGGGCAGCTCAAGGGAGTGCAGTCCCCTTTCCTCGGCTCTGTTGGCGGTGTCGGTTCCCATTCTTCGGATCCCCGCAATCCTTCCCCTCCTCGGCCACCCCACTCCCAGCAGCCCCAGAGGTGCCAGCTTCCTCCCCGGCCCCTGTGGGTGGTAGCTGAAGCTGGGGTGAAGCAACCGCCACGCCGACTTCAAAAAGCTAGAGGAGTAACAACCCCCTTTCCGTCCGGAGCCCCGGCACAAGGAGGGGAGGGGTCGCGGACAGGGTTCTCCATGCACCGCCCCACCCTCGCCGGCTGGTGCGTGTATCATTAACTTCAGCCCGGCTGGACTTCATCCTCCTGAAGTACAGTGTGCCTTTTAAGAGAGGGAGCCCCACCGGCTCAGGGCGATGTGTGGGGGTGGGGTGCGGGGAGGAGGTGCAGAGGCGTCTCGGGGGTGGTGGCGGCTCTGCCACCCAGAAGGATTTATGAGTCTCAGGAATGTGAGGAGTAAGCGCTAGCTTGTATCTGGGAATGGGAGGGGAGGACCTTGGAGGAAGAGAAAGGGCTGGGAGGAGGGTGGGGAGAGAGTGGTCGGGTGTCGCTGGCCATGCAGAAGCCAGGTGAACTCACCAGAGGCAGGTGGTCTTGCCCTGTCATTGTCTGTCTCACTCCAGTCCCAGGACAGCAAGCAGGCTGGTTGCTTTTTTGCCCATGTTTGGTGTTTCCCAAACGGTCCCAGTTTGGATCAGCGCAGTAGGAAAACAGGAGCTGTGATGAGAGCCTTCTGTCCCCAGAGAGTGAAGGGGGAGGCCTTAGGGTGCAGACCGTAGGGAGCAGAGCCTGGGCCTGCCAGGGCCCGTTTAGCTTGCACCAGCCCTCCACCTGGTGGCAGCGTGTGGCAGGAGTGTCCATGATGCCAGCAGAAGCCTCCCTGGACAGAAAGGACACCCTTCAGCCTTAAGGTAGAAGGTGGATCTGGAGAGGACCAGCTGGTTTGGTGGAAGTGAGGTCAGCAGGAGCCCCATCCAGCCAGAGCTGGGTGCTGGGAATACAAGGGCCGCCAGGGTCCCACTTCCTGCCACTGCCAAGCTGGCATTGGCAAGGATGGGGGAGGGGTCGGAGCATCCCTGGCAGGGGTGTGACACCAGGGAGTTGGAACCCATGACCTCTGGTCTCAGGCAGAAATCCAGTTTGAACTTTGTGCTGAGCTGAGTGTATCGATTTGCCATTCCCTTTTTTTTTTTGGACTTTGGCACTGGCACAAGTAACCACCTCCCCACTCCCCATCCCCCGCCAAGATGCCTTTATGTTCAGCTCCTCCCCTTGCCCTTTCATTTTTGTTTTCGGTTTGTTTTTGCTGCTGGGGCAGGAGGATCTGGGAGAAGGTGGAGGATGCCAGGGGCTTGGAGGCTTGACCTAGCATATACACTCCCACCGTACCATCTGAGAAAGCAGCCGAGCTTGACTTTCTCCTTTCAGGTGACCACAGAATCGGATATCCCCAGATGGTGACGGGACATCTGCATTTGTGCGCACTTTGTTAGGCCAGGAGTAGGGAATAGAATACCCTCCAGCCGGTCCTGGGGACGCCATCACCAGGACTCTTGGGGTTTCAGGTCAACAGGCAAGTCACAGAACTTCTCTGAGCCTTCGTTCTCCCATCTGTAAAATGGGGAGTGACACCTGCCTCCTCTAGGATTTTACAAATAGTGGGAAGTACTTGAGCCCCAAGTGGATGCTGAATTGAGCGCCTTTCTGCCCAGGCATTTGTGCGAGGACGCTTTCCTCCTCATGCAAAGCCAGTCCCTCTGGTAGGAAATGCCCATGAAATCTGGTATGGTGGCCATGCAGGTGACCCACCCTGTCACTGAAAAAAAAAAAAAAAGTTAATAAACATAGTAAGACTTTTTCCCTAAAAGGCATCTCATATAAAGAATTTGAGTTTTACTAATTAGTTTTAGCCTGAATTTGTTTGCAAAGTGGAGACTGTTAATGGTATCTTCACTGGTTCTCACAAGTGAAAAAGGTGTTAGGTGGACAAGTGCCACGCAGAGATTGGGTGGCAGGTGACATCTCATTGGGAAGACCAGCCTGGGTCAAGAATCCTACGGGGCAGAGGGTGTGGGGTGGCTGTAATACAGTCTGAGGAGGGGGGGAGGGGACTTCCAGCTGTGCCCACCTGCTCCCTTGGTGGCTTTCCTCACCCCCCCCCCCAGGAAGGATCAGCAACACCCCTGCTCACAGCCCCCACAGTCACAGTGGTGGGTGGGCAGCAGGCCTGAGCCGCCACAGCTGTTTTAGCTGGGCCACCTTGAGCCAAGTGTCTTTTTTTTTTTTAAGATTTTATTTATTTGTCAGAGATAGCGTGAGAGAGAAAGAGGGGGGGGGTTGGGGGGGGTAGAGGGAGAAGCAGGCTCCCCGCTGAGCAGGGAGCCCGATGCGGGGGCTCGATCCCAGGACCCTGGGATCATGACCTGAGCCGAAGGCAGACGCTTAACGACTGAGCCACCCAGTCGCCCCAAGCCAAGTGTCTTAACCTCCGAGGCCTCTGTCTCCTCTTGTGGAAGCTGGAGCGTAGCAGCTGCTACATGGGGTGGGGATTACACGGGCAGGTCTGTAAAGGCAGTAGCTTCGTGCCTGGCACTAAGTTACTGCTCTGCAAACGTCCCTGTTGGTATTTGAATTGGTAAGTATTTCGCTCGTTACATGCCCCCCGCCGCGGGGCAGCTAGCCCTGGACCTGCCCCTCCTTGGGCGAGTGCAGCTGTGTCCGAGCCTGGCGCTCTGTGAACGCTCGGTCGGAGGCCACTGCTCTTGAATAATCAGAAGGTGCTCCACAGCCCTTCCCAATCTGGCAGCCCAACGATACCCATCAGCCTGGGAACCTACTCCACGAGGCACACTCTGCAAAACCACTCACGGCCCGCATAGCCTTACCCTGCAGGCAGAATGAGCGTTTTCTTTGCTCCCCTCCTCGTGTCTGTCCTCTACGTCTTTCATTGCTATGAACACACAATATTCGAATCATCTGTTCATGATCTTGACCCCCTGCAATGGTGAGGAGGGCGAAGGCTGTGGCTGCTTTGTGTTTCTAACCCCCGCGCTGTGCCTGGCACAGAGTAGGGAAGGGCTCACATAATTTTTGAATGAATGAATGCATAACAGCCATTAGGCACCTTTATCCTAATTCATCTCAGTCCAGCACACCTGGGTCTGTTTGTGCCTCAGGCACACCCAGAGATCGAAATTCCGGGCAGAACCTACCCACTCCTTTTTCTTGCCTGCTAGCGTCTTCCATCTGGGGACTAGAAAGCTAAAATTGTCCATTGTTGCCTGCAACTCTCAGCTTCTACCTCTGTGAAATGGGAACACCAGAACCCACCTTGCAGGGTTTTGGGGAGATTTGATGAGATGATAGGAGTGTGTGTGTGTGTCAGTACCCAGCTTGGGGTGCATTCCTGCCAGATCTGACCCTGATCCCAGAGGCAGAAACAGCGCAGGCTGGGATACCTGCCTGGTTCAGTCCATGGAGCGTGTGACTCTTGGTCTCGGGGTCGTGAGTTTGATCCCCACATTGGGCACAGAGCTTACTTAAAAAATAAATTTGGAGTGCCTAGATGGCTCAGTCGGTTGAGCGGCTGCCTTCAGCTCAGGTCATGATCCCAGGGTCCTGGGATGCAGAGCTCCACATGTGGCTCCCTGCTCAGCGGGGAGCCTGCTTCTCCCTCCCTCTGCTCCTCCCCGCCCAGGTCGCTCGTACGCACTCTCTTTCTTAAATAAGTAAAATCTTTAAAATAAATAAATAAAATTTAAATTAAAAGAAAAAGAAACAGTGCGGGCACCCTAGGCAGCAAGGTGGGTGGGTGGGTGGGCAGAATTCACTGGCAGCCTACCAACTTCTTTCCCAGGACAGGCAGGCCATTTCCCACTGGCCAAGTTGGAGTTTGGGAGGGCAGAACAGAGTCTGAGCTGTAGGATGTTTGGATTTTAAATAGACAGGGTATGTGATAGTTTGAGTGTTGGTTCCTTCTCTTAAGCCATATATTTGGGATCTCCTTCTCCCCTGGTTCCTACCTTCAGGTTCCTGTAGAGTTAAATCAATAATTCTGGAGGTAATTCTCTTGGAGACAGAATGGGGCATCCTCCGTATGTCTAGATGCGGGCCGTTCTCTTCCTCTCCAGACTTCCCATCCCATGGGGCCCTAGGGAGGTGGGCGAGCACTTAGGAATTAGTGCTGCAGGCCATTTACAGAGAGAAGCCAGAGTTCTCGACCCCAGTATTAGATGTTCCTCTGCTTTTCGCTGCTCTGAGATGGAGTAACCCGAGCAGGGAAGGAAACTCAGAGTTCTAGTGCAGCCTTGTGCCATAAAGATACTGATGTCCATTTCACGGATTCCCCTGTGACAGCACTGCAAGTTAGGTATTAGTTTCTCCATTTTGTGAGCGGATAGTAATTGTTCAGTAAATGACAGCTGCTATTTGTGTCAGGCAATGTGCTGTGTACTAAACATGCCTTATGTTGGGGTGCCTGGGTGGCTCAGTCTGTTAAAGCATCCGACTGTTGATTTCCGCTCAGGTCATAATCTCAGGGTCATGAGATCGAGCCCCAAGTCTCTCTCTTTCTCTCTCTCAAATAAATAAATCTTTAGAAAAATAAACAAAAAAAATAATATGCCTTAATGTCATTCAATCTACAAAACTGCCCATGAGGCAGATATTAGCCCCCATGGTCTACATGGAAACGGAGGCTTGGCCGGTTCAGGTGGGTGGCCCCAGGGCTCTCAGCTAGTGAGACCTTACCACATGGATGGGGGTTTATCTTGGAACCCGGCCCTCTGACTCCCGTGCCTGCACATCCATTCAGCCACGCTTGAGGGCCTGACTGTCCAGCTGGGTGTCTCTGCCCATCACATTCTGGGCCACATAAGAGCCATCACAGTGGAATAAATTCAGGCTGCTTGCACCAGCTCCTTGGAAGGAAGGGTCCCGGTAGCTTCTGTCTGTAGGGGGTATCCTTCAGCACCACCAGGAAAATGCGTCAGCCCAGAAGTGGCCTGGCTCCTGGCCCCACCCTTCTCCTGTGATGGGCTGGGATCTGGAGTCTGGCCACCAAGTCCCTACCTTACCCCAACCCCCTGAGTCCTAAGAACCCACCCTTGTTGGCTCTGGGCCTTCCTTGTAGCACAAAGGGCCCCCGCTGAAGGCCAACCTTAACTGTTGGCCTTGGCCTTCTTTCACCCCTGGAGTAGGACAACTCACCATGTCCCTGGCCCTCTGGGCAATGTTTGGGTTCCTGTGCCTTAGAAAAGGATGAGCAGCACAGATTCCCTAATTCACTCATTGCTGTGTTATCTGAGGCTAGAGCTCTGACTTCCTAGAGTCAGTCTCCTGCCTCCCCTGGGTGTGTTATAAGGTCATGGTGCCCAGTTCAAGTATGTGTGTGGAAAAAGAAAATAGCAAAGGTCTGTGTATGGGAAGGGTGATTTAGAAACGTGTTTTGCCGGGGGCAGGGGGGCGCCTGGGTGGCTCAGTCAGTTGAGTGTGCACTCATGATTTTCAGCTCAGGTCATGATCTCAGGGTCATGGGATAGAGCTCTTGTGGTGGGACTCCACACTCAGCAGAGAGTCTGCTTGAGATTCTCCCCACTTGCACGTGCATACCGTCCCTAAAATAAATAAATCTTTAAAAAGTAATTTTGGGGCTGACAGCCTAATGATTGAGGGTGAGGCCTCTAGAATATCAGCAGGCCATTGTGGCGCTTAGAGCTTGAAATGTGCTCGTCCCAGTTGAGATGTGCTGGAAGTAAGAAATGCACACCAGATTTTGAAGACTTCCTACGAACAAAAAGACATAAAATATGCTGTTAATAATTCTGAAGTGGGTATGTTGAAATGGTAGCAGTTTGGGCATATTATGTGAAATAAGATAATTATAATTAATTTCTAATTTCTTTTTTACTTTAATGTGACTACTGGGAAATTTTAAATTGCCTACCTGACCGACATTCTGTTCCTATTGGACAGGGCTACTCCCCACCTGAGTTCAGAGCCTGCCTTCTCCTCCCCTCAGCTGTGTACCTGAGCGATTTATGTGATCTTTTTGAACCTGAGTTCCCCCATCTGGGAACCGAGGGCAGGAGTACCTTCCTCACAGGACTATAGTTGGGTTTGAATGAGAAAATGCACAGAAAAGCCTGGCGCGGTCCTTGGCACCCAGTAGGGGCTCAGTAAACATTAGCTTCTAGTTGTTATTTTAATAGAGCCCCAATTACACAAGCTCTCTGAAGGTCTTTGTCCCTCTCAGGACAGCAGTTAAATCCAGTGATTTCTGGGAGGAGGGTGAGGATGCATTGCCTGTGGAGCAGGCGGGCATGGGGCGGCCAGCCTGGATGGTGTCCAGCCAGGCAGCAGCCCACGTACCAGCCTACTCCGTCCCAGGCTTGCCCAGCCCTGGGGAGACCTGAGCCAAACTCCTTCGGGTGGGTCTCTGGCCAGCACCAGGAGAAAAGAACCAGAGGGAGAAGCTGGCTCAGGGCCCCTGCATGGGGCCTGGGAGAAGCAGCTCCCACTTTAGCATAGGTCTCCCTCCCAGATCCACCCAGCTGGGCTCCTGAGAGGGGCCTTCCCACTGAGAAACAGAAAGGACAAGATCAAGGGCTAGAGTAGGTCCTTTTTTGCAAATGGATGTGTCCAACATCCCTCAGTCTGCACAGACCTGGATGGGGAAGGTCCTGTAGGGTGAAGTAAAGCCACACCAGGGCCGTGGGGCATGGGTCAGTGGCCGCCAAGCCTTTTTTTGTACCTCGGGTGAGGAGAGGATGCCTTTAGCCTAGAGCTCAGGACACTGGCCAGCGGTCTGAGCTCCTGGTCACTTCCCAACCTGCCCTGAGGACGGTGCCCCCTTGCTGCCCAGTCACATGTCACCCTCAGGCCAGGCCAGCTCTCGCCGTCCATCATGGCTTCCTTGAAGAGCTAGCACCAGACCCAAGCTTGTGTCTCTAGAGTTCCGTGGAACAACCAAGCTGCCTCCCAGAGCAGCCACCGTTCCCAATGCCCAGCATACCCCATATCCCACCCCCACCAGAACCACTCCCCTGGCCCCCTGTCGCCCACCCCATTGTTGGGGCTGATCTCCCTGGGGCATCAGGCTTCAATCTTATCTGCATAAACAAGAGCCTTTGGCTGGACTGGACTGGGCTGGGCTGGGGGGAGGGCAGTCTTGGGAGGTGAGGGTCACCTCTGTTGTTCCCCTAGCCACCCTGGTGGTCTTCCTGTTCTAACAGCCCATTCCTTCTGGGGCCCAGGGCTGGCTGGCCTTCTGGAAGCAGCCTGGCTGTTTTCTATAGGGCCCATCACCATGACATCGGCCAGGGAGGGGCTGGGCCCAACGGGGCGTTGGCCCCCAGCAGCCCTCCTGCAGGAGGAACAGGGAGCGGCCCTGGGCCTGCTCCCCAGAGACGGGCACTGGGATTAGGGTATCGACTTTCCTCGGCTTTCCAGGTGGTTGCTGGTGGCGCCTATTGAATTCCCCATCCGTCCACTCCCGGGGCTGCGGGGCTGGAGGTGACTGGGCGGCCACTTGGGGCCGGGCTGGGCTCCCTGGGAGAGAAGGGGGAATGGAGGGGACAGCCACGGGGGCCTGTGACAGGACTTGGGACAGCCTGACAACCTGAGGGTGGGAGAAGTCTCCAGGAGAAGAGTCTGGAGGTAGCTCTCTGGCAAGGTCTTTTCTGGAAAGCTTGTCTGGTGTTGCCTGGAAGTGAGACTCAGACCCACCCCGCCCCCCCAGCCACCCCAGCTCCTTTGCACTGTCCTTTGGCCACCATTGCCTCTTGTTCCCTCCTCTTGCTTCCGAGTCTCCACCAGGCTCCTCCCTGAGCAGGTCCTGATTTCTACTTCTGACCTGTCATAGTTACTGAGAGCCCCACCTGGCACTCTGAACGCTCTGAGGCCATGTTCCCCTTGAAGTTGCCTCCCCACTCCCAGCTCTGGACCCCAGAAGGAATGGGCTGTTAGAACAGGACTTTCTATCTGCCCCCTTTCCCTAGAGGCAGGATCCAGACTCTACTTCAGCGCTGGGGGCGCAGGCCCAGGAACAACAGTGGCCAGGCTCTGCCCAGGGACTCCTCCTGCTAGCACCAGCCTCCACCCTGGCTGCTGGGATGGGCTCCTCTGATGGGCTGACTCAGCATCTGGCAGTGACACCTCCTGGAGACAGCTGAGGGAGGGGTGGAGAAAAACAGGCTGGTCTCCTTGGAAGAAGAGAAGTCCCCCCACCTTGGGAAGGGGGGGAGCCCCCAGGGACTTAGGAAGGAGGGAGCTGGATGGGACTCTGTAGGTGTCTTAACATTTCAGGAAACCAGCTGGAGCTTCTTGCCCCCCTGCTCAGCCACCCCCAGAGGGCAATGGAGCAGGTCCCAGTACAGGGGGAAGGGAGCAGTGGGGGAGCTGAGCCCCATTTCCTCCAATCCCCATGGCTTGGGACTGGCAGAGGGGAGCGAGGTTCAAAGCAGGCCCTCCGCCTTTAATGACAGGGCACCAGACGCCACGCAGGGAAGCATGCCCATGCCGAGGATCAGTAAGAGAAGCCTGCGGCCCTGAGACCCAGGCCTGACCGCCAGGCTGCCCCAGCCCAGGCCTGCCCACTGCTGCATCGCTCATCCCAAGCTCAGGCTGGAGCTCTGGCTGCAAGAGGCCTTGAGCACCCGGAAGGAAGGCTGTGGTTTCATCAGCGACCAGCTGCCTCCCAGCAGAGACCGCCACCACTGTGGGAGAGCAGCCCATGTTTATGACTCCCGCTGAGGCCTCCTCCCAGTCTGGACTTGGGTCCTTCGGGGCCAGCCCATGGATGGTGGAAGGAACACAGGGTCCAAGTCAGAGACCTTGTGGGAGCTCCGGCTCCTCCACTGTGAAGCTGGGTGACATCAGGCAGCGGGCTTAACATCTGGACTCTCCGTCTTGAGAATGGGGGTGACCAGCCCCAGCCAGGTTGCTATGGGAAGGCTCTTTGGAATGAGAGGAGGTGGGGAGAAGCAGGGACGTCAGAGCTGCTCGCACCACCTCCCCCCCACCCCCCTGCACGATTCTCCTCCCCACTTTCTCAGGGTGATTGCGGGCTCTGCCTGGCTGGGGCAGAAAGCTGAGCCTGCACGGTGGTGGCAACTGGTCAGACCTGTTCCTGCTCACCTCGGCCTGGGGGAGGGCTGGCGGCTTTGTGGAGGGATTAGCTGGAGGGGAGAAGAGCCTCACTTACTCCCGAACAAGATCCTGTGGGGGCTGCCAGGGGATAAGCAGCAGCACGCAGGGAGGAGGGGGGCCCTCCTAGGATTGCACCCTGCTGACAGGGAGAGTCGGGGAGAAGAGGATGCTTCACAACCACTGGGGCCCCCCTCTGCCCCCCCCTTTTTTTTAATGCTTGCTTCTCTGGCTTTGCTATTGTATGGGGTGAGAGGAGCCTGCTGAAGGAGAAACTAGGGAAGGGCCCAGGGCCTCTGGCCCAGATCAGGATGAACACAGGTCCAGCCATCACCCCTCCTTCCTGTCTTCCTCTCCACACCCCCCACCAACATCCTGAAACACGGAAAGACCTGCCTGGGCAGTTGAAGGAAGGCAAAGTCACCCTTCGGCCACCCCCAACCCCCATGAGAGTGGAGGGGTGGGGAGCCCCAGATGGTAGCTGCCTCCTGGGACTGGCAAGTTGGGGCAGGAGGCCTATAAGCTCTCCTTGACTGCCTCCCTGGCCAGCTCTGCTCCCAGCTGGGGACTGGCGTTTCAGAGCAGCCTGGCCCCCACCCCACCCCCCAGAATCTCCCTTCTCGGATTCATGTGAATATTCTAGTGGCCCCAGCACTGGGAAGGTCTGCATGTGCACAGGGATTTTGAAGTTGTGAAGTGTTCCCACCTGTGTGAATTACCTCACTTGGCCTCACGGCGACCCTGGGACCCTATAATTGAGGAGCCAGAGGCGCAAGAAGGAAATTACTTGCCCCGGGTCATAGAGCTAGTAAGTAGGGAAGCTGACCCTGGGGCCAGGGCCTTGACTCCAGCGTTCACTCATTGCCTGGTGGCCTGGGAGATCACCGGGCGCTAGCTGGATGGCTGCTGCAGCCCTGCCCAGGCCTGGGAGGAGGGGAAGAGGGACCCCCCAAGTCAGGCCTTGGGCTCAAGCTTCTGGCCAAGGTTCCAGTTGCTTGGCCCATGCACACCCAGATTCCCTCCATTGTGTAAATGGGTCCTAGGGCTGCAGTGTCTAAGCTAAGCTGCTTAAGTTGGACCAAGGATGGTGAAAACCATTTTCAGCTGAGTGTCCAAGTGCTGGAGAAAAACCTGCCTAAGCCCTTTCAGTCCCCACTCTGGGCCGTGGCCACAGCCACGCTGGGCTCCCTGCAGCCTAGCCCTGCTTTTCATGGCCCCTTCCCCATTCAGGTTTCCCCAACAGGGCCTTTGGGGTTCTGCTGCTTCCTGTGCCCCCAGCCTTCTGCTGGTGGGGGTCCCTGTCCTGTCCAGGACCCCTGGCTGTGCTTCCCCCGGGTCTGGGGTCATCTGGCCGCCTGCTGCCTTTTGGCTGGGCCATTTGGCTTGGATGGGGAAAAGGCTTTACTATAAACATGCTGACCAGCTTTCAGTAAACACCTGCCCTGTCTCCCCTGCTGCAGAGAACTGGGTACCAAGGGGCCCAGATCCCCAGTCACCCAGCCAGGCTAACAGCAGTGCCACCCCCACCCCAAAGGGGGCCAGACTGAACTTTTACAGGGGAGGGATAAGGTAACAATCAAAATAACACAGTTAACCTTAGACTGTCACAAGGGGAGGGACTTGAGCTAAACTGGTCCCGCTTTCCATTTGCCAGAAGGAGGTAACGGCTTGGATGGGGCACCTGGGCAGTTTGCTACGATGCCAGGTCTTCTGGGTCCCAGCCCAGCATTCTCTCAAATTGCTCTGTGGGATCTCAGCAAACTTGTCTGGTTCCCATGTGTTCCCTGGGGGGGAGGGGGAGGGGTCAGGCACCTGGCAGGGAGGGCGGGACCTAGGATGACGGAGAATGGCCATGGACCCTCCCTTATCCCCACAGCGTGAGCTTCGGCCCCGGCTCTGCACCATGAAGAAGGGTGCCAATGGCTACGGCTTCAACTTGCACAGCGACAAGTCCAGGCCAGGCCAGTTCATCCGGGCAGTGGACCCAGACTCGCCTGCCGAGGCCTCAGGGCTCCGGGCTCAGGACCGCATCGTGGAGGTAACGCTTCTCGCCCTCTTTCCAGGCACCCCCTTCCTGCCTACCTCCACCCAGATAAGCAGTTCCTGGGGCAGCCATCCCACCACCTGCTCCTTCGTTGGCCCAAGGGGTCCAGGTGGCACATAGATCCCAGATGGAGGGAGGGAGGGAGGGAGCCAGAGAGAGGAGAAGCAGGGTGGGTGGGTGGGTGGGCAGGAGGGAGGGAAGGAAGGGTGGTGGATGGTGGATGGACTTCTTTCCTGCCCCCACCTTCTCTGGGTTCTTATTCACTGAGAGACACACACTCAGTGGCCCAGGGTTCACCCAGCCATTCCAGTAGACGTGTGGGGCCGCCCACAGTTTCCTACTGCCTGAGGCCTCCATGCTGGCAGGTGCACTCAGACACTCTTGTGTGGTGCTCAGGAGGAAGGGAAACATGAACCCCGTGCCATGGGCAGGACCCAGAATCTCAGTCTTAGAACCTTAGAGCTAGAACAGCTCTCCCAAGTCTTCTCATTTTACATGGGAGCAAACCACGGTCCAGAGCGGGAAGTCAGACGTAAGTACATAGAAACGCTTGGGCCCATCCCAGGCCTGCCCGATCTTTCCTGTCCTTCTATCACAGCTGTGTTTGTTTAGTCTTTTCTGGATATTTTCTTTGGCTTTTCTCATGGGTCCTGCCTCCTCGTTTGATTGTCAAGCGGGAAGACCACTTGGCTTAGTTCAAGACTCCACAGGCAAGGGTGGGGGGTGCTTCGCATCCCCAGACTGCCAACTGGCCGAGGACACGAAAAGGACGGTTCATACCACCCCCACCTACCCCCCAAAACTGTGCCAGTAACCCCAGCACCCCCCACCCCCCACAGGTGAACGGGGTCTGCGTGGAGGGCAAGCAGCATGGCGATGTGGTGTCTGCCATCAAGGCTGGTGGGGATGAGACCAAGCTGCTGGTGGTCGACAGGGAGACTGATGAGTTCTTCAAGAAATGCAAAGTGATCCCATCTCAGGAGCACCTGAATGGTGAGCAGATGGCAGCCCCCAAGTCAGGGATGTTGGCCAGTGCTAGGTTTTACTGCGTCCCGGGTGAGGCGGGGGCAGCTTCCTGCTTCAGAGCTCCCTCCCTCTCCTTCAGGGGAGGCCAGAAGCGAAGGTTGGGAAAGCAGGGCCTGATGTCAGGGAGGAGGCGGGATGGCAGTGGGTTTCTGCGGACTGCATAGGACAGGGTTAGGCCGGCCCAAGGGATGGCGGGACAGGACGGAGGTACTTATTCCCGGACCAAAGCTGCAGCACCAGAGGGAAGCCTCAGCCCCCAGCCCCTGCACCCTGAGCAGGTTCTCCAGGCAGCGCTCATGCAAGGGAAGGGTTAACTCCAGCTTTGCTTGGTCAGATCAGGAGTCCAGTGACAGGGGCCCAGTGCCTCCCCTCCCTTCTCAGGTTGTCTTGGAAACCCAGGCTCACTGGCTCTAGACAGCAGTGGGTCCCTCCTTGGTCCCTGGGCTCCTGCCCTCCCCATCCCCCATATCACGCTGGCACCTCCCCCTGCCCAAGCCCCAGCCAAACAGGGCCAGGCTACTGCCCAAGGGCAGGGAGGAGTTAAAGCTCTTCTCCCTGGTCTGGACTTTCTCCCTGGAAAGTTGGGGGGGGGGGGGGGGGGATGACCTCTTTGGACTTTGCAGTGGGTGGGGCCTCCTTAAAGGTGTCAGGGTTTTATTTTGTAGGGGGGTGATCCACCTAAAGGTCCTGCCACAGACTTAAGATTCCTAGGTGGAGGGGTCAGGTGGAAGCTGACTCCAGGCATGGAAGGTGGGGCACCACCTTACCCTTGTTTCCCAAGTTCACAGAAACCAGAGAACTCAGATAGTGGCTTTCTTAAGTGAGGGGGAAACTGAGGCGCCCCGAGAAGCCCCAGCCTTGCTCTTGGCCACATGGTGTGGGGAAGACAGCTGAGATCTGGATTCCACACAGCTTCTCAAATACCTTCCCCTGAGGCCTCCAGCATCCTTCCCCCACCTACCCCTAAGAAATCAGCCCTCAGACATTCCTTCTTATCTCTCTGGCTGGGTGGGATGGGCCGCCAGTGATTGTAGCCTTCAGGCTGGAGGAGCCACACAGGGAACGGCCTGAGGGCAAGTCTCCTCCCCAGGTATCTGGTGGTGGGGGGGGTCCTCCAGGCTGCCCTCCGCTCCTCCCAGCAGCCTGGGGCAGGGGGGAGTGGGTGAGGGTCCCTGTATCCCAGCGAGCCCCAGCCCAGCCAACTGTGGGAAGAGGGTGGGTAGCAATGGGGAGGAAATGTGACAGTCAGGTAAGCCCCACGTCCAGGCCAGCCGGAAAGATGCGTGTTCATCGTAAACTAAGAGTTCAGAAGAAACCCACCCAGGCTGGCCAGCCCCAGAGGTGGAACGGTCCTGCCTTACAGCCAGGTGGGGCCCCTACCTGAGCGAGCCCAGTGAGGGGGACCCCAGGCTGGTGTTCTCTCCTTCTGAGCACCCACTCACCCACACATTGGCAAGCAGGAGTGGGGATTTTCTTCTCCTTCAGCTGAGGCAGGTACTAACCAGAATCTGGGGTGTGGTTCCAACTCTGGTGACGCTTCTTCTAGGAAACATCAGGCTCTGGTGCCAGGCCTGGGGATCTGCATTTCTAACAAGCTTCCCAGGTGATTCTCAGGCAGCCAGCCGGGAATTTCCTCCCCCTCTAGGACAGTGGTTTTTCCAAATTGCTCATTACCCATCCGTGGTTCGCAAGATCAACTTAATAGGCAGAGACTAGCATACTTCTTTAAATGAAATTGAGTTGAAAGTACTGGAGAGCATTACGAGGTAGTAAGGGTCAATGTCATTTTGTGAAACTTGTTACACGCAGTCTGTGTGTGTGCTGGGTCATCAGAATGTCAGCAGTACTTCCCGAGGGTTGCAGTCAAGAGACCTAAACACTGATGTAGGGCACAAGGTCTAATTATGGCCCAAACCCCAAAGCTCTCCCTCCTCTCTGGGCGCTACTCCATCCGTATTCCCCAGAGCTTCTGGACTCACCTCTGCTGTTTTGTTTTTTTCCCTTCCTAGGTCCCTTGCCTGAGCCCTTTACCAACGGGGAGATTCAGAAGGTAAAGGCAGACCCTCTAATGCTTCTCTGGCTCTCAAGCCAGGGGCTGCAGGAGAAGGGTGGAAGGTGGCATGGTTGGGACAAGGACGGCGGTCTGGCTCAGGTTGAAACTCCCGTTTCCAAGCTGCTCCCTCCTGAGCTCCAAGCTCTGTAACTGCCGGTGCACCCCTCAACCCCCGTGTAGAGCCAAGGCAGTTGGGAGGGAGAGGCCTAGCCAGGCCCCTCTGCAGCCCGCCATCCTGGTGACAAGCCCCGCCTTCAACTCCCCACCGTACAGAAGAGGCCATTCTTCCCCCCAAGAACAGAGCTTCAGTGTCTGGACGCACTGCCTGGGCCCTGCTACTTCCAGTCTGGGTTGGGAGAACAAAGCCCCTCCTCCCCTCCTCCCTGGGCTGAGGGGAAGAGAAGGCAGTGGAGGCTGGGGAAGAGATGGTGGGGCCTGGTGCCAGCTGAGGCCGCAGAGGAAGCCAGGCGGAGGCTGAGCACCAAGCTGAAGCCTTGGCCAAGACCTTCACTCTGGGACAGGCTGGCGCAGAGTCAGACCACAGAGCTGGAGCTCTCTGAAGGGTCTGCTCAAAGGGCTCCCATCCCCAGGGGCCACTGTGGGAGTGGGGGGGGGGGGTGGCCCTGGGCCACCTGAACCTTCTGTCACTCCATCTGTGGGCCTAGAACTCTCATTCCCCTTATTCCTTCAAAGCCCTTCTTAGCTGCTTTGAGGTTAAGGTTTCAAGATTCCTGGGGTCAAGTCCAAGGAAACACGTGGGCTGCAAGAAATTCAAGGAGTATCACACAGTTCCCTGTGCCAAGCAGAGGCCCTCAGTATCTCCACACTCCATGAAGCCCCTCCATGGTCACTGGCCCAAAAGGCTAGTCAACACTGAAGGCTACTTTGGGAGGGCTGGGGAGTTGGGGGGGGCTTGTGAGCAATTCAGTTAATCCCACAGTGGTCCCTCCCACCTGGGTGGTGGAACCAGGCTGCCCTCTGATCCTTAGAGGAATGTAAAACAGCAATCCCCAAGCCCCCCCCACCCCCCCCTCCCCGGCAGACTCAGGCAGTGGGGCTTTGGGGTCGATGGGAAAGGCTTGAGTGGAGCTTCTCAGACCGAGGCACCTGTCTTCCCTGGGAACACCCTTTCTCGTTCAGGACTTCCCCACCCCATCCCTTGCCCACCCACACCCTTCCTCTTTGTGCCAGGAGAACAGTCGTGAAACTCTGGCCGAGGTGGCCTCCGAGAGCCCCAGATCAGCCCTGGCAAGATCCATCTCCAGTGACACCAGTGAGGAGGTAGGCTGCCAGCTGGGCGGACAGAGGGTTGGCACTGGGTTACAGGAAGCCCATTCCCAGGCCACACTCATTCCTGGCACACCAGCCTGCCTTGGAGGTCACATGCTATGCCACATTCTGTCCTTGTGACCTGGCTTCCCTGGGCACTGCCCCAAGGGAGCCACCTTGCCGAGGCTGAGGACCAGGACGCCTGGCCAGGCGCTGACTCCTGCCCTCTGCCGCTGCCTCTTTGCAGCTGAATTCCCAAGACAGCCCCAGGAAACAGGACTCCACGGCACCCTCGTCTACCTCCTCCTCCTCCGACCCCATCTTGGACTTCAACATCTCCCTGGCCGTGGCCAAAGAGCGGGCCCACCAGAAGCGCAGCAGCAAGCGGGCCCCGCAGATGGACTGGAGCAAGAAAAATGAACTCTTCGGCAACCTCTGAGCATCCTCCCTCAGGCACCTGGCAGGGCCTGGCCAGCCCCCAGGCCCCAACCCAGCTCCCTCACCCTCCTCCCCACTCACTCCGTCTCCCCCCCCACCCCACCCCCAATCGACACACAAATCAGCACCAGCATCCCCCCTCCCCCGCATTGGGTGAATCTGATTTTTTTAGAACTATGCTCTTTCCTTACCTCTGGGAAGGTGAATGTGTTTCCATCCTGCCCCAATCAGAAAGCAGACTCTTTCCTGATCCTCCTCACTGAGTGCTTCAGCCCCTTGCCACTCCCCAGGGACATCACTGGAACCCACACCAAGCAAGACCCGGTGAGAGGTCCTGTTCCCTCGCGACCCCAAGTGATGATGGAGTCCAGGGTTGATCAAGGACTTCATATGACAGCAACAGCATCGTGGAATGGACATGGGTCCATCATCCTTGAGCTGTGGCTTGGGCATCTTATTTTTGTTAATTTGATTTTTTTTGAGTGCAGTATCAGAGTTTAGAGGGATTTTTTATTTCCTTGATTAACATGATTTCCCAAGTTGTTGCATCCAGGACATAGCGGCAACCTCAGCCTTAAACTTTGTTTCTGCTCCTACCCTGGAGCCCCAGGCAGCATCAGAGGGTCTAACCCCTGCCCAGCCACCCTATTGTAAGGAAACTCCATCAGAAATTCAACTGGCTTCCAAACTCCCTCAGCCTCTGTGTCTTCTTTTAGAGCTCTGGGTGTTCCCAGGGTAGCCTCTGGCTGAGAGGGTGGGGTACAGCTGGAGGGGAGGACAGTCCAAGCTTCTTGGACTCCATGCGGGGGGAGTAGAACGTGGGCAGCTGTGTTCACAGGGCCTTGGGCCCCATAGCTGCCTGGGCTTTGCACAAGTCCCATGAGAATAGGACCTGCCCAGCTCCTGGATGCATGCAAGGCTGCCCCCGAGAAATCTTTATTGTAGGAAGTGGAAGGGAAGATCCACATGCTCAGAGGACTTCATGCAGTTTCTAATTCAGAGCACTGAAATTGTGAATCCCGATGGAGCTGCATTTGGAATGCAAAGACGTGGCTTTAATCTCTCCCACTCACAGCCAGTGGGGTGCGGGATCCCCAGGAGTGGCCAGAGCTCGCACCGGATTCCCCATCTTATCTGGCTGTGGACATGACTGGAGGGTCATGGACATGGTCCAGGACATGCTCTGTGGCAGGTGGGGTGGAGGGGACTTTCCAAGGGCAAAATAACCTGCTCCTCCTCAAGAGATCCAGGTCTCTTCCACCCCTGGCACCTGAGGCCACATCCTGGAAGTCAGCCAGGGTGGCCAGCAAGGGCTGAGGCTGCCAGGCCCAGAGGTGCTTGGAGGGAAGGGAAACTGATGCTCAAGGACACCACTTATCAAAGAGGACCCAGGGAGCCCCTAGGGTTCAGAGAAGGCTGGGTCACTATCTGGTCATCTTGGCCTCCTGTTAGAGCTTAGATTCCCACCATCCTTAAGAGAAACCCTTCAAAACCCTTTCATCGCACCCTGGCCTCGGGCCTGGCCCACCCCCTCCCAACCTTGCCTCTAGCTTGTGACCCCTAGTGGAAGCCCCTCACAGGGAAGCCAAGCCTAAAGACTGCTCCACGGGGCAGCAGAGGGGCCCCCCCCAACCTCACCTGTTGGGTGGGGAAGCCGGGGGGGCCTCTGACAAAGCTGACGGAACTCCTCTATCACTGAGGGGCCAGACACACACACAAATCCCTTTGTACTCAGCAAGCAAAGTCAGATCTAGTTTTTCTCCTGCGTAGAAGTGTTGGAATACACCAGATGGGGTGGGGGGGAACTGAGGACCCCAGCAATAGTTCCGGCTCCGCTACCTTGAGCAAAGCACTGCAACTCACCTGAAGGTTTCCCCCCTTTGAGAATACCAAGTACCCTCGAGGGTCTCTTCCATGACCACATTTTGAAATATATCTGGCCTCTCAATGGCCACGAAGATTACGATGGGACAGCTGGGAATCATGGGGTGTCCTGTGTCCTGTTACCCGGCAGCCCCGCCTTCCCAAACCTGTGCTTCCGGCGCCCCCTTGTGGCTGTCAGGCACAGCGGCTCCCAGAGGCTGAGAAGCGAGGCAGAGAGAGTTGGGAGGTCACAGGTCCCCTTCAGGAAGGTACTGCTGAGTGGCTTCCGCTTCTTCCTGCAGCCCTTACAACTAAGCAGCGGCTCCAGGCCTCACCAATAGAGGGGTGCTCCACAAGGAGCTGCATCCAAAACACACTTGGATCCAAAGAGGAGGAAGAAGCAAGGACAAGGATACTCGCCCACTTAGTTTCCAAGCCACCTGTTGTTCAGGGCCTAGCTCGTTCACTTCCAAACTTCTTGTCACACTCAGCCTGCTTCTACAGGACAAAAGCAGACTGAGCCCTCCTGCCCCGATCCTACCACGCTGGACTGGATGCTGCAGGCTGGGCCTTCTGGTGGCTCACCTGCACATAGGCCCAAGGAAAAGCCAGGAAAGGTGCTGTGCAGGAGGCTTTACTCCTAGCCAGGGCCTCCACCCCAGGGTGGCACCTCTGGCCTTCCATTCACCAGGCCCCCATTCGCCTCTGCTCCCACCTCCACCCTGCCTCCTGGGGGTCCACGCTGTCCACTCCAGGTTCCGGGAGTCCAGGGCTGGCCAGGAGGATGGGCTAGCCCTGAAGTCACTCATCACATGGCCAGCCTGAGGGAGGCCAAGGCAAGTCCGGCCCAGAGTCTGAAGGGCCCCACAAGGAGATTCCCAGGCTACAGAGAGGCCAGGGGCACTATGCCCCAAAGGCCCTAACAGTTCACCTTCTGTTATAGGGCTCTGGGCTTTTGGACTGCATGGTCCCAACACCCCCATTCACACAGGGTGGCTGCCAACAAGGCCAGCTGTCAGTGGGACTCCGACGACCCATCTCTATAGCACTTCTCTTCCACGTGGCTGGTCTGCTCCAGAAGCCACTGCCGCTCGTGCTCGTTCACTGTCAGCCTGAACGTCACCTCTTGGAAGACGCTGCTCACGGCCACCTATGTGAGCCAGGGACACCAGGGGCAGCTAAGTTACAGCCACAAGCTCTAGCACCACTGGGCCCCACCGCCCGCCCCGGGCCTTGCCCTCCCACCAGCGACATCCTTACCTGCTCAAAGTGAAGCTTCCGGAACATCCGGATACTCGGTTCATTTCCTTGCCCAATTTTAGCCTCAAACTTGGTCAGACCTAGTTTGGTCACTCCTCCCAGAGAAGATCGGAGAGAGGGACGAGCCACAGGATGAAGCAACCCCTCACAGCCCCTGCACTTCCTCTCCCACTTTGCAGTGGAGGCACCTGTCACCTGGCCCCCACCCCCCACCCTGAAGAAGGCCTGCTCCCAACATGCCCCCGCCCTCACCTGGGGCCTGGCCACTTCTCCACTGTCTCTCAGGCTTCCTTACCATATGACATCATCATGAGAACAGCCTCGGTGCCAAAGCCTTTGCCCCTGCAGCTGGGCTCTAGGAGAAACAATGGCAATCACTGGCGCCGTGTGCCAGGCTCCGCCGTAGGCATGGCTGTGAGGCAGCCAAAACCTCATTTCATCCTCAACTCGGCACGGCTGGGACTATTATTGCCGTTATGCAGATAGGGAAATAGAGTTGAAACGACTCGCACAAGGGCTCCCAGCTTAGAGGCACGCAGCAACCCGACCCCAGAGCCGACCCTTTAACCTCAGTGTCCTGCCTCATCAGGACAGTCTTAGGGGAAAGCTGGGGACCAAGGAGGACACAAACTAGAGGGGCTCCCCCCACAGCACGGGAAGATGCTCCAAGGAAGGTCATGTATTTTGGGAGGGTCCCCAGCACTCAGGCCCCCAGCGGGGATGAGGCAGAAGTTTGAAGACCCCCCAAAACCGAAGGTTAAATTCACCCCTAAGCAGAAGACAGGAATAAAGCAAACGACCACGGGTGAACCAGCAGGCCACTGGAGTGCCAGGCAGCAGCGTGCCCCAGCTTGGTGCCGGGCTCCCCAGTGCGGAACTTCCCACCGAGCTGAGTGCCTTACACAGCCTCAGCTGGCTCAAGGTTCAGCGGCTCCAAGGGCCAGAAGGGAGGGAAGGCAGGGCCAGGTGGAACCAACCTGCAATCATGACCTCAATCTCCCCCAAGGAAGGGTCCCCTAGATCTGTGAGAAAGAGGTTTACATCTCCCGCCATGCAGCTCTCTTCAGTGGTGCTCAGCTGGGCCTGCCACTTCTCTGCATCCAGCACAATGAACGTACACTCTAAGGAAAGAAGCGACAGGTTATCACCTACCCTCCCCGAGGAAGGGAAGGGACAACAGTCTTCCTACCCAAACCAGAGAACTGTAGAGCACTGTGTGCCAGGAGGAAAACGGGCCCAGAGCTTCCTTTAGCTGATGCCAAAGCCCTAAATTTGCCTCACGCAGGAAAAGACGGGAGTCCAAACAGCAGCTATATTCTCAGAGAGCAGGAACCACAGCTGCATTTGAGCAAGAGATGTGAGGGGCAGGGCCTCGACTTACAACCAGAGCCCCACATGCTTTACTTCCCCTAAATCCTTCCAAGCCTGATGCACCGAGTGGGGAAAAAGACAAAAGCCTCAGTCACAGGGACTGGCTTCCGTGGGCATCAGGGTATGACGGTTTCAGGCACTTTCCAGACTTTCCATGAAGGGGTTTTCATAAGGTTACTGGGACCCAGGAGGGCTACAGCTGGAATGAGAAACGGAGGGAACCTGGAGACGGCCTCTGGAGCCAGCCCTCCCGCTGCCAGCCCAGCCCGGGGCCGGCGCTCCTCACTGGCCGCGTCCTCCCGCCAGCTCCGCTGCATCGAATACTCCTGCTCCAGCGTCAGTGGCTCAGAGGCGGTCAAACGCTGCAGCTCCTCGGATTTCATCCACTCGTGGTACCTGCAGGGACGGGGGAAGGCCTGATTCAGAAGTACAGGTCTGAGAAGTGGGTGGTAGGAAGGAGAACCCCACAGGGCTAACACAGGGCTCATAAAAGATCCAAGGAGGGGCGCCCGGGGGGCTCAGTCAGTTAAGCGTCCGACTCTCGATTTCGGCTCAGGTCACGATGTCCAGGTTGTGAGGAGCCCCGCACCAGCCCCGAGCTGGGCATGGAGCCTGCTTGGGATTCTCTCTCTCTCTCCCTCTGCCCCTCCCACTGCTCACACTCGGGTTCGCTCTCTCTCTCCTCTCTTTAACAAAACAAAACAAAACAAAAATCCAAGGAAAGGGTTATAATAGCTCCTTAGGCGGAGGGCCACAAGCACAAGACCTAGAAGCAGGCTGGTCTTCCAAGAGACCAGCAGGAGGGATCAGTTCTGTCTACCCAGCTTCCCATCCTGTCTCAGGGGTCAGAGCGGAGGAGTAGTCTGAAGTCAAACATTCCTCAAATTCCTGAGCAGAAGTATATGGCAAGCTGACATCAGTAAGGATGGCTGGACGTATCTCCACAAAGGCCAGACAGGAACCCCCAAAAAGAAAAACTACAGGGGCGCCTGGGTGGCTCAGTTAAGGGTCTGCCTTCAACTCAGGTCATGATCCTGGGGTCCTGGGATCGAGCCCAGTAGAGCCCTGAGGGTGCTCCCTGCTCAGCAGAGAGCCTACTCCTCCCTTACCCTCTATCCCCCCCACCCCCCCTTGTGTGCATGCGCTTGCTCTCCCAAATAAATCAAATCTTTAAAAAAGAAAAGAAAAACTACAAGTAGAGAATACACCCCTACATCACCACCATCCCAGCCTACAAGACATTTGCCAACTGCCCCAGCAAGAGTCCCACCCTGAGACTCAGTTCTGGCCTTTCAAAACAGTAGACATCAAAACAACCCATCAGCTCAGTTTGATGACAAGCTACCATCATGTCTTCAAAAACTGAGCATATTTGGAGCATCTGGGTGGCTCAGTTGGTTGAGCAGCTGGCTATGGGTTTCAGCTCATGTCATAATCTCAGGGTCCTGGGATGGAGCCCCATGTCTGGGCTCCATGCTCAGCGGGAAGCCTACTCCAGGATTCTCTCTCTCCCTCTGCCCCTCCCCCCCTCACTCCCACTCTCTCTAAAATAAACAAATCTTAAAAATTAAAAAAAAAACTAAGCATATTCACTGGCAACAGAGGAATGTCACTAATTTACAATTACGCAGTTTCTTTTCTTACACCCATTTAGTTTACATAAAATAATTCCTTGCTGAAAGTCCAAAAAAGGAAGCTCAGAGGATGAAAGGGAAAAGCTGAGGGAGGGGTGACTTCCTCCAGGGAAGTCTTTATCCTCTGCTTCAGTGCTCACTTCTTTCTGTAATGACTTCTCACAGCAATGTTTCTCCTTCTTAGAGGAAACAGCCTCTGAGATTTGGGCTAAGGAAGGCTGACCCTCCTAGCTGCATCTTGGAAAGCTGGTTTGCACCCCATATTAGCAGGACTGTTACCTAGGCACGTGCTCTGCAGTGTAGGGTACCAGCACCACCTTCTTCCCCAGCAGCAAGGTATTCTCATTTGACCTCATGGTAGCAGCCTGCAGGAGGGGAGGGCAAACACCAGGACCCTGTGTTTCCTCCCACTTAGGGTGGGAGCCCTGGGCCTTCAGTTCCCTAAATGCCCCCCAGAGCTAAGTTGTCAGAAGAGCCTTGGTCCTTCTTTCTTTCCAAACATTTCAGAGAACACGGACTCTAGACCCCTTGCGAGAAGGCGAAGAGGGCCGGTTAAAGATAATTACAAAATCCTTGCGTCGCATCTCAAGGGACTAGGCCTGAGCTGCCATTTCTGCGTGTCCCTTCCATCCCACCTCGCTGAACTACGAAGCCTCAAACCCAAGCACCAAGACTTAACCCCAAAGCTCCCATCACGTGCCCCCGTCCCGAGACTCCGCCCCAGGATCAATCTTCAGCCCCGCTTTAAACCTATTTCCAGCCTCTCTCCCCAGCGACCACCCCAGCCACCGGACTCGGGCCCTCTCTCCTCCCGACCCACCAAGCCAGGTCTAGCCAGGCCGCTCCGGGGTGAGGCGGGCTTAAGTTCTCAGTCCCCTCCCCTTTGTGTGGACCCGTAGGCCACTCTCCTCGATCACCCCAACCACCGGGGTCCCGGAACGGCTCAGCTCACACCCACTGCCCGCCGAAGAAAGCGTCCCCAGCAGAGAGGGCGACCCACCTCTTCCGACCCTCCCCGCTTCCCCTCCGGCCCGCTGCCCCCCTTCCCGCACGCGCCCGGGAGTGCCCCTCCCCCGCTTCCGCCACGCAGACGGCAGCCGCCCGGGCCCAATCCCGGTCCCGCCTCCGCGAGGCGCCCAATCAGCGCGCTGCGCCCCGCCCAGGGCGCGCACCGGCAAGGTGGACGCCGGGCGCGGGCGCATGCGCGCCGTGGGCGCTGGTGCGGGACAGCTGGCGCCGGCGGCGGCGGCGGCGGCGGCGGCGGCGGCTAAGGGGCAGGAGGCGGCGGCCCGGAGCGAGCCGGGGTGCAGGTGTCTGGCTGGACGGGAGGGTGGGATGGGCTTGGGCGGCGCCAGGCTCGGGGCTGCTCCAGGAGGGAGGAGGAAGTCGGGGAAAGGCTCCGAGCGGGGCCCTTGAGAAGAGGGGGAGGCTTGAGGCTGAGGAGCCCAAAGGCAGGGCAGAAAACAGGTTGGGGGGGTGGGAAATGGAGTCCCCGTTAGAAAGGAGAGGTTTGGGAGCAAGGAGTTGGGTTGGGGAGCGACCCGGGCAAGCCCTAGCCCTAAGCAAACAAGTTTGTTGCCCTAGGCGGAGGAGACTGTTATATGGGCTGCCCTGTGTGGTAGTGAGCTCGCCGTTCCTGGCATGGAATGTGGATGGCCACCGCAGAGTGTACAAAGGGGGCGCCTCGTGGTGAGCGAGACTTAGTGGCTTGCGGGTCTCCTTCTGTCACTTGGAGTCTGAGCGGCATTGAATACCTTCATACCCCGCACAGCAAGGGAAAAGTTGGAGGAAACCATCCAGGTGTCAGTCTTCCAGAGCTGTCTCATGACAGGTATCGAGGCCATGTCTGCAATAAAAGTACGGGGCCAGGGTGCTCTCCAGAACTGTCCCCCAGCGCCAGCGACGTCTATCAGAAAGCTCAAGTCTGCTCTTTCACCCTAGGGAGCCTAGCAGCCGCCGCCCCGGCAGGGAAGGAACCTAAGGAATCTCGGCTGCCCAGCGACCGTTCCTCACTTTTGGAAATGGCGGGTGAAATCACAGAGACCGGGGAGCTCTATTCTCCCTACGTGAGTTTTACTTTCAGGAACTGTTTTACCCACATCGTTGCCGCGGGCTCCTAGAGAAGCACCGCACTTCGGGGACTGTACTAGTGAGGACAGCGGCTTTGAGACCCTGGTGGAAGCCACGGTGGGGGACGCCGATGGGCAGCCGCGGCCTTGCGGCTGTCCTGGCTCAGAGCATGTTATGAGAGTTTGTTCACGAGTTGGATGCTGGTCAGAGAGTGGTCAAGGAAAGAAAGCTGACTTGCTGATTCCTTGTGATCTTGATGCCGTGACCACTAGCACTTGCAAATGGTGCTACTGCTCTGGGGATGGTGACTGACAGCTGTTGACTCTGGGTTTGCTCATCTCAGCAGTTTGAAAGCACTTTGGTTGCCAGCTGAATTGTAAGTTGTGCAACTTTCATAGTCTTGGGTGGCGTAAGAGGCAGAGAAGGCTTGCAGAGACTTCCAAGTGCAATTTGCTGGAGTCTGTAATTAGAACAGTTAGAAGGATTGATTTCTTACTGTGTTGGGTCTGTTACCCTCCCCCCAACACCCCACTTCCCACAGGTGCGCTCCGTTTATCTTCTTGGTGTAATGAAAGATTGGTCCTGGTTACATCACGGAGTCCTCTTGCCTGGATACCTAGCTGGAGGATTAGAATAATCAAATGATTGACTCATGGTGCTACTAAGTATCCCAGGGAAAAGCAGCACTGCCTGAAGTGACAAAAGTCCTCTTTCTAGAATTTACCTAACCTTAAGCAGCTTCCCCACTTTGCACTTAGTTCCTAGCCTGGGGGTCCCTGCTTTGTCTCTGCTAACTTCACAGACTCTAGAGCTGTGGCATGATACCTAAGAAGGCATCTCAGAAAATATCGGGCAAAAAGCCTTTCTGACACCACGGTCTTCCTACTGGGTCTGTGTCTTTTGTGTGTAGCACCAAAGGAGCCTCCTTTCTCTCCATAATTTATCAGGGGAAAAATTCTTTCTTGAACTTTGGACTGAATCTAATTGTGTTCCTCTCATCTGCGGAATTGTGTAACAGCTCACAGCCTCCTCTTGGTATCAGCAGTGAAATGGCCCCACTAACCATAAAAGTTGCCATGCCCCCTGCTGCTGCTCGGAGCATCTATACGTTTAGAGATGAGAAAATGAGTTATTTCTGTAACTGAGTCTTAGAAAGGAAAAAACTTTGATATGCTCACTTTTCTTGTGTCTCCAGTTATTCACATAATCATTTCACATGTCAGTATGTACCCACAGGAAATTGGGCAGTGAGGCCTAAAGGCCTCAGTGGGTTCTGCTCCCCACCCGCAACTTTCCTGTGTGTTGGTTTTGTTTGAGGTCTGTGTTTAAGGGCATACTCTGGGCATTTGCCATAAACAACGGCTTGCATTCTCTTATCCTACCGGTGGAGAGAGATGTAGAGAAGAGATGGGTGGGTGGTGTTGAGGGTGAGGTGGCATTAGCCGGGAGTTAGAGGTCAGGGTTTGAGGAGACACCGTACCTTCTTCCTGAGTTTTCCCTAGGGAGAGTGGTTCTTGATCCCTTGTGAGACCGGGAGAAGGGCATAGGTTCACCAACCGCTGAGCCCAGGAAAACAGTGGAACTCACTTCACTAGACACTGCTTTGAATCCCCTGCTCAGCACAGTGCAGGCAGGACCTGCTCTTCAGGTCTTGGGAAACGGAGATACCGAGCACTTACTTGGTTCATGAAGGTGCATCAGCCCATGACCTGGGTTATTCTCAACACAAAGCCTCTCCCTACTTCGGCGTTGCCCTGTTGTCCGTTCTTTTCCTCTTCACGGGTGCCTGGGATGCTTGCCTTAGCTTTCATTATTCTGCGTAAATTATGTGTAATGGGCAGACCAGCCTCACAGGGGACTCTGGTGACAGGCCCTCTCAGGGGTAGTGCTGGGTTCAAGACATGGCTCAGGCCTGCACGTCCCCCCCCAGAAGTGATCTCAGAGCAGTCATGTCTGGGTTCCCTGTGTACAGGGACCAGGAGCGGCTCAGGGCTGCAGGGATTATGTGACCCAAATAGAGGATGAGTGGACCACCACCCAGACAAAGCCCAGCTGCTGAGGGCCCCGCCAGCCCAGTCTTGCCAAAGATCATTGCCGTTGCTTTCGAAGGAAAGGTCACTCGTTTCACAGCCTTAAATCCTAGTCATTGCTTCCACATCTCTGCTGCCTTCTGTTTCCTTTGACAGCTGTCACTGGGGAAATGGACGAAAACTGCCCATGATGCTTGCCTAAACGCCCGTCTGTGGGTGACACCACTGGGTGGGAGGTAAGGCAGCAGGAACACTGTGCGCTGAACTCCCTAGAGCCCGGGGGCGCGGATCCACCATCCCAGGGAATGGTGGAGAATGGGAGGAGGCAGTTTAGCCTGTAGCGAGGCTTGATGCTTCTGCTTTCGGCCACACCTTCCAGGAGCTGGGCCCCTCACTACTGGCAGAAGAGACTGTCTCCTTCCTCCTCCTCCTGCCCCACAACTGCCTTTGACCTGGCCTGTGGCTCAGCTCAGATTTGTCTCCTGCTCCATGGTCTTTGTAATTGGTCCTCACCAGCACCTTTATTTTTTTTTTTTTTAAGATTTTATTTACTTATTTTTCAAAGAGAGAGAGAGCACAAGCAGGGGGAGCGGCAGGGAGAGGGAGAAGCAGGCTTCCCACAGAGCAGGGAGCCCGATGCGGGGGCTCGATCCCAGGACCCTGGAATCACAATGACCTGAGCCAGAGGCAGACGCTTAACCGACTGAGCCACCCAGGGACCACACACCAGCACCTTTATTGAAGGTCAAGAGGCTTTAACTCTCACCAGGGAGGTGAAGAAGTCTCACGTTATCCTATAGGGTTCCCAGAGCCCCACTAGGCCCGGAGTTCTTACTTTGAAACTAAAAAATAGCAACGGCATAGGACAAATCTGATTCACCATTTCTGCTCCTGATGGTCCGTCCCTAATTAGCTTCTTCGTAAAGTTCTTAAAGGATCTTTTGCACTGAGACTTATTTGAAGTGTCCGTTGGGAGTGTGTTTATTTCATTGTGTTTATCAGCAGTGGTTCTCAGCTGGTGGCAATCTTGGCTGCTCCCCCACCGCCCCACGCACACCACCCCAGGACATTTGGCAATGTCCGGAGACATTGTGATCATCACAACACAGGTACAAGGTTGGGGGAACTGAAACCTAGTCGGTAGAGGCTGGGGATGCTGCTATACATCCTATAGTCCACAGGACAGCCCCACCGCAAAGAAGAATCTGGCCCCAAATGTCAAAAGTTCTCAGGCTGAAAGCCCCTGCTCCACGGTAGGCCCTTGACCTTTACATCTCAAGACCTTCAGGCATCACTGAATTCGCAAATGCCTCTGTACTATTTCATTTCCTTATAAAACTTTTGGCTAAAAACCATCACTTTCTCTTTACTTCCATCACGAGAACCTTCACTGGGGCCATTTTCCATAAAGAGAAAGGGTCCACCCTTCCTAAATGTTACTGCTCAGAAAAGCAATATGCAGAGAACAAAGCTGCAGGGAGCTGTAGGAACACGGCTCAAACTTGTTTTAATCCTTCTGGGATCTGTCTGTGGGATCAAACGGGGACTGTGATGTTTAAAACGGGACAAAGACTGGGACTTACGTCAGAGAAGACCTAGCCAGGTCCAGTCAGCTCAGCTGAGGATTCCTAGCTGGAGGCTGTGTGCCATGCACCCTGAGAAGTGACACACAGGCCACAATGAGCCTCACATGGAGCAATGGGGAAAAGATAACATTGAAAACCCAAACTAGGACATAAGTGTTCTTGTTCCAGGGTTCAAAAGAGGGGAGCAGGACTGGAAGGTTTTGTGCTGAAAGCAGCATTTGAATATGTCCAGTGTTGGGTGGGATTTGAAGGGCTGGGCAGGAGGCACAGGGGGGCAGGTGCCCTCTGCCAAGTGTAAATAGACTGTGGGCAGAGCTCTTTCCTGTCCACGGGGTGCCTTCCTGTCCAGCACTCAGGCGTGCTCTCAGCACCTGCCTGGAAACCTGTCCCTCCCTAACCACTGTCCGGCCCCTTCTTCCCCCATCTCTATTAAAAAAAAAAAAATTCTGACTAAGGTTAGGAAAACAGGCCCCAATTTGTATGTTTCTGATAAAAAAAAAATTTCAGTACAAGGTTATTTTAGAAAATTTTTTAAAATATAGAAGAGTGCATATTTCTAAGAATGGGGAAGTAAAAATGAGAGATGGGTAGGTGTTCCCAGAGATGAAGTATTTGTGTTGTTGTTTTTAACAGAAACAGATTTTTAACAGAAAAGCCAGCTGAAAGTCAGCCGATGTCCTAGAGCACGGGGAGCCCAGTTAGGAAGAGGCTGTCCCAGTCCAGGCTGGAAGCAATTAAATGGGAATTTAGCAATTAAATGTAAATAGGAATCAAACCAGAGGTAGCCACAGAAGACTCTTCAGAAGGAGAATGGCTAGCGTGGGGATACGCAGAAGCGGGGGGGGGGTGACCAGCAGACAGTGGATTTGAGGTCTGCAGGAAGGCTGATGCGGAGAGAGGCGCAGTCACCCTCTGTCCAGCCATGGTAGTTAAAGCCGCAGGACTGAGTGAAGTGGCTGAGGGAAAAATGAGTAGAGAGGAAAAGAGACCGCTTACGTCAGAGTGTAAGAAGGAATAAGGACTAAGAAAGCCCTTGGATTAGGCAAATAGGAGGTCACTGGTGATTTTGAAGAATGTAGTTTCAAAAGAGCTCTGGGGATGGAAACCACAAAGTACAGAAACTTGGAAATGAAGGCAGAGGAACTAGGTAGCTACTTCAATGAGTGGTTAAGAGAAGTGAGAGAATTGTGTTTCAAAGGTGTCAAGGATGCTTGTAGGCAGAGGGGAGGACCTGGTAGGAAGAAGATTCCAGAAAGGACTGAGCCCAGAAGTTTGGGTGCAGGGCTCAGCGTCCCCCAGAAAGAAGGACACATGCCCCACAGGCAGGGAGGGCGTCAGGAGGATGCAGACACTGATTTTTGAACGAGGAGAGAGTGGGGCTTGGGGAGGGCATGTCAGATGGCCTCATTCACCTCCATAACATGGGAACGCAGCCTTCAGCTGAGAGGGGTGGGGTCAGGGGCTGGGGCACAAAGAGTGAGGTTTGATGGTTTCTTGTGGGAAATGCCGAGAAGTCCGTGGTGGAATAAAGACAGTCTGATGCTGAGGAGCACAGGTGAAGGAACCATTTGTTTGTTGTGGGACCAGTCATTCTAATTAAAAAAAAAAAAAAGAAAGAAAATTTCCAGGAACTCTTAGCAGCTTCATATAGGGAGCAGAGGAAGCAGGTGCTAGGTCCGTCTAAGGCTGGGGTCAGGAGGGGCAGCACAGGGGAGGGTGTGTGAGGTGGGGTTAGACCATGCTTCATGGAACTAGCCCGTCGTAAATGATGCCGAAGAACGCAAGTGACGCCAGAGTGGAGGGGGTAGCCTGGGTCGGGCAGGCGGGGCGACTACAGGTGTCCAAGGGAATGGCCAGGGCTGCAGAGGATTCAGCTTAGAGAAAGGAATTTCCTGGTTGAGATCTTGAAAAAGGAAAATGACAGTTAACAGCTAGATGAAAAAGGAAAATGACAGTTAACAGCTAGAGTCAAGTTGGCAAGAATGAGAGTTTAAAACCTGAGGTCAGTGACCTAGCAATTCTACTCGGAGTCTGGTTGTCAGGGGCAGGGTGGGTGCTGCTAGTGGGTAGCTGCTTGCTTTTTGGGGTGATGAAGTGGAATTACAGGGTGGTACAACCTGTGACTGTGCTAAAAACCACTGAACTGTGTCCTTTAAAAGAACTTTTTTATTAAGTTTTTAATTTTAATTCCGTATAGTTAACATTCAGTGTTATCTTAGTTTCAGGTGTACAACGTAGTGATTCAGCAAGTCTGTATGTACATCACTCGGTGCTCATCATGACAAGTGTGCTCTTCATCCCCTTCACCTGTTTCATCTGGTCCCCCACCCACCACCCCTCTGGTGACCATCAGTGTGTTCTCTATAGTTAAGAGTCTATTTCTTGCTTTGTCTCTCTCTCTCCCCCCTCCCTCTCTTTTTTCCCTTTGCTCGTTTCTTAAATTCCACATGAGTGAAATCATATGGTGTTTGTCTTTCTCTGACTGACTTCCATTGCTTAGCATTATATTCTCTAGCTCCATCCACATCATTGCAAGTGGCGAGATTTCATTCTTTTGATGGCTGAATACTATTTTGTTATACATGTATATCACCTCTTCTTTATCCGTTCATCTATCAGTGGACACTTGGGCCACTTCATAATTTGGCCATTGTAGATAGTGCTCCTATAAGCGTAGGGGTGCATGTATCCCTTTGAATTAGGGTTTTTGTATTTGAGGGGTAAATACCCAGTAGTGTAATTACCAGATCATAGGGTAGTTCTATTTATAACTTTCTGAGGCACCTCCATACTGGTTTTCCACAGTGGCTACAGTAGTTTGGATTCCCACCAACCGTGCACAAGGGCTCCCCTTTCTCCACATCCTCACCAACACCTGTTGTTTCCTGTGTTGTTGATTTTAGCCATTCTGACAGGTGTGAGATGATAGCTAATTGTGGTTTTGATTTGCGTTTCCCCGATGATGAGTGATGCTGAGCATCTTTTTTTGTGTCTGGTGGTCATCTATATGTCTTTGGAGAAATGTCTGTCCATGACTTCTGCCCATTTTTTATTGGATTAATTATTTTTTAGTGGTTGAATTAAGTTCTTTATAAATTTTGGATAGTAATCCTTTATCAGATAGGTTATTTGCAAATATCTTAAAAGAGTGAGTTTTATGGCATGTGAATTATATCTCAATTTTCATAAAAATCCCTGAAGTTAGTGTGGGAAGGATGGTAGGAAAAAGGAAGCAGTATGATATGTCAGCATCCCAAAGGACAATGGCAAGAATGGGTGGGGAGCAGGGTTGGGTCACATGCTCAGAGGTCTCGGAAGAGTGGAGGTTTCTTTAGGTCAGCACTAGGTTCATCCTTGTGCGGGGTCCCCTGATGGGGTGGTATGTCCTCAGGAAGCCTACAGCCTGGTTGGGCAGGGAGCTAACATCCAAGGCGCAGCTTTGAGTGATAGGAAATGACAAGGTGGCAGGGTGGTGACAGCAGAAGAGAAGGAACCCGATCAGCAGAGACATCTTGGGAAGAGCGACGGGATGTGGGACTTGAGCCTTTGGAGTGTTGACGTTCGCTTCCCCAGCCAGTGGCAGAGCACACCTCCTTTGAAGCTAGGCGGAATTCTGCCTTCTGACCTGCTTCCCCAGCTCACATCTGGCCTCCCTGCCTCCAGTTTGGCAGTCGCCCAGGGTCATCTTTGGGAGCTGCTGGGGGGGAGAAGTTAATTCATTTGGGGACTTGAACGTCACTTCTGTTGCTTCCAGGTGGGACTGGTGTACATGTTTAACCTCATCGTGGGCACAGGTGCGCTCACCATGCCCAAGGCCTTTGCCAGCGCGGGGTGGCTGGTCAGCCTGGTCCTGCTGGTGTTCCTGGGCTTCATGAGGTAAGAGGCTGGCACACGGGGGGCCGGGAGAAGCCTGCCCAGGGAGCCCTGACTTCTCTTCATTAACATGAGGAAGCATGCCTGAGGGGGCAGGCAGATGTCCCCGGTGAATCCTAACCAGGGTGGCCCAGCAACGAGAAAGGAGACACAAAGCTCTCCAGGTCTCGTGCTAGCAGTCACACAACCTGATCAGTTAAGAATCCAGACATCTGGCTAGGCTTTGGAATGTTTCACAATGATGCTTACATTGCTTCCCCGGCTGGTTGACTTCCCCTGTTGTATACTTTCTTAATGGTACCATTAATTTTTGTTCTCCGAGAAAATACCGCCTAGCCCCAGAAAAAGAATCAGACGGTGATAAGGGAAGTCAGTTTGGGATTTAGAATTCATTTAAGGTAGTTCATGCAGTAAGTGATAAACACACAGGTACACACATAATCAAGGGTTAACCTCACCTCACCTTGTGCCTGGGGGCAAATATGGGGCCAGTGCCTTCCCAGGCTTTCAGGGGCTCCTACTCCTTGAGCCACGTGTGTGGGCTTCCCCAGCTGCACTCCACAGAGGGGAGAGCCTACTTGAGGCTCCTCTCAGGGATTCTACGTGCAGGTGGGGACTCATTCAGCAAGTACCCCAGGCTCGTAAGGGATTTAGGATTGTGCATTTCCAGATAGGAATCCACAAGCTGCCAAAAAGGGGTAACGGAATACCTGGAAACACCCCCTGGGGTACCTCCCTAGGAGAGGTGACAGTGGCCACTGTTCTTGGGTGAACAGAACAAAGATCCCTGCCCTCAAGACTTTGTTCTCTCTCTCTGTGGGGAGACATAAGGAGTGGAGATAATAAGAGAATTGTAGAGAAAGTTGAAAGGTGATGAGTAACGTGGAAAAAAACCCTACAAAGCATGGGGGGGTGAGGCTGGGGAGGTGGGGGTGATGGCAGTTTCCGGCAGGAAGTCGGTGGTCACGGAGGGTAGCGGTTCGGCAGACGGGAAGGAGGGAGGAGCGGGTGCTCTTGGAAGGATGACAGGGTTACAGTTGAAGCCAGTGAGGACTTCGAAGAGGCTGAATGGGATAAGAGAATGCCCACATTTCTCTGTTCCTTTACCCAATTTCTTTTGGGGGTTTTGTGGCCACCCGTGGGGTACTGGCAGCCAAGAGCCCTAGAAGTCCTTGTCCTTCTGTGACTCTGCTGTCCCCTTTAAAGGACCTTCAGCATGGGCAGCCATCTGAATGGGAAGTGATTATTGGGGGCCCCCAAGTAGGGGCTGCCATGTCCCCTCCCTGCTCAACCCATTTATATTTGAACATGATCGATGAGTTGGCTTCATGCAACCATGAGAAGCCTCTTTATGCCTTAACTAAGATTGATTCTAGTTTTATTTGCAAAAGGAAAGGAAAATCTGAAGTCCTTAAAATGGTCACTTAAGCAAGATGAGAAACCTTTCTAGAAGGTGCTGAGGCGCCGGAATAGGAGTTTCAGAGCTGGCTGCCCTCCACCCCACAAGATGGAGCGGGTGTGGGTTGAACGCCTGCCCCGCTGGGCTGAGCAGTCAGCCTGTGGCAGGCAAGGGCGCTTGAGGAGGACTGGGGTGGAGCCTCGAGAAGGAGGGAGGTGACTGTGCTGCTGGGGTTCAGCAGGGAGGGACACAGTCCTCGGGTTTCTGGGCATCAGCTTTGCTGAGAGGAAGAGCGAAGATGGCTTTTCACTCTAGTCTGACTCCCCAGCAAACGTCTGCTGCCACCTCCCAGTGTCCCTTTCCATTCAAGCCGTAAAAATGTAAGCTTATTTTTACATTATCTAGATTGTTAGGAAAGTAAAGGTACTGCCAAAAAAGGAAGGAAGGAAACATGGAAACGCATTCCGGAGCCAAATGTCCCTTTTCAGTTATCCATGCTTGTGCTGCTGTCCGTGAGTGTGTGTAACCACTCATCTGTGTCCCATCAAGGACAGTGAGAGCTGCCCACACCCTTCCCCGAAGCTTTCAGAAGGCCCCCTGTGAATCGGCCTCCTCCCCGCCCTGCCCCCAGCAGGCCCCTTCTTGGTGTGTGGCACCGCATCGCCCCACATCCCCCTTCCCCCAGGCTCACACTCTACCCCCCCCATCAGCCTGTTGCACACCCCTCTCTCCCGTGCATCAAATCACATTCTAAATATGGACAGGGCAATCAAGGCAAGCACGCCAGGTGTCACGTGCACACACATTTTATCAGGTCAGATGCATCTTGAAAGCTCCCTTGGGAGCAGCTCTCAGAAGAGAGATCGCTTTGGACTTGCTGGTCTGGTCAGGTCTTAAAATGGTTTTTCCTGTTTCATTGTGCCACCTCTGACCTCCTACCTGCCCTTGGCGATTCCCCTGTGGCCTTCCCCTGCAGCTTTGTGACGACTACCTTCGTGGTAGAGGCCATGGCGGCGGCCAACGCTCAGCTCCACTGGAAGAGGATGGAAAACCACCGGGTGTGTGTATTGCCCTTTCTCCGGGTGGTGCCTGGGTCCAACGCATGCCACGAGAGGCGGCCCTTCGGGGCCAGTTCTTTCCCCCCCCGGTGGATGGCGGGCTCATGTCCACAGCACTACTCCGAGACCCTTGTCCCGGAGCTGAGGCTTGACAGCCTCATACGCTTAGCGAGCAAATGCAGTCTCCGCTCTCTGAACGTCATGTCATGGGTCCCTTGAACCTTTAATTGAACTTGCTCATCATTGTGAACCCCAGAACTGTGCTGCAGCTTCAGATCTGACATCTGAGTGTCCGCACCTCCTAGTGTGGCAGCATGGGGGTGCTGGGGGGTGCCCCTGGTCAGAGAGCATGGAGGTGCTGGGGGGTGCCCCTAGTCAGACACCTTCTGGAAAGAAATAACAAAGGAAATGGGTTCTTCAGTTTTCCATGGGTTTTCTGTAGCGTTATGTGCCCCCTGCCCGCCCCACCCTTCCTAGGAGGAGGAAGATGACGACTCCTCCACGGCCTCCGACAGTGATGTCCTTGTCCAGGACAACTACGAGCGGGCAGAGAAACGGCCCATCCTGTCAGTGCGTAAGTCTTGGGGTTCTGGGCCGGCTGGCACCTCCCTCTGATCCACAGGGCTCCCTTTCTTTATAGAGAGGACGGGGAGTCTCTACACAGACCCTCTGGCCAGATCATGAGCCTGGGGTCCCCGCTTCACCCTGCTAGCTCCCCCACTTGCTAATGTTTGCAGCTTGGGCAGATTACTTACCTCAGTACCCAGGGCACACTGGAAGCTCGAATAAATGTGGGGTGTCTGACTTCATCCTCCTGTCGCACTGTGCACGCATGCCTGACCAGTCCCATCCCAGGTCCCGCCGAGCAAGCCAGGGCCAAGTGTCCCAGCTCCCCCCAGCCCACAGCCCCCTCATCCATAGCGAGCATCCCTGGGATCCCTTTCTGTGGACTGTTTTAAAATATTTCAAGTGCGAAACATTAGAAGTTTTCACACGAATTTGAAATGCTTTAGGATTTCCTTACTGTGGAGAATTTAGTGAGCTCAGGACCTCCTCTAGGAGCTTTTCCAAATGAAAACCGCTTCCTCTTCGTTGTTCATTTGGCTCCACAGAGAGACGTGGATCTCTGAACCTTTTTGAAATCACAGACCGGGTGGAAATGGGACAGATGGCCTCCATGTTCTTCAATAAAGGTATAAGTTCTTTCTCAAGGTGGGGTGAGGGCGAAGGGGGGTACTTTCCGACAGACCTTGACAGCTAGGGATGGGACAGGCGATGCAGAGGAGCAGACTGTGGGCCAGCTCCCAGCACATTTGAGCAGCCACCTTGCCAAGAGGCCTGAAGCGCTCACATTGTGTTCCTGGATCCCTCCCCGTTCTTCAGCGCTAGGAAGAGAGAAGCAGCTACTTGGTTCCTCCTGCTGGTAGAGGTCAGGAATCCTAAGCAGCTTTCCAAGGAAGGAAGCCAATGGAGCCGGCTGGTAGCTTTGTGCCTCTTGCTTGATCGCTTCTGACTTGTCTCTCTTTTCTCCTGGACTGTTCAGTCTAGGACAATGCAGGGCAGATCCCTGTGATGGTGGTAGGATACACCGTGCACATGCCTGTGTGTGTGTGTGTGTGTGTCTGTCTGTCTGTCTGTCTGTCTCTCTCTCTCTCTCTCTCGTTTTTCCGTCCGCCCCCCCCCCCCCACGCCCTGGTGGCCAGCAGAGGGCGCAAGGAGTCCACGCACGGGTTGCTGTCTGGGAATCTGTCTAACTACGAGCCCTCTCCACCCTGTCTGCTCCGTAGTGGGACTGCCTGCAGCCGAGAGGATCCCCCTGCCCCAGCTCAGATGTTCAGTGACAACACTGTGTACCTCCATGGCAAATGTTGTTCTTTGGGAAGATGAGCTGTTTAAGAGCTTAGCTTTTTAGTGCCCAAACCTGCCCATTCCTCCTTCATAGACAGATCTCAATAAATCCTCTTCTCTGTAAGGATTTTCTCTTTGGGAGATTTTCTGCCCCTTTGTCACAGCCCCTGTTTGCAGGGGGGGCATCTCCACTGGCTCTTTCTAGTCTTGAATGTGGTTGCAGTAACTTGAAGCCTGGGGGATCATAGAAACCAGTCTTCTTGACTGCTTGTCAGGACATTAAGCATTCGGTTTATCACTGGTGGTGTGATTTGACTGTCCAGTCCGGAAGATTATGATCATCAGCCAAAGATTGCCTCCCTACCAGCTTCACAGAGGGTTCCAGAATCCATGAAAACCAGATTGGTTGTGTGCAGCCCGCTCTGTGCTTTTCCTGTATTCTGTTTCTATCTCTCCCCATCTCATTAGATGAAGATAAGAGTGTGAACATTTCCTCTTGGCAACCGCACGCAGTCCCCCTCCAAATGCGGGCTTTGGAAAGAAGACGTACATTTGGAGAGAGGACATAACACCTTTGAAACTCCTTTCTGATTAGCATGTTTTACAGTCCACTCTGATTTCTTTAACAATTCTGGGAACCCATGTGTTTTTTGTTTTTGTTTTTTTCCCCATCCCCTTACAGACTAGACTTCTAGTTCATCCAGATCTAATAGGATAGGAGCACACTCATACGAGAGCAGCCTCACGCTCAGGGGACGCCTTCTCCTCTGCTTAGGGTTTCCCACACTCAGCACTGTTGACATCTGAGCTGGCTCATTCTTTATCTTGGGGCCCATCCTGTGCATTGTGGGAGGCTGAGCAGCATCCTTGGCCTCCACCCACTAGGTGCCCTAGCACCTCCGAGTCATGACAACCAGAACATCCTCAGACCTTGTCAGCTGATCCCTGGTGGGGGTGGCGAGGCGAAATTCCTCTCAGCTGAAACCCACTGCTCTGCCCTATTCCTAATTCAAGGGTCATTCTCCTCCCCGTCGGAAGGACTGCCACTCTCCACAACAAGCCCCCTTGGGGTCCAGGCTCACTTCTTGTGACTAGCAATGCCAGGCCTCGTCATTACTGTCTTCTCAGGAAGCTCATTGATCCTCTCGTTTTGTGTTTAGTAATGAAGTTTATTGATCAGGGAGGGCCAATGGCAGTTTATAAACGACTGAAACTGGACTGCAGTCCACAGGTGAGTGGAGGAGAGGGTGCGTGGGGAGGGGACAGTGCCTCTCTGCAGAGAGCATTGGCATCAGAGCAGAAAGACAAGCTGAGGCACAGGCTGTACCTGGGGCCTGGGGTATGAGTGGCAGCCAGACCCCAAGGGCCACTGAGCTTGGACATCGATGCTATCTGAGGCCCTCTGGGGTTCTTACAAGGACCGTATTTTCCTAGTCTTTTTTCCCCCAGACTCCTCGGAGCAGAGCTGACCTCAAATAGCCCAGGAGGAACATGTCCCCGGCTTTCCCCTTGGGGACCCTAGAGGCTCTTCCAAGCCACCAGCGTTAGAGGGGGGCTGTCACTTCGTTTTTCTTTCTGTTCTCAGAGAGGCCAGGAGCTTGAGACCTGTGATACCAAACACGAGCAGTCAGTCTGAAGGGAGTTTGGACTGGCTGGCTGCGGCCATGACCCTGAGGTTGTAGGGCCTGGATGCTTTTTTCAGAGCTGTTACACCTGGTCTTTTTTTTTTTTTTTTTTAAGATTTTATTTATTTATTTGAGACAGAGAGAGACAGAGAGCACATGAGAGGGGGGAGGGTCAGAGGGAGAAGCAGACTCCCTGTCGAGCAGGGAGCCCAATGCAGGACTCGATCCAGGGGCTCCAGGATCATGACCTGAGCCGAAGGCAGTCGCTTAACCAACTGAGCCACCCAGGCGCCCCACACCTGGTCTTTAAAGCTGGAGTCACATACGGAATTTAGCCCAGGTGGAATCCTCACTGTACAGGATGGGAGATGGTCGGGGACTTGCCTCGGCCAGGAAGCGAGATCAGTGGCCCTGGGGCTGGAAGCTGCGTCCCCATCTCCTCGTCCAGGCCCCACTGGGGGGAGAGGGGAGCACGGTCTGCCTCTGCAGAGGGAGCTTCCACGTGCACCATCCAAAGGCAGCATCCTCCCTGGCAAACATGCTGACTGTGAGCTCATCTTGCACACGCCCTCCTGCTGCCCCTTCTGTCACCAGCACCCCAGGCCACGCCTTCCCATCCCCGGGGCTTGGTGATCAGTCAGACTCTGAAGGAGGCACTTGGTCTTTGGAAATCAGGGGCTTTTTACCCTCTTGATTTCAGCTTCAGAAGCTGGACCGTTTTTTGTTCTCTTTGCTTTTCAGGTCCTCAGTACCAGCCTTTCTCGTAGAGTCCTGTGTTTGGCTGGTCCAGACACACGGGCTCAGGCTCCTGACTCAGGGCCTCTCTCTTCCTCCTGCCCGGCAGCCTGTCCCGAGCATGAAGGCCCCTCTGATCCTCCCCAGCCAGCCCTGCACTTGCCCGGATTCAGAGCCTCTGAGTCCTCCAGCCCCACTTAGCCTCTCCGAGGTGACCGTGACATCACGGGCAGCCGTGTCTCCTGCCACATCACAGTGTAGCCAGCCAGAACAAGCCACGGGACTTAGTTGTTTTCTTTTTGTAGAAAGTAAACAGCCTGGAGAAAGGAACGGTGTGGAAGAGGTAGAGACCTGACTGTCAGGAAGGAACACAGGCGCCCCTGTGGCTCCCTGACAGTGACTCTGTTCCTTTCAGTGGGGGTCAACTTGTTCTATTTCTGCATCATCATTTACCTGTACGGGGATTTGGCCATCTACGCTGCCGCCGTGCCCTTCTCCCTCATGCAGGTGACCTGGTGAGTGGCCCCCCCCCCCCCCCACCACACTGGCTGTAGTCAAACAGCCTTCCTCAGCCAGTCAAGGTAGTTTTTGGTAGAAGCACAAGGCCCAGCCAACATGTCGGCATCTGAAGCATGGAGAGGCCCGAAGCCCTTTTCTGCGCATCCCACAGCTGGGTGCGCTCTGTCCTTTGGAAGCCCGCTCAACACCGCTGTCCCCCTCCCTGCCCCATTGGGAAGATGCCTGGGATCCCCACCGGGGGCCCCCGAGTCGCTGGGAAGTGGTGTCGCATTAGTAGGTGGCACCTGCCCAGAGACAGGAGACTGTGATTCCTGGCGAGTGAGGTGGTCGGCCCGGGAGCAGCTGCAGTGGGCATGAAGGCTTGGTGGTGGGACGTTCCATCCTGCTTCCTGCCAAGTGGGGGCCACACTGAACCACTCTTCTCTTCATCAGCAGCGCCACCGGCAACGAGTCCTGTGGTGTGGAGGCCAACAGCAAGCACAACGACACGGACCCGTGCTGGGGGCCCCTGCGCCGCGTGGACGCCTACCGCATCTACTTGGTGAGTGGCCTTGCCTCGGCCCTTTGGCCCCCGCCCAGCCTGGCTGGTCGGGGGCATTTGAACTTCACTCTCTGATCGAGCTCCCTCCCCAGAGAGGAGGGTCTAAACAGCTTCCCGCTCTGGCTAGTTACTAGGGCCATGGTTCTGGGCAGAAACCGTGTCCCGTTACTGAGAATCTAGCCTTCGTGTCTGGTCACACATAGCTCGGAGTTGGCATTCGGGACATTGCCAGCTCCTGGCTGTGAACTCTTGTAAATTGAGCTTGGGGTTTGAGGGGCATGGCTCTTAGCACAGCTCTTCAAGAGTGTCAGAACGAATCTCCTGGAGACTTGCCACGTTTTGACCTTACTGCTGGCCAGCCCAAGAGCATATGGGAGGTGCCGGGCTTCCTGACTGGGCAGGCGGGACTGAGCCATCTTATGGTTGGACCTGACCACAAACAGGCTTTCCAGATAGGGAAGGATCAGCCCAGCTCTGTCCCTGTCTCCCCTCCTCCCCACAGGTGGGGGAAGAAGATGAATCTCTAGGCTGTTCTCGACTGCTTTGTGCCATGGGCAGGAGGGGTGGGTTGGAGCTGGATACCATGCCAGACGGGTCTTGGGTAATAAGACACGAAACCACAGGCCGTTATTTATCTCTGCCGGCTTTGTGGGCGGGACTCAGAAATGCTTCCCTCGCCCTTTTGCAACATCTATTAATATTCTCTGCCTCTTCTTGGTCCTCCTTAACCCCGACACAGATTTAGGTGTGCGAGGTGACACACAGTTTGACACGTGGCCACTTGGCTGATTTGGAGCGGGAGGCAGGGTTCGGGAGAGAGCCGAGCCTTTCGGGGAGTTGGCCTCCTGACTTAATTACCCCCATCCTGGCAAAGGTTTCGGCAGGCCCTGCCAGCTGGTATCTGGTTCCGAGTTTGTTAACCCAGGGCCACTGAATGGTGGGTTTGCCTTCCCAGTCCCACCCTGTGGACCTACTGAAGCCGGCCTATGGCCCAAGCCTGGGGAGAGACTGGTTTTCTTCTCCTGCGTTGCCAGAGCGGTCGGATGGTCTGGTTTTTGTCTTGCGAGTTCACCCATGACTAGAAACTTGTCTTTTAGTAGAATCGTATCTCATATCCCCCCACCACAGGTCTGGTAGGAATTTGGTAGCAAGTTAATTCCCTGGCACAGTTCCCCACTTCCCCTCCCCCCGCCAGGAGGGGGAGGGGGAGATCAGGAGGTCAGCACAGCTGAGGTTGTTAGCCTCTTAGCATTTCAACAAACTGTCATTGATAAAATTAGCAAAAGTATCAGTGAGTGTAACGACCCACCTGGACCTCTAACTGGCAGAAGGAGGATGGGAGGAAGGGGTCCAAGAGGCTCGGCACGGACACAGGAGCATGTCCAGGGCAGAGGCACCTGCCAGAGGGACCAGACCTCAGCTGGGTCTTTCCAGGAGAGGCTGTTAGAGTCTGTGCTGAATCTGCCTGGCTCATCCCCTCCCCAGCAAGACAGATACAGAGTGCTAGGAATATTGGCCGCTGCCGTTCGCCTGGTAAATTATCGAGAAGCATTATTAGTGCTTTATTAAACTGTTCCTTCACTTATTCCTGTAAACCTTCCGCATGATGGGAGCCTCCCTCCCTGAATCTCAGTAACTCCCTGACGGAACAGAAGGAGCCGTTCAGGAAAGCCTTCACCTCGCAAATACTGTGCTTGTAACTCCTAGGGCTGATTGCCACCCGGCCTGTGAAAGCTACAGAGATGGGAAGGGTGAGCAGAAGCAGAGCCTTGTTCTCGCTGGGTGGTTGTCCCCCTCCCCCACCTCCCGGGCCCCTGGTGGGGACTTGGCGCAGCAAGTATTCTGTTGAGATGTGCTCTTCTGCCTGGTCTGGAGAAATTTAAGGCAGACGGAACTCCACATTGTCTCAGGAGTTACTTTACAACTCTGCGTGTGGCTCCCAGGGTGTGTGGCTCCTGAAGAACCGTGCCTTCTGACCCTCCACGCTGGGCGCTGGGCGTCCGCCCTCAGGCCTCCCCTGTCAGGGAGCTGGGACGGATTGGCAAACTCGGAGGTTTCCTTCCTTGGTCCTGAGCGGTCTGTTGCAGGTGAGGACATCTTCCCGTCCCCAATCTGACCCACAGGGCTCAACCGTATGTCTTCATTCCCTCAGGTGGCCTCTTCAGATCATTAAGGAGGAGGGTTATACTCTTCCCCCTACCCCTCAGTCATTCACGTTCAGAAGATTGTTCATCCCTTCTAGAGACTCCCACTGCACCTCTTTCTACCTGCGGTTTCTGATTTTGCTGGCAGCGAGACTTCACCAAAAGGTGAGGCAAGGCGGCAGGCAGCTTTAAAGCACCCCCAGCCCGTGCACAACCATCTCCTTGTCTCAGGTAGATGATGCACCTTCCCAGCCGGCGTGTTTCGAAGGGCCTTGTAATAACCATCTCTTCATTGCTATTTTGGGACAGTCCATTCTGGGGAATAAAAGTACAGGCTTTTATTTTGTGGCTAATTCCCAGAAAGTCCTCTGGAAACAATCTTTTCTGTGTCTTCCCAGGAACGCTACTGAAATGCACACACAGAATGAGGATATTTGGGGTATTAACTATATACCCAGAGGCCAGCCTGTGCATAGCATCATGATAAGAAGGGAGCTTTCTCCCAGCGGCTCCCAGTCACCTCCCAAAGCCCTTGACCTTAACAGATGGAAAATTCCTCCTCCCCTCCACCCTGCGACCTCCGTCCACATCCTGTGATTGCCAGTGCAGCTGATATGAGTCAGTCTCTCCCTCTCCTTCCTTGGAGTAGCCACAGAGCGGGGCACTGGGAGGCAGGGGTCCCGTGAGTCACACGTGCTTTCCAGGGCCGTCCCCACAAGCCACTGCAGCTGGAGCCTTCAGTGACCTGGGCCCTGGCAAGAGCCCATGAGAATCAACATCAGGACCTGCTATCAGCTGGCCTTGGATTCTCAGAACCCCACCACCCGCCTCTCCTGCTCCTTTGAAGGATCGGTGGGAAAGTGTTGGGTGCCCCAACTCTTTCAAACCAGTAACCTCGCCTCCAGGCTGGGGAATATCTTGGGATTCTCTCTGCAGAGCTTCTCTGGCTTTGCTAGAAAACAAAGTCAGAATTGAGCACATCACTCTCTCCTATGCCGTGAGAAGGAGCCACGGACCAGGGGTGAAGGGGTACTAGGGTTGTACGGAAATCATTTCCGTCCAGGAGTCCAACCGTCCCCAGTGTCTGGGAAGCAGGTTGTGTGGCGCCGTCCCCTGGAGTCCAGGGCACTGCCAAGTACTCGTTCACTTCCTCATCCCCGCAGCGCTTCCCAGCCTGTCCCTCACACCCCCTGCCCCAGGGCCTGGCCCTGTCACTGCTGCCGTCCCTTAGAGTGTCAGGGGGAAGCCCTGGGGCCGCAGTGGGACTCCCCGAGGGCCAAGAGCTCCTCCCGGTTCACAGGAGCGGCCTTGGCCTCTTACAGGTGGACAGATGCCGCTGGGTCACTGGCAGCCCAGCAGAGCCGGAAGCGCAGATGGCAGAGCGGGCTCATCCTGCCTGGAGACTCGGCCACAAACTGATGGTGTGGAGCGGGGGCCCCTCGTGGGCTGCCTTGGGACAGGACAAGGTCACCCTGGCTTGCCATCCTGCCTTGACACAGGAGCCGTGAGATCCACCTCCAGGGCCTGGGTGGCCCGGGGGAGAGATGGAGGCCTGCACGTGCCTGGCAGATGACCTGTCACCTTCTGCTGGGCGCCCCCTTTAAGAAGCAGGGTGTGTGTTGGGGGCTGCGTGGGAGTTTCGGGAGTTCTGTCTGCTGGGCTCTTCCTACACGGGTAGGGCAGTCCGATTCGGGCTCACGTTAACATCAGAAGGGTCTTCTAGGCTTTCACTGAGAGTCCGGTTTCTCCCTCTGTCAGGAAGTCAGTTTTCTGATTCCGTCTTGGCTCAGGCTTACGCAGCAATAATTGTATCTGTCGTTTGCAACATTTAAAACAGCATGCAGTCCCTTTTTTAAAACCCCGGGGTCTCTTCCTAAAACGGGTAAACGTCCTTTTTGTAAGGAGGTGGAGAGGGGAGTGACGCATCTGCATGGCTGTGCCAGGCCTTGACCGGCCCTTCCCTTGGCGGCTTTGCGTGGGTGTGACGCATTACCACTTACTTTCTCCTTTCCCATTGGGTCCTCCCAGCCGCACAGTAAGGCGCGTGGCGTCATGCCACTTTACGGCAGAGAAAACTGAGGCTTGAGGACTGTGACTTCCCCTGGGCCTGGCTTCCATGGGGGGTTACCATCCCGTCCTCCGGCCCCGGTAACAGACTTGCTAGGCTTGCGGGCAGTCCTGCTGGCGAGGCCAGAAAGAAGGGGTGGGTCGCGCCTGGTCATCAGCCCTTGGAGCTTGATGTTTGCAGAGGGGTGGGGCGACGCTGCTCAAGGATGGTGTCCTTTCAGTGATCCGTGTCCACACACCCTGTCTGTCTGCTTGATTGATTTGCTGTCTTTCTTGCTGCCCCTCGCTCCTAGATAGTGGAGCAGACTTCTCACATTCGCTCAAGGAGCGCTGGAATTGGACGTGTCTTCCCAAGGACGTTTCCTGTCCCTCCCACAGTCCCTTTCTGTGTTCTTTCAGCATCAGCCACTGTGCCCTGGGGCTGTGGCATCTGCTAATAAGTGGGTCACCGCTGCCATCACTTGAATATTTATTCTTACCAATTCTGGGGCAGGAGGTGGCCTAGAGGCCTTCAGGACCAGCGAGGAGGGAAACTGTGGCACAACGAGTTTCAGCAGCCGCAGTGACTTGACAGGATGTGGGGACTCTCGGGAACACCGCCGGCTGCCCCAGAGCACAATTCCAGTAGGACACGCATGGACGCTGCCCCTGGATTTGCCACCGTCAGGAACCTGGAGTGGAAGGCAGCAGCAGTTAGCTAGGAAGGGTGGCCCCAGAGGGCAAATGAGCTGTCTCTATGGAGGGCTTGTGGGCTGGCTCCATCTGGAAGCGGAGAGCAGAGCCCTAAGCTCACAAATGGCCTGATGGCAGTTTCCCTTCTCTGGGCCACCGTGCCCTCCTGTCTGACGCACATGGGTCGGGACTCAGTAATGGACCGAGAGATTCCTGGCTGCGTGGGCTTACTCCTGGGGTCTGGAACATCAAAGTGTACCTTTTGTAGGATGGTGACCTACCAGGGAAGCCCATCTTTTTTTTCCCCTTCCTCCCCACAATGTGCTTCTGGTCACAAGCTCCCCTTCTCGCATTCTGGATGCTCAGAAAGGTCCGTTTTGCTTGGCCTCTCTCTCTCCCCCCTTCGTGAGAAGATGCCAGTCGTACTGGGCAGTCACTGCAGGTGCAGAGGGCGGGGTAGCCCTCGGGACCCGTGCCTGGTCGACACCGGGAACTTGGCGTGGGGGTGGTCTGCAGTGTCTTCAGCCGGTTGCACGGTGTCCTTATGAGCCTCTCCCCCATGTGCTGAGCCTCCACCTTCAACCCATGATCCTGGGTCTCGATGACAAATGACTTTCTGCCCGATGCCCCAAAAATGCGTGGGCCCACTACCCAAACAAGAGCTGGGTCTCTAACGTTGAGGGATTGCTGACTTCAAACAAGCACCAGTGCTCACATTGAAGTGACTGACTTGAAAGGATTAGCTTGTCTCTCTTTTTCAAGGAAATCAATAATACAGGGACAGGCCTGTGTTTCTCTCTCTCTCTCTCTCTCTCTCTCTCTCTCTTTTTCTCTAGGGAGCTGTCTATATATTTCATCCCAGGAATGGCCTCTTGGTTTTTGGTGTGCTTTCCATCCCCCCAGCCCAGTCGTTTCTAAATGAAATTCAAATTGCTCTGTCACTCACTCCAGCACTGTGGTTTGTCTCCAACTCCTGCCAAGGGACCCTATGAGCCCCCAGCCCCCCGCCCATCACCCACGGCTGCCGCTGCTCCCGCCGCCTGGGCACAGCCTCCTGCACATCCCCAGTGCCTGCCCAGCTGCTGCCCAGCATTGCTCTGGACCAGCCCTCACCTTTCGGTGCAGACCTGGTAGCACCTCCCTGGGCCATGGCGACTGCCCCCTACCCCACCCCCAGCACCTTTGGGTGTTGGGGCTGAGCTTCCTCCTCCAGCTCCATGAGAGATTATTGTTTTTATTTTTACTGTGCCTCTCAGGGACATGGGTTCTGTCGGCTGGCGTTAAGCCCGCCATCCATCACCCCCACATCCTGCCTCTTCCATGGCCAACACCCGATACACCAGCATAGAGAGTGACACTTAATCCCCAGTGCTCCCAGTAAAGATACCAGGTGATGGGAATTTGGACTAGTTTCTCCTGGACAGCCCCCACCGTCCCTCCCCCAAGTCTCAGAAGCTGCCCGTTGCCATTGGTCAGGGTCCTGCGTTCTCTACTCTGACCTGGTGGGTGGAGGGCACTTACATCCTAGCTCCTGAGCCCAGACCCCCTCGTCACAATGGCAGTTTGAGCATCTCTCTGCCCTGTTAGAATGTCCCAGGTCCCTGCCCCCATATCCATTGTCTGGCAAGTCACAAGTACGAGTACGTGCTTATAAACACCACTTGCCCAGGGCAAGCTGTTTTGACTCCTGGGTGCATGAGCAGATCTCAGATAAATCGGCCTGGATTCTCATCCTTCCGCCCTACCCCCTTCCTCAGTTCAGCCAGGGAGGTGCCCTGGGATGGGGGAAATCATCTTGTGTGCCATCACCTGGCCACCCCCACCCCAGCATGCTCAGCTCTTAAGAAACCCTGCTGTATGAAAGTCCAAATGCATAAAACAAACTAGGGGTAATTATTTGTTACAAAGCTTGTTAGTTTGCAGGACTGGCTGCAGGTTTCTTTTAAGTACTTAGTTTTTTAATGGGTGTAAAATGTTATTCTATGAAAACTGAGTATTTATAAATAGAGCTTTTAGAAGCCTCTCTCTCGTAAAGGTAGTATCCAGGGGTTCACATGCAAAGGTGCAGCAATCCAAAGCCTGGTTCATGTGGAAGCAGGCAGACATAACGTGGGGTTGGGGTGGACTCGAGCAGCCCACCTACGAGAGAGCCAGGGATGCACACGCCCTTGCGCACACGTGCAGCCTGGGAAGCTTCGCGGGGCTTGTTAAGTGTATACCCACGGCCAACGCTCCTGCGCAGGCCAATTTGGTTGGGAAACTTCCAAATAGGTCTCTGTGGGGAGTGCTCATCCCTGCTGGGGACCTTCTGCACTGTGCTTTTTCAGGACCGTTTTATCCACACTCCACGCTGATCCCAGGCAGCCCAAGCTGGAGGCTTGAGTGCGCCTTCTCCATGAGTGGTACAAGTGGGGATCAATGTCTGTTGCTCCACGCTTCACAAGCGTCCTGGGCCGACCCTGCCACCAACCTGAGTGCGTTTTCAGCCATTCCCCTCAAGCTGCTCCAGGCTAACCCCAAACAGTTCAGCCCAGGCCATCTCCATGCTCCACATCCCCTCTGCTTCCAGCCTTCCCTTTCTGGGGCTAAAAGTGACTTTGTTTTCTTGAAGAAAATATCCTGGTTGATTTCACATCTTCCGCTCCCCTCCTCCCCACTTTCTGTTTCATTTCCCCCAAAAGTACAGGGGAAAAAAAAAAAAAAAAACCATCATCTAGAACCCAACAGCCCCTGCTAAGTGGTTTTAGAGGAAGGTGGAATGTTCTTAAATATTTTGTGTTAACCAGGATGGGAACCGTAGCTGCCAACCCGTTTTCCCCTCCTGCCCTGTGTCTGTCTGATGCTTTCATTGCATTGAGGACCCGTGGTACTCGCGGGGGCCCTGCTGAGGTTTGTGGGGCTCTGGCTGCTCCCTGAGCGATGCTCACTTCCTGTTACAGGGTGTCTGTTGTGAGCAGAATCTGGTGTCTTTCTAAATAGCGCCCCAGGGCCCCAGCAGTAATTGTTTAATTAAATAAAGCACTCGTTCTAAAGTAATAACTATGCTCCTCCGTGTTGCTGGCATCCCAGCCGGCAGTGCTGGCCGTGCAAACTGTGCCGAGAATCAAAGTGTCTTTGGGCACGTTCTCCAGACCGCAGGCCCGCCCAGAGGAGAAAGCAGTAGCCGAGGAAGTCCAGAGGGTTTGCAGCCGGCAGAGATGCCTGGGGCCCGAGCGTGATGGGCATCAGGAGAGCTGAACAATTAGGGTGCATATTAATGATGACATCTGATAAATTAGCAGGAGCTCGGGCTGTCTCGTGGATGAGCTGAGAGCAGACCAAGGAACATTTTAATAAGCCTTCAAGTGCAAAGGGAGGTGCTGCAGAGCGCTTTGCTGAGCAGATGCTTCGTGGTGAGCGTGAATCTGGAAGGAATGGTCACAGAGCACAGCAGGGCATCGTGAGTTTGGCTCTGGGAAGGACTTCCTCTAGCCGCGGATTGAGACGTTCTCTGGAAACCTTGACAAGAGGAGGGAAGAGACGGCCGGTCCGGGTGCAGGGTGTCAACTGGTGGGGCTGTGACGCGTAACCCTCACCGCTGTAGGGAGGTTGTGCTCCACCCAAGAGACAGGTACATGGCCCTTAGGAACCCTGTCCAGCTCTTTGCCTTCCCCCAGGTCAGCAGCATGAGCCTCAACTGTGTTTCAAGGTTTGGTGCCAGGAACCATCTTCAGGTACTTGTTAAAAATATACATTCCTGGGTTCTACCTCTGGCCCAATGTAGCAGAGCTAAGGCTTCAAGGCCCAGGAATCTGTACCTTCAACCAGTTCTGAGGAGAAATCTGTGTCCTCTCCCCTTTGAGAAATCCGGCTGGCTGAGGGCCTGTCCCCGTGGTAAACAGTCTCCCGGGGAGAGGCCTGCTCTGGTCTCCCTTAGAGAACTGCCCCCAGGCTGCCACTGTAGAGGCAGCCGTCAGGGTCTCCCTGTGCCTTGCCTCCTCCAGGGGAAGACAATGGCCCCACGTCCGCAGGTGTCCAGCCTGGCATCACAGGTAACCTGCTGGTGATGCCTCACGCACTTCAGTGCAGACAGAGAACATCATTCCTCGGACCAGACTGTTCTCAGGCTCTGGGTGTCCCCAGGAGCAAAGGGGCTCCAGCAGCATCCCTTTGCTAGTGCCTTCTTTGTTAACCCAGGGCCAACAGGTCCCTCCTACGTCCCTACGGGCAGTGCTCTTGGCTTCCTCTTAGAGCCCACAGCGTGCCAGCCCCACGGAGAGGCCTTTCACTCCTACCATCAACTAGGGAGGAAGCTGGGCATGTGAGTGCAATGTCTTATACCCAGGTGGGCAGAGCTTGTTAATCAGCCAGCTTGATGCCCTATCTCCCCTCCCTCCCCACCTCCAAGGTTACTCGGTGTTGGCAAAGACTCCTGCTCCCCAATCTGTCTATTTCGAGGTCTGACATCAGCAGAGAAGGGGTGGAGCCAGCTTGGCTTGTGCTCCTCTCTGCAGGGCTCCCGTGTTCTGGGCACCTGACTTCCCTCCCTCGCTCCCCTCCCGCTCCAGCGCAGAGCAGTCCCACCGCGTCCACTCGTCCTGCACAGAGACAAGCGGCCAGAGTGGAGTGAGGCAGGGAAGGCGCCAGAACACCAACGGCCGTCAGCTGGCATCTCTCGTCCAGTGCTGCACAAACTCCAGGCAGCCTCCTCACATCCTCAGGGCGGGGACACTAAAAGCAGTCAGATGCCACCTGGCTACTGGGTTGCCAACAGCTCGGCAGGTTCTAAGGCCCAGGAGGCCCGTGCACCAGCCGCCAAAAGTATCTCAGCCTAAGTCCTGACAGAATCAAGTGGTTGGGGGATGATGGGTGGGTGCTTTTCTCCAGGGTTGCCGCTGAGGGGCAGGACGGATGGCCCAGGGGCTCCCCACCCCCTTCCCTCACAGCAGAGTCTACCTGTTCCCCTCAAGGCCTCTTGTTCTAAGGACCTCTGAGGACCAGCTGACCCCTAGCCTGGCCCCTACAGCTCTTCCCAGGCCCTGGGTCAGATGGCCCAGCTGGAAGAGTACCTCTAGCTTTTTCATGTGTGAGGCGAAGCACAGCCCAGGGGGAGTAGTGCTGTCTCCCCTTCGTCTCCCCTTCCTTGACATTCCGCATAAATAGACCACGACACAGAGCTGGTGTTGATTCTCCCTGAAGAGATTTCAGTGGCTAAACAGTGAGCACCAGTAAGACAAGCCTGCAGTGCGGGAGAAAGTAACGTCTTGGCATCTGCTCGCTCACTCTGGCTCCCACAGGGCTCGCCGCAAGGGCCCAGGTGGCATTTTTTCCCATTTATCGTGTGGCCCACTAGCCGGGACATCCCTGCTGTGCCTTCTTTCTTTTGCCCCCCAGAACAGAGTATAGTCCCTTTTAAGCCTTGTCCCATTAGGACCCAGAGGAGTCTTCCCCAGAGGACTCAGGAGAGCCTGAGGCAGGGCTCAGCCCCCATCCGTTTAGTGCAGGCCTGGCGCCTCTGGCAGAAGAATTGTTCCAAGGCCACAGAGCTTTTCTGTTAACTTCATTCTTTCAACACTGGTTTTAGGTAAATGTGACTGTCATTTCCCTGCTTGAAACCTGTTAGAAGTTCCTTTCCATAAGGCAACATTTACGCTCCTTCACATGGTGTGGTCTGCTCCAGTCTCCTTCTGGAACCTTCTCTCTCACCACTGCCCCACATTCACTGGCCACTGTCCTCCAAAGACGCTGGGTGCTTTCACGACTCTGGCCATCAAGTGCTTTTCCCTTTCTTCAGAGTCTGACGAGCACTCACTCGTTCAGAACTGAACTCAGGGGTCTCCTTTCAAGACACCTGCGGTCATGACTCTCCGCCCAACCCCTGCCATGGCAATAATTGGACTTCCATGTGTATTCGGTTACTTGGTCTCCCTGTGAGCATCTCGAGGTCAGGGCTGTACCTGACCCATACGTCTGGAACCAGCATGGGCCTCACAGAGGGCAGTTGCTCTGTGAACATTTGAACGAACACGAGCACTCGGGTGTGCTGCCCCCGTGGGGTCCATGGCCAGCACTGGTCCAGTCCCTCCGTAAGCCCTTGGGGCTACTGATGCCCACGGCTCATCAGGGCTGACAGCCACTGCTCCCACCAGAAAAATTCCACATCCCGCTGGCTTCTCCTCTTTTCCCAAAGGCGTGGGTCGTCATCTATGCCTCACTGCCGGGACAGAGTGACCCCACAGCATGGCCTTAGGGGCACCCTGTCTTTGGGGGCTGAAGGCAACGGGCAACAGTCAGGACCTGACCACATGCCAGGAAGTCTAGGGTGGCTCCCCCATCTCTCTGCCACCTCCTCATTGGTGCCTAAAATGCAAGCAGTGAAGTGTTAGGACAGAGGCCACCTCCAAAGGCAGGTGTGTTTCTCCAGACAGAGCCCCCCGCCTTGCTCTCACACACACCGTCTTGTCCGGCCCACCTCCTGTCATCACTATCCTTAAAGGCCTCCTCGGTCAAGGTCAGGCCTCTGTCTTCTCACCTGGGCAGGTGGGTGTGGACCCATCTCTCTCTCCCTCTCTCTGTCTCTCTCATGCTTGCAAGGAGCCAGGCTGCCCTTAATAAGCCTGATGGCGTATAATCATTAAGTGAGTGACTATGTGGGTTTTCCACAATATTTATCATCCCCCCCACCACCACCACAAGGGTTACAGCTCTGGCACCAAATCCTTGGAACTCTGCCCACCACCGGGCACCATCTGGCTTTTCAGCAGAGAAAGAGACAACACAGGCACACAGGCCTGTCCTCCGATAGGGGGTTGGGGGGACAGCAGATGTGCCAGGCTGACACCACCGGGCCAGCCCAGCCCTCCGCCCCTGCCCCCGAGGGAGGCAGCTTTGCTGGGGGTGGAGATGATGGAGAGACTTTCTCTAGGGCATAACCCAGGGAGGCAGTAGACACCCGAAGAAGGGGGCTGGCCTTGAATACACACAGCCTAAGTTCTGATCTCAGCCACGTCTCGGTCGTTACAAGGTCTTGACAAGTTACCTTATCCCCTTTAGCTCAGCTTTCTTAACTGGAGCCAGTAACCAATTCCCAGGGTGTCGGGGTCAAGAAGAGGTCTTCGATGGAAGGTGCTGTGTGTGGGCACTCAGGCGGTGTTAGTGGTGTGGATTCCCTTGTCTCCAAGGCAAAGCCTTCTCTGGGTGACGGCTCAGAGGCAGGGGGAGGCTCTGGGGTGAGAATGGCCTGTTTGTGGGCACAGTTCTTCTCCCTGCCAATAGCATCCCCTCCAAATGCGGCACCAACCATCTCCCAGTTGGGGGCTTGGAGATGATTGGGTAGGGGGACACCTGGACAAGGTATGTGGGACTTGTCCCTATCCCAGAGGCTGGGGCCAGAGATTATGACGTGATAGTGAAGACAGTTGCCTGGGAGCCACAGCGTGCGTTCTGGAAAGACACAGTCTGCATCCTGTGGCGGTCACCATATGTGAGCTGTTTCCCGGCGGTGCACAGCCAGGTCTCCGGGTACTGAGGGGGCCCTGCTGTGGGTTGTAACCTGTCAGTCCCTCCCAGGAAGCTCCTTGTCCCACACATCTTCAACACCGCATTCGGCAGCCAGGCTCCGGGATGAGTTTCTTGATCTTTCTTTTTTGCCATCCATGGGTTCCGGCGGCGATGTTCTTTTTTTTTTTTTTTTTTTTTTTTTTTTTTTGGCCTCCCAGAGGACAAACCATAAAGATAGGTTACAAACCTCAGGTCCCTAACTGAAGATTTCTATCTCATCTAAGTAGGGCAGGGGATGTTTAGAGCAGAGGGTTCAGAGAAGGAGGTTATTTGGGTCCTTTCCTAGGTCTGCTTTGTTTGCAGTTGCCTTGAGAAAAGAGAAGCCGGAGGTTTGGAGGAAGGGACCTGGGGATGCTTTTTTTTTTTAGAATGGTGTTTTGTTTTTGTTTTAAATGTTTTATTTATTTATTCATGAGAGTCAGAGAGACAGAGAGGCAGAGGCAGAGAGAGAAGCAGGTTCCCCGCCTAGCAGGGAGCCCGATGCGGGACTCGATCCCAGGACCCTGGGATCATGACCTGAGCCGAAGGCAGACGCTTAACCATCTGAGCCACCCAGGCGCCCCTGGGGACGCTTTCAGCTGTCAGGTGGTCACAGGCGGCCTTCCAGTAGGTGTGTTTGGGGAGCAACAGAGCCCAGGCGCCCTGGCCATCTCCGGGCTGACAGGGCTGGGATCGGTGTCACCCAGGCTCCCCGGGTATCGGCCAGCAGCACTCCAGGGGCAGGACAGCCCTGCGTCCCGCCCTCCCCCTCGGAACTGATGCGTCTGGTCTGGGAGTGCCTGTGTAATGGCTGCCGTTCGCCTGCCGGCCTCCTGGGAGCAATTCCAACCTCTCTGTCAGGAGGTTCTCATCCTTCCTCTTCTGTGCCGACCCCTTCCCAGCTGCCAGGAGGGGGCGATCTGGGCTTGTGACAGTAGGAGCTATCTGCATGTGCAAGGTTGGGCCTGCCGCCCCATCCGTGGCTTCTCAAAATCATTCTCCCAGCAGCTCCCCAGTTCGACATCGAGACAAGGTTTGCACCAGTAGTTCGGCAGAACTTGTTCGGGTGCAACCTCACTGGCCCGCAGGTGGCTCTGCGGGGAGGGCGCCTCAGAGCTTCATCCTCTTCCCAGTTAATCGGGCAGTGGGACAAGTGTCTCCTGGCCGACCTCCTGATCCTGTTCTGATTGGCTGCCGTGCGGGATTGGTTTCTTGCCTCTGTTCTGTAGTTTGGAGGCCACTAGGAGCCTCTTCCAGCCTCTTGCAGCTTCTTCCAGCAAGTGCACACTTGCCTTTTGCAGGTAGGACATGTCTCTGCGCTCACGCCTTCCAAGTGGGGCTGAACCGTTTGGCGTGCGTGGACTTGGTTTTCTGCTGCAGGACGTCTCGAGGTGATAGCTGGAGAAGGGTATGTGCTCCAGAAACACACTTCTTCAGAATATCTAGGCATCAACTGTCCGTTTTTATTTTCAGGCATTCCCTGAATCTTCCATCTCTCGGCCCATTCGGTAAGCATTTCCCAGTCCCTTCTAGGTGAGGGTGGTGGTGGCACAGAGACAATAAGATGCGGTAACTTGCCCTCAGCAGCACCTTCAGGGGGTGGGGGGTGATGCTCATCTGTGCTGTGGATGGGAGGGTGTGCTCCATCTGTCTCCATTACTCCTCCACCAGGGAAACGGAACTCAAGGGATGGATGGGTGAAGGGCCGGCAGCATCTCCATCATGGTTGGGCTGGTGTCTGAAGCCCAGCAGCCTGTCCTGGCAGAGCCCCCTCCCACGGCAAGGCTCCGCTCGTGCTCTGGGCCAGCCCCTCACTGCGCTGGGCCTTCAGAAGGTGGCTGCTGAGCCCTGCCCTGTGGGAGAACCCCCTTCTCGTGGAGTTTCATGTGCAAGCACCGATCCCTGTGGATCTGGATCCTGTGGACTCTAGATGGTGTGATGCATCCCATCATAGGGTTTTGGCAAATGGGCTGTGATAATGGTTCGCTGGGCTTGGTGCACAGAGGCTGCCGCCCCGGGTTCAGATGCACACCTGTTGTTGGGCTCTCACCGTCCTCTGCGTGGTGGCTGATCCTTTCTGTTTGGTTGGGATGAACTTGAGCTCCCACAGAGCATTCAGGCCATTATTGAACTTGGGTGCAGGTGATGGAAATCCATTAAGAATAGGAGCAACCTGATGTTCTTTGGCTGGAGGTCCTCACTTGGCCCCTGCTACTTGGATTCCCTGACCTGGGGTGTCTGGAAGACCAATGGAGTGTGGTGTGGGGTGTGAGAACGTGGGTGTGTGCCAATACCGTTGGGGATCATGGCCAGGGCTGATGTTTGTTGGCCACCTGTGCACACATGACATGTTTTGAGAGGTTCACTTGCACTCTGGGGTCTCATGGTTAGCCAGGGCAGCACCAGAGGCAAACCCTGGCCCGGTGCCCACAGCCCTGAAGCCTGTGGTCCCTCCGAGGTCCCTTGCTGACTCAGAGCTCCTCTCCTTTTTTGTGGATGAATCCCCAGACATTGTCATTCAAGTTGGGAAAATAAAAACTCCCAAACCGAAGTGTACACAGCCACTTGAGAAATAAAAATAGAATCCTTGAACACTTCTTCGCTGCACTTCAAGGACGCCTTGAAAGTTCAGTTCCCGTTTAGGGATGGGTTCATGCTGCGTTGTCATTAACCCCAATTAACTCTTAACCCTTGGCTCCCTGGAACCAGGGCCGCCCTGTAATCTGGGTGCTCGTTGCCTTTGTCACTTGAGATAGCCTCCAGGATCTGTGCAGAGCTCAGCTGAGCCATCAGCGCGTCCCCGCCTCTGCTGGAACCAGCATCGTGCGTGCCAAGACCACATATTCCATAGTCAGCCCCTGGGGATCCCCATGTGTTTAGGGCAGATCGGGCAGTGTGTCGGCATTCCACGTTCTAAGACTTGTTACTTCATCACTTGGGCTAAATTAACAGAGAAATCAAACCCTCCACACCACCCCAAACCCTAGACCAGGAAGGCTCCAAGTGGATCGGCTCGACTTTTATGTTGACACTCCGGGAGCTGATGGGTGGTGTGCAGAGGCAGCTGCTGGTGGCTGAATCCTAGTCTCTTGGAAGCTCCATCTTTCTGCGCTGTGGGAGCCATAAGCAGATGAGCCCCAAAGCCCTCATTTTTAGAGAATTAAATAAATCAGGCACTCCAGGAACTGGCCATCCAGCAGGTACCCCCGGCCCGCCACCTCCTCTGTGTTCATGGTAGCGCCAGCTCCAGGCCTTCTCCGGCCCCGGAAGTCAGAGAACACACAGAAGGGGTTGCGCTTTGCTGGCCACTGCTGGCTTCCTTGACCATTTGGCCTTCGTCCCCACCAGATGCTGCCCCTTTGTTGAGTAGGTTGGGGGACAGGGCCTCGAGGGAGCCTTCCCTGGCTGGATCGACAGTCAGCTAACTGCTTCTCTGCTAGATTTTCTCACTGTCCCTTGTTGCAGGAGGTAATTCGTGTATCAGTCTTTGTCCCGTGGACTGGCTCAGAGGTTCTTAGGACGTTTGTTCTATATGGTGGTCGTCTCTTTAGCACATTCTTCTCTCCTGTCTTCCCTTTCTTCCATGAACAGCAGGCCCTCTCTCTCTCTCTCTAGACCCCCTCCCTGCCCTTGCTCCTTTTTGAGGGAGGTGAGATGGACTGTGGGTCTTGTTGAATTTCACCCAAGTTTAAGTTCTGATTAGAAGCTGCAGTTCACTGCACATCTTCCCAGCAGGAAAAAAGATGACAGCAAACAGGATTTGGGGCTTTAATTTTGTTTTGTAAGAAGAACTGGTGGATGGCCAGTTTGTGACTGGGAACTATGAATCCACTGTCTCCCAGAGGTAGACATGGAAAGAGTCCCTGCTTTGAAGACCTTTAGGTTCTTGACATTAGCTTTCTTCTAAGACATCACCCCTTCTGGGGGCCAGGCGGATTCAGAGTGGTCACAGCCCACTGGGGTCCGAGCCCCTTCCTCGCTGGGGGTCCAGGGAGAGGTGGCTGATGGAGGGCAGCCGAGAGCCCCGGGCTCTTCTCAGAGGGGCCTTTTCTTCTTATTAGGGCTAAATATCATTCTCTTCTAAAACCAGTGGGTCCACTCAGAGCAAATGCTGTTTCAGTTTGCTCTTCCTAAATCAAAGCATGTTGATTTCACAACTGTTTGAGGAAAGGAGTCTTTTCCTGACACAGTGAGCCGCTGTCGGGCGGGGCAGGTGGCTTGCCTACCTGTGGGCTGTGCCCTCAGCCAGCTCAGACACTGCCCATGGCAGGAGGGACTGGGAGAGGGTACAAGGCAAGTCAGCAAGACTGGGGTTGCCTCTCCCCCCGCTGTGGGGTTACACCTCTCCACCAGGCACTTCCCCACCAAATTCACTGTATTCTGCAGGTGTTCAGTGGGCATCTCACATGTGCCAAGCCTCCCTGGGTGTTGGGGTGAACGAGGATGCAGGCCTTGCCATCATGCTGCTCGCACTCTGGGGTTGGGGGCGGACACACAAAATTAACCCATGAGAAAGCAACTCAGAACCTACCAGAATTAGGCAATGTGGTACCGTGTGTTTGGTGATCCAGTCAAGAGCCCTAGGGAGGAGCTCCGTGTGGAGGAGACTGGTCCCTGAGTAGAGCTTCGAAGACAATGGGAGTAAGGGAGGTGGAGAGTGAAACTCTGTGCCAGGCGGATGGGATCACGAGGGTAAAGGCATGAGGCTGAGAAGTGGTGCAATGTGAGGACAGGAGGTGTCGGGAAAACAGCCTCTAATGGGATGCGCCGTGGATCGTATCAGTCAGAGGGATGGGGTCAGGAGACTCCCACTCACTCCCCTCAGCTGCCTTCTTAACCGTCAGCACACCTCCCTGGTCCCTCGGCCCCCTCATCACTAAAATGAGGCATCATCAGCTGCCTGGCAACCTCACAGATGGCCAGGAGCTTGACACGAAACCGCATGCGTGAGCACTGTGTAAAGCACGGGGGACCCACAGCATCAGGCGGTGAGGTTCCCCCAGCACAGCGTTGTCGTGAGGCTACGGTCGGCAGGACCAGCAGCAGGGAGACAGGGTCGAGGTGGATGTGTAGCCCGCAGCCAGGCCTCGGCTGGTTTTGTGGATGAAACGAGGTGGAGTTGAAGAGGGAGGCAGGTGGGGAGCATGGCTCACCCTCAGCAGCTCTGACTTGAGAGGTGGAAAGATCCATTCTCTTACGTAGCATGTGCTCCCACAGCTGAGGGCTGGCTGCTCACACGGCTCCGAACCACTCCCAAGAGGAAAGTGGCGGCTTGAGTGAGCGGCTAGCCTTCGGCTCCCAGACGCCAACTGGCACGTGTGGGCGTGAGCATCTGCCCTTCGGGGTCTCAGCAAAGCCACCATCCTGTCCTGGGAATCACCAAGTGCAACCCACACCGGCCTTTCCCGAATCTCAGACTGATTCTGAGGAGGGGATTCCCTTCCCGCCTCAGGCAGGCAGAGGGCTGGGATCTATTCCCTTGCCGTTGGGTCTCATTTCTGGCAGAGATGTGCCTCCTCCTGCCAGCCCTGTCCTCTGGGCCACGCACAGTTGGGTCAGCCCTCCCGTGGGGGGCACCGTGCCCAGCACTGTGGGAACATGATGTGCGGGAGCTGCAGCTGCTGCCCTGGCGGAGCCGGCAAGGGCTCCTGGGGGAAGCATGATTGGTTCCAGGGAGGGGAAGTGGAAGACAACAACGGGGTGCAGGAGTGGCTTTTGGAGTGGGATTGGTGTTGGAATTTGGGCCAACAGAAATGGAGCTTGCCAAGCAAAGGCCCAGTGGCAGGAAGGCTCTGGGCACATCAGGGACTCGCAGCCCAGGGCTGCTGGAGAGTAGGTTCTGGGGGTGGTGTCTTCAGAGACAAGGTTGAAAAAGGTGGCTGGAACCAGATCGTGGGTCCCTGGACTTTGTCATTTCTGAAGTGAACAAGAAAGACACAGGTGTGGCTGGGGCTGAGCGTGGGGAACAACACTGGCACCAGCTGGCTCTGGGCCCAGGAAGGAGAGGACAGGGACGAGGGGAGCAGGACAGATTCCCCAGGGGACAGTCCTGAACTCTCCCCGGCACTCTGCCTACCTGGTTCCTCTTACCTGAGGTATCACTTTCTCTGTGAAGTTCCCCTGGGTATGCCCACCACAGCCCCAGCCAGGCAAGGTCAGGGGCCCATGCTCTGTGCTCCATTTCCGCCCCGCCCCAGGGCCGTGAGAAATGCATTTCTGTGGTTTTAAGTCACACACTAGTACAGAGAGTGAAGGAGTCAGAGGTTGTCCGGAGTTCGGAGCCGGAGCGGCTGGAGGTGAGTGGGGATGTGCTTCACCTACATGGGGGTGCAGGAGAGAGGCAGCTGGATGGAACTGTAGACGCCAAGTTAAGTTCGGAGGGCCACCAGGACACTGTAAAAGCCATGCCCAAGCATGGCTGGCGGGGCCTTAGCAACGCGAGCTGCCTTGTGTCCATCAAGACTGGCAAGGTTGCCATGGGATGTTTGGTGCACATTTAAACTCAGCGACCCAAAGAAGAGACCCGAGCTGCCCCATTTGCACCCTCCCAGGTCTGTCTCAGACTTTGTTCCCAGTGACCAATTTGAAGATTTCATTAGAAACCAAAGAATTGTTCTGTATTTCTTTTTCTTTTTCTTTTTCTGGAATGCGTTTGGCTGCAGCAGTTGCTGTCCTGCCTCCTGGAATGAGTAGGGCTCAGAGAGTCCTTGAACAGAGGCTGAGTTTGAACTGATCAGTGGCATTTGGGAGTTGGACCATTGCTCGGGAGCCAGCTATTTTATAATGTTATATGGGCTAGACGAGAAGACTCAAGAGGATAGGCTGTCTCTTGGCTTTTTATCTCTTCTTTTTGAAAAAGGAAAGGGGAAACAGAAGGTGCCACGCTTGGCTGTTCAGCATTCAGAGATGAACTCCGTCCCCACTAGACCCTGGGAACATGGGGGCCGTTTCTCTGCCCACGCCCCCTTGCCTCCCAGAGACCTGGCAGCCGCACCGAGGCGTCCTTTCCGGCTTTGGACGCCGGCCCCTGTGGGCGCCGAGTCTGACTCTAACTAATTTGCAGAGGACACCTGTTCCTTAATTAGCCCCAGCCTGTGCCGTGTGTCTTGGTCTGGGTCCCTCCGATGTGTGAGCTAGCGGCCATGCAAGGGCTGCCGTTGGCGGTCTGTGCACGTTTGTGCTGACCACACAGGCCCTGCGCTTCCCACTTGCGGAGTGGTGCGGTCATTCTGTGCTCCCAAAACCACATCCCGGCCACCAGCCCGCCGTGGGTGTCATAGCTGTTGACTGAATCTTCCAAAAGAACCCTCCACCGCCAGGCCCCACTGCTGTCCCTAGAGCCCGAGGTGGGAGGGCCAGGCAGGTGTGGACCCTCATTCTGAGCCCCTCTGCGCTCCTGCTCCCCACTGCTCGGATGGCATCACACGTGCACTTCCTGCTCGACCTTTTTCAGATGGGCCTGTATGCTTAGTGTTTTTAAAAGGAGGGAAGCTCTCGGGGGACTGGGATCTCACCCTACAGGGTTTTATAAAATACATCCTCTTGTGGGTCAAAGGATCTTGGTGAACAGCTGCCAGGGAGGAGGATGAAGACAGATCTAGCATCTGGAAGAGGACCTGGCAGGCTGCAGTAGCAGGATTCCCTGCCTGCCTTTGGGGCTGGTTCTGCTGCACAGCGCGCTGCCCCCCCGCCTCCCCCCCTGCCTCCCCACCTCGGTGTTACATAGTAGAACCTTCTGAAAACCAGTCTTTAGGCTTCAGAGATGAGCTCCAACCTCCCACATAAGCTGCCCCTAAGATAATGTCCAGTGTGTGTGCAGTGGGCACCGCGGGTCGGAGGGGAGGCCCCCACACCTGCCGAGGACACACCAGGAGTCCAGTTTTGAGCAGCCCACGGTGTTTGGAAACATCTGTGGCCAGTGGCTTTGTATATATTCTTCCTCAAGACCTCTCCCTCTCCCTCCCTTCAAGAAAGAAATCCTGTTGAAGTCTCCCTAAAGTGGTAATTTTCCTAAAGGACGGGCTGATGGTGCTGCATGCCGGCTTGTGCGGAGCTGCTGACTCTGCCTCACTGAGTCCGGCCTGCAGGGGACGCCCCCTCCCCCGCTTCCCCACTCCCCCAGGCACCCCTGGCCTAATGGCGCTTCCCCTCCTCCTGGAGGAAGCAGAGCTGGCTCCAGGCCCCCAGCAGAAAGCCCTTTACAGAAGTCTCCCAGCCCTGGAGCCTGCCTAGAGGCCTTGTCCCCCAGCTAATTAGAGCCTTCTCCTTAAGGGGTACTTTAGTCTTTGGTGTCATCCTCACAGTGATAATGGACTTGGATAAGAGGTCACAGCTTCTCCCACTTCCCGCTCTCCTTGCAGATGGGGGAGGGGGAGGGACAGGCACAGCCCCCCTTCCGACAGCGCCCACCCGCCTGTCACCCTGTCACGGGGGAACCAGGGAGCCGGGGGGCTGGCCGCCAGGCTGAGCAGCTGTGATGTCTCCCCCCAGATCACAGGGCCAGAGCCTGACTCCCCAGAGTGGGCCCTGCTCCCCACATTCGGGCTTCCGCCGCCTGCTGCACCTCTGGCGAGTGTCATTAGCATTAACGTGATAAAATGGCGCAGTGTAAATGTTAATAAGGTCTGTTGCCTCCGCTGCTTCCGAGTGGCAGATTGGAAATGGTACCATCATCATAACTCCAACCAGCAGCTTTTAATTCCTCTGCTCCCTCAGCAACCAGTTTGGCATTGGAAATCCTAACCTTCCCTCAGCCCCCAGCCTGGCTCTGCTGTGCCAGGCTTACCCTCATTTTCCTTTGCAGAGAGGGTTCAGATTTCCCACAGACTGGTTTTCTGAGATAGGGTTTGAATTTTTTTTTTCTAAGTAACCACTTGGTTTCCTTATTCCCCACAGGGGAAGAGCACTGAGCCCCAAATTCAAGTCCCACTTTTCCTGGCTGTGGTCCCCTCCCTTCTTGGTCCAGGATGGTCCTCCGAGAGATTTGCCCCGGAAGCCACTGGCTCTGGCTCACAAGGCTTTCCCTTCTTTCAAGTCATAAACTTTGCTGGTTAACGACATCCTGCTCAATCCTTTCCTCTGAACCTTCAGCACAGCATTCTCTCCACTGCGCTGTCGGGGCCCCTGTGTCCGCTCCTCCCTGTTTGCTGTCTGCCCCATAAACCCGGGGGCCCACGGTGCGCCTGGATTCCTCTCAGATCCTCATCTACCTGCTGTCTACCCCGCACGGGCGGGGCCCGAGAACCCTCAGCATTTGCTGAAGAGAAGTAGCAGGCGATGTCCCTGGGGTGTTGCCTGGGGCTTGCCCAGAAAGTTGTCTCAGGACAGGAGGCCTGAGGAACAGCCCAGAAGGACGGCTCTGGGTTTCTCTTACGCCCCTGGGAACTCCCCACTCGATGCAGTTGGCTCCCGGGGAGCCTCTGCTGGCCCAGGTGCACATCGCGGTTAGGACTGGCCGCCGGGACAGAGGCCGCATGGCCAGCGTGTCCTCCAACACACACGCACTGTGTGCCGCGTGCACCCGGCCCCTGCACCCCCTCACGCTTGTTTCTGTCACCCAGGCTGTCTTCACTCTCCTCCTCGGACCCTTCACCTTCTTTGACGTCCAGAAGACCAAGTACCTGCAGATCCTGACCTCCCTGATGAGATGGGTTGGTGAGTGAGAGACCTCTCGCGTCTGCCCTTTCTCCTCTCGTCCCTTCCTTACACTTTCCAAGATGGCTGTGTGTGCTCACGGCACAGCTGGAAGGTGGCGGGTGTTCCATGGATTCCCAAGAGCCAAGAGGGGGCAGGGGAAACACAGTCCCGACAAAGATCACATAGTGTGGACGGAGCCCGCGCTAGGCCCAGCCTTTTTCACACGCCCATGCAGGGTCCCCCCAGCACCCCCAGGCTGGGCCAGGGCTCCTGAAGGCCCCGGGTCAGGCTCTGCTCCCTCAGGGCACGAGAGTGGCACAGCCATAAACCCCAGCGGCCTGTGGCAGCCGCCTCCGCATTGCCGGCAGTGGGGCGTGAAAAGACACCCCATCCAGGATGCCTTCTGACTGATGCCCTCCTGAGCAAGAGCACCATCGTCCTCAGGGGTGGTTTGGGGGTCTCTCCCCCTAAAGCAGGTTTGTGGTAGGGAGCTCATTCATTCCTCCGCACCATCCCGGAAGGCCCCAGCTGCTGAGCCCCCTAGACCGGAGACAGGAGGGTGTGGGGTCCCTATCGTCCGGCACATGTTCTGGGATCATTTGTATTCCTGTTTTGGTCTAAAAGCAAAGAATACCGTTGCTGTTGTGGTTGAGAGGCCTGGCAGAGGGTGTCTGCCCAGACTCTGGCACCTCGCTTGCCCCAGCACAGAGGTTCCCGAGGAAGCCGAGGTTGGGACTTCTCCCTCCTGACCCTCTTCTCTAGCTCCCTTTGCCACTGCATCTGCCCCAGCGCCCCTCCTCAGGATTCAGGGCGCACCTTGCTCCTCACTCCACGCCATCCCTCAGCACTAGATCCTGATGAGCACAGAACAGCTTCTGATAAAAATGATTTCCGGCAGTTCTCGCACATCCTGCTCAGGATTACAGAATCCCAGTACAAGGAGCCACTGCCAGGGATCCTGGCATCTCAGTCGGGAGGGACCATGGCGGTCATCCAGTGCAGTCCCCGCTCCCGCAAGGGTAGGCTCCGCGAGCAAGCACACGGGATGGCCTCTTGGCCGGGAGCTCACGACGGGGAAGGCCCCTGCCCCACTCGGAAGGGATGGTTGTCAGCACTGGAAAGTCCTGCCTTGTCTTGAGCCCGACTCGGCAGCCTGTAGCCTCTTTCTACCTTGGTCCTTCCTTACACGGAATTGAGAGCAGGACTGCATCATCTGCTGTGTTAGCCTTGAGGCCTCTAACATGATAACGCCTGTCCTTCATCACCCAGCCAAGTCGAGGAGTAGGAGGACACTTGTCCAGTACCTGGGTGGAGCGGGATTCCTGGTCTTCCCCACTCAGCTGGTCCAATCCTATATTCACCTACACGGTGCGGTTTGCAAATTTTATTCACACGTTTCAAAGCCCCAGGTTAAAGTAACATGACCACCTGGGGAAAAATGAGAACTTTAGAACACAAGGCTCACACTGGCTCCAAGGATAAGGTGCTGGAATGGAGCCCTTGTGGGTCCCAGGAGGGCTTACCTCCCAAAGTTGGGATCAGCAAGGATCACAACTCCTGCTGTCCACCCTTCTCCTTATGAGTCTGCTCATAGGAAGTCGGTGAAAGCCCTAGTGACCTTCAGAAGGAAAAGTTTTCTCAGTAAAGCAGTCTTCAGAGAAAAGTATGCCCCCTCTTTTCCGCCTGGCCCACCTCTGTTGTCACCGCTCCTCTGCTCCCGACAGCAGGTCCCAGAGTCCCAAAAGTCCTGCCCCTCCCCCACTCAGGACTGGCTGTCCTTGACCTGCTGCCTCAGTGGTTCTCACCCAAGAGGGCAGGAGCAGGGTGGGGAGAGGTGGGGGGGACTCCTGTGCTTCTGCCAGCGTGATGGATCCCCACGTCAGCCCATGAGAGGGCTGCCCGGACAGTGACGGTTAATAGCCTCTGTGACACCCCTGAGCTTGTTGAGCGTGACCAAGTCCTCCCTGCGTCTGGTGAGCGGAACATTCATTAAAAGGGAGGAGATTGTTAAGAGGGAGGGGAGGAGGCTGGGGGTAAACAAAGAGTGAGTATCTCAGTACAGGGTGGGAGACCCCTCCAGACTCAGCTCCTCCTGCAGAGAAGGCACTGAGCTTCGGTTGCCAGCAGGGCCCCGGGGGCCTCCCAGGCATCTCAGAGAAGCCCTTGCCCCCTTCCCACACTGCTCTCTCAAAGTGGAACTGTCCTGCCTCCTGTGACCGCATTTTGCCTCCCCTTCTCCCAACCAGAGCCCCCTCCCACTGGCCAGCAAGGCTGGTTAGCCCCGGGGACTGCAGCGGGGATGCTCCGAGTCTCCCTCCCTCAGGCTCCTGGGCCCTGCGAGGTGACAGTGGCCTTGGGAGGCACGCTCGACAGCAGCGAGGGCCTGAGGGAGAGAGCAGCATGTGAAGGTCATCCACAGTCGTGTTTTTGCATGGTGACGTTGTTGTCACTGCAAGTCGTCTGCCTCTTTTCTCCCTTCGATCAGAGAGATAATCAAATAGCATGAGCCTCTCCGCAGACCTGTTCTCCAGAGCATTCTGGGTGACCATGCAGGCAGTCATTCTTCCCCCGGAGGGACTCAGACCCCTGCGCCTGGAAAGCTAACCTCTCTGTGACACAAAGCTCTCTGAAGCGAAAGAAAAATTGCCCAGTTAAGTAAACTCTAGACTGTACCCAAGCCTAGGGTTTAGTTCCAGGCAGGGGGCATGGGAGCCACCTGGGCCCTTTCTTCCCTGCTGGTGGGAGGGGTTTCCCTCATCGTGGCTCCAGGGCAGCCGCAGGCAGGGAGCCGAGGAAGGGGACGACAGGGTTGGAGGAGTCCCAGGGAACTGCCAGGCACCAGCGAACAGACAGCCCTGTTGCTGGAAGGACCGGGGTCTGCCTGTGGGATGTTTGCGGGGGGGGGGGGGGGGTGGTCTCTTCTCTGGCCCAAGCTCACCCCAGGTGGTTTTTCTAGAACCCTCCAAAAGCAGAAAGCACCAAAGCCCCGTTTGTCCTCTCCAGTCTGCTCCAAGTTGTCAGTTTGCAACAAACTCCTTTTCATTTTGCTTCTGAGAAGCAGCTGTGTGGCCGTGTCCCCCCCTGACCCTTCCTCCTTTCCCACACTCCCGCACACCCTGCCCCTTCCCTCTCCCCAGATTAGGGCCCAGACGGTCCAAGAGAGCCGAGCGGGAGTGCAGGGTGGCAATAAGCCGACTTGGGTTCTAGGAAGACAAAAGGGAAGAATGAGCACCAAAGGGACCGGAAAATCATAAATAAATGTGCTGAGCCGGAAACTTTCTTGTGCTTAATTAGGAATTTGTTCTGCCATCTGTTGAAATGAGGCTGGGGAAGACTGCAGAAGCCCCGCCCCGAGCAGGGCCCCCGGAGCTCAGGACATGGCCCAAGCCTTCAGGCCAGTGGCCTTCCTCCGGTTATTAGCGCCTCCTGCTGCCAGAATGGGCCTTTGCCGATAGCCACTTGTCCAGGAAAATGTCGGAACCTGTATGATAAGTGCCAGTGTTGAGTCATCTCTTGTGCTCCCCCCAAAAATTCTGGGCAGCCCTGGCGGGTCAGTTTGGGAGACCCGGATCCCGGGTGCCGTCCGGCAGGTGAGACCATTGTGCAGGCTTTAGCCGACTTCCTGACCAGTCCTGCTTGCTGTCCCGTCACTCACCCCAGGGCTTCGGCTCTGGAGCCTCCCCCCGTTGTTCCCTTCCACACTGGTCCCGTGCACGGACAGCCCAAGCCTGCCTCAGCCAGGTTCCTTGTCTGGGGCAGGACCCCCCCCATGGAGCAGCCTCGAAGATAAAATGGGATCCGAAATCGTGTGCGGAGGGCTGTTAGCACTGTGCCTGGCCGGGGTCAGCACTCAGGGAGCAGCCGCGGTGTGCAGCCCCGCCATCATCATCTCCGTTGGCCGGTACATCCCGGGGGTGGCCTCAGCAGGAGCCTCCCTTGGGCTGGCCATGAGATCAGGGACATGGCCTAGGCCACCTCCGGGAGGAACAGTGGCTCTGTCAGCCTTCCCTCTGCCTCACACCAGCACTGGTCCCCCATGCACCCCGTCACCCCACCAGCCTCCACCCTCACCACTTCCAAGGAAGCTTGAGCCTGAGAGAAATGAGAAGCAGGTGCATCTCATAGAACGGCCTGGGGCTTCTTCTTTAGGTCCTGGTTCTCGCTCTGTTGGTGGTCAGTAGACTGGGGAACACTTAGGAGAGACACGGCCTTAAGTGCTGTCCCACAGGCCCAGGAGCTGTGGCTACAGAGCCTGAGCCCTAAACCCCTAAGCAAATGACTGTAGACTGTCCCCACCTGGGATGCTGGCATGAGCTGTCCAGCAGGAGGGGCTGAGATGGCATCATTACTTCACCCCCCCTTACCAGCTTCCTGTGCAGACGCCTCCCGGTTGGGGACACACACAGCTGGCTCAGCTCGGGGTGCCCCACTTGGTGTTATTAAAAACCTGATTCTTTCTAATAAAGACTGCTCTGGAGCACGGCAGCCCTCCTCGGTCTGGGCTGGCGAGGACCCACGGGGCTCCTTTCTCTGGTTGTGTATTCAGAGCAGCGTGGTGCTCATCACGCCCGTCTCTGTGCTCCCCTCAAAGTGGGTCAGGCACCAGCCTCTCTGAGTGTCCGTGGGCAAACTCGAACCTCATGAAGCGCCTCAGCCCAGCTTTCCCTTCCTCCCCCCAGCAAGTGCCCCAGATTTGTCTTCCAGACCGAGTCAGCAGGGAGAGGTGGGACTCGGCGGTGGTGGCCCGAGTAGCAGAAGGTCCCCAGGAGGAGACCGTCACCTGGGAACATAAGGGCTCTGCTTTTACCTGTCCCCAAAATTCTCTGCGGCCGCTTGGCTGACTCTGCTGCAGATCCAGGACTGATTCAGCTGAGCGCCTCGTGGTGGGGCTGCTCTGACCTGTCACCAGCAGCGGCCAGGGGTCTTCTCTGCCTGGGCCATCTGTGGCCCACATCCTGTTGGCTTGGCATGCCAGCTTGGTATATGAACTCCTCCACAGCCACTCACTGCTGTCCCCTCAACCAGTGCTCCTCAGAGGGCCAGGAAGGGGGTCCTTATCCCCGAGCAGCCAGCCAGCATCGGCCTTCAGCATCACCCCACCCACCCTCTCTCTGGGCCCCTGTCCGGGGCTCTCCTGGGCCATCGAGTGTGCGGCTTCTCGTTCCTCAGCCAGTGGAGGGAATCCAAGAAAACCTTTTTGTAGATGTCTCATCTCCGTCTTGATTCTTGGTTTTCTAAAAGTTCTCTCTGCAAATGCACTTTAAAGGAGAGGAAGCTGGAGTTTCTGTCTTCCTGCTCTCAGGGCAGAGTGGGTACCCAGTTGAAGTTTGCTGAAAAGCCAGCCCCAGGCCGCCAAATTGCCCCTTTCGTTAACGGGACTGACCCAAGAGCCCTGCTGGGCCCCACACGGCCACCCCGCTTCTGTGAGCAGCCTTTGTTGTCAACAGCTCTGCCCTGCATGTGGCTCAGACGTGTGCTGGCCGGCCCATCAGATGATCCCAGGAGGCCGGGAGGTCGTGGGCCAGCTGCCTGGACACTGGCAAGGGGAGGGAGGTGAGGCCCAGCTTGTGATCAGCAGGGCGAGGCCTCTGACCAGTGGGGGGGATTGCAGGTGCATCTCTGGACAGAACTGGACTTCACACAGGCCAGTGTGAACCTCAGAAGCAGCCCTGGGTGTCTCAGAGCTACTGGGGCCCATGGCAGCCCAGGAGCTCCCGGACTTATGTGCAGCCCAGGGGCCTCTGAGCACTCCCTGGAGCACTGCCTCTCCTTGTTTTCCCCATGCGCTTTCTCCATCCTGGTTTGTCTGTGCATCTAGCTACCGCTGAAGAGATGCCACCGTCCACTCAGGCTGCCAGGACCGCATACTACAGGCTGGGTGGCTTAAACAGTAGAGATTTACTTTCTTGGTTCTGGAAGATAGAAACCCAAGATCAAAGGTGCTGGCAGGGTTGGTTTCTGGTGCGGCCTCTCTCCCTGCCTTGCAGACGGCTACCTTCTTGCTGTTCCTCCCAGAGGCTTTTCTCTGTATGCAGGGAAACAGCTCTGGCATCTCTGTCTCCTCCTATAAGAACAAGGGTCCCATCAGATTAGGGCCCTTATGACCTCATTTGTCAGATTAGGGCCCTTATGACCTCATTTAACTGTTGTCACCTCCTTAGAGGCCCCATCTCCAAGCAGTCTCGTTGGGGGTCAGGGCTTCCGCATAGGAATTGGAGGCGGAGATAATTCAGTCCACAACAAAAGGAGAGGACTGAGTGGCCTTCAGGAAAGGTGACAGAGCTGAAGTTTTATGTTTGCAATCTCGGAAGGAGATTAGTTAGGTACTAGCCAGAGGCCCCACAGCTTTGCTGTTCCAGCCATTACAAACTGAGCTTGCTCTGATAGCGTAAGAATGAAAAATGGAGACACTTGCCTCCCGGCCCCACTTGCTGTGCTTGGAGGGTGTGGGAAGGGGTGGGATGGAAAGGCCAGAACTCTTGATTTCCTACTTGAGACTTGATAGCTTTAGAGACTCAAATACCTGCTCTTTGCCCACGGCCCCCTGCTCCCAGCACACTTGGAAAAAGGAACTCTGCTCTGAGTTCTCAGAGATAAATATTTTTAAGTAATCTCTACACCTAATGTGGGGCTCAAACGCACAACCCCGAGATCGAGTCGCATGCTCTGCTGACTGAGCCAGCCAGGCATCCCTTTTGAAATAAATAATACAGCCACAGAATGGAACCTCAGTCCATAAGTTAATTATCCAGACATCCTTCTCTTCATCTGTGATGATGACGATGACAGTGACCATGAGGACCACAGAGCTGGAATCCTCCTGAAACCACAGGGGCTGACTCAGCCTGGGAACATAGTTAGATTGGCTTTGAATTCCCTCCATTCAATGGAAACACAGGTGACTTTTCATGAGTTACTACAGGCAAGAGCAGCAATCCCGGAATGTCTTACGGCCTGAAATAAAATCTGACTGAGGCCCCAGATGCGTTTGTAGACAAGCACATCTGTGAGGGAACTTCTCATTTTTCCCCATGGGGACTCCTCCCAGCATGACAGGCCAGTATGTCCTGTCTTCTGGGGGCATGAAAGGAGCCCCCACCCCGCCCCACAGCCTGTGCTCAGGTGGGAGGGTGACGGCCAAAGGAGGATGGAGCAATGTGAGCCCCAGAAATCCAAAGATAATTCCTTTTCAGTCTCAGCTCTGTTCGGAAAGAGCACACACCCAGGGTCCCCCTAGAATGGTGGGGACACTTTGTCCTTGTTTGGCCTTATGTGGAGCAAGAGGGAGCTGCTTGGTTCACAGAACAGGGGTGAGCAGCCCAGATCTGACACCTGGGCCAGAGACGCCCAGAACAGGGGATGTTCTAGGAAGGGTTATGACTGCACCTGACGTGGCCAGGGCAGGTGGGGTCCCTAGGATGATCCCAGTCCCCTCCTCGCAGCAAAAGGAGAATCAGGTGAGAACTGTGAGTTGGCAGGTTCCTGCCGGCCCAGGACCAGGATTTTCGGGATGGGAGATAAGGTTTCTACGAAGATAAAAGTTCTAAGGGATGGCTTGGGCCGGACTCCACCCAGGTGCTTCACTGCGCCCTCTGGTCCTGTCCTCCATGAGGTGAGCTGTGATCACCTCCATTTTTAAAGGTGGTAAAATGGAGGCAATGACAAGGGACGGGACCACCCAAGGTGACACAGTTCAGTGGCAGGACCTGGTTGAATCCAGTGTAACTTAAGAAGCTGAGCTTGTATAGAGGAAGAGCAGCAGCCTCCTGCCCTCCCCGGGGTGGTTTCCAAGGCATTAGAGCTTCCGGAGGTGAGCCCCCGCTCACACCCCCGGCCCTGTGGGTCTCGGGAGCCTGCGAAACGGCTCTCCGTTCCTAGTCAGTCCTGTTACTTAAGGAACAAATGCCCAGTCACCTGCTCCTGCTTAAGGGCTTTGAAACTGCTTGGTCTTCAGCTGTTTGCAGCTCAGCCAGGTGTTACCCAGTCAGCTTCCCCCCAGCCCTCCTGAATCTCAGGAGGCCCAGGCCAATCTTTGACCAGCCTAAGGAGAGACACATCTGTGCCCCAGCGTCCTCCAAGGGCAGCACTGTGGTGAAGGAGGAAGCTGGTGGCAGATCCTCCCCGGATCCAGCTCTGAGGATGGGCACGCCATGGCCATTCATTATCATTAGCCCTGGCGTGTTGATTCTCTGCTTGGGGAAGAGAGTGCCATCCTCGTGACAGCCGCCTTGACGGATGGCCTCTGCCTCACATGTGTCCAAGCTAAAGCCACTTAACGGAGCTCAGAGGACAGCCAGGTATCCGGGCCAGCACAGGCTGGGGCCTACCACAGCCTTCGAGACTTCTGGGGCCAGGTTCAGAGGTCGGAGACTTGAGTGAGGTCAAGTCTCCGGGCAGACGAGGCAGGATGCAGCAGCTGATTGCCGGAATGGCCTGGGTGCCTGCAGCACCTCTGGGGGACATCCTGGGGGCGGTGGGGGGAGGGGCGGGGGCTCCCAGGAGCATTCTGCCCCGCCCCCCTCCAGGCAAGGAGCGCCCTGCCCCATGCTCCCCAACTCCAGGGGTGCCCGGGCAGGCGGTCCAGCTCATGCCAGCACCACGCAGACCCTGGAATTCTGTGAGGAAAGCGGAGCCCTGCCCGGGCCTCACCCACGCGGCCATGGCCCGGAGGCTAGCGCAGTGTCAGCCACACTTGCTCTGCTGCTGGAGGCCCCGGGAGGCGCTCCTCCCTGTCCACCCCGCAGCGCAGGCTGGCCCTTCCTCGCTTACCCGGGGCTGGGTTTGGGCACGTGGAAGATAGAGCTGGAGCAGAACCCTGGGCCCCACCCTCAGACCCCTGCCCGTCCCCCCACTCTGTCCCAAGAGCAAGTCAGCTGCTCCTAGGAGGCCCTGGCCCACCTGTGGCTTCCGGCAGCCAGTGAGGCCCCAGGGGAGGGGGACTCAGGCGGGGAGGAACCCCCTGCCCCACTCTGAGGGGAGTGTGGCTGTGAGGGCAGACAGCGTGAGGCCCCCCAGCTCCTGGCCGGGCTGCTTACCCTGCTCTTGCTGGCGAGAGGGGAGGAGCCCGAGGCCGCCTCTGGAAAGCAGGGTTTCTCTTCTGATGGCTTTGAGAGCCTAGTTAGTGCTGGGTAAGGGAGAGGACACCTGGTACCCAGCACCACCTTGACCGCCACGCTTGAAGTCGCCCATGTCCCCCTGATGGGACACTGACGTCATGCGGGATGTCATGGTGTAAATTTACTTTGAACCTGGCTTCCGCAGAAAGGGAAGGGAGGTGTCTTCACTAAGCCGTCTGCCCAGGGCTCCCGAGGACTGGACATGCGGGAGCCGGGGGGCAGGTTGCGCCCCCAAAGCCGGTGGACGTGGTGAGGCCGGCGGCTGGAACTCAGCAGCAGCCAGAGTAAGCGGGTGAGGGTCGCACACCTTCTAGGCCAAGTCACTAGGGGAGGAGCTTGGAAATGGAGATGTTCCTGGTGTGGGAGGGGGCCTGCCTCCAGCCCCTCCTCCACTGGCCTCCTGCCGCCAGAACCTTGTCCTGAGGCCCGGTCTCCCTCTGCGACCCCCGGCTGGTCTTCTGCCTGTGGGCTTGGGTAGGACTTGGACTCCTCCCACAGTGGGGATCTCATCACCTGCCCTGCCGCTAATGTGGCTGTTACCAGTTCTCTCTTTTATTGTAATTTGTCTCTGCAACTTCTGTCGGTTGGGCTGACGGTGGGCTCCCAAGGGACAGGGCTTGTGTCTGCTCAGTGCACTGGCCCCAGGTGCCCAGAACAGTGCTGGCACACGTGGGCACTCAGCACGGCTTTGTCGGGCGGGTGGGTGGGTGGTCCCGGCCGAGCTGTGAGTTACACGAAACAAGTGCAAGTTTTTCACACGGGCTGTTACTTCAGCTATTTAAAGAGAAGTCTCTTGTTCTGCCTCCTCACCTCACAGCTGTGCCACCCAAGGCCGACAGCCACTCCTCATGTGACATGTGTCAGGCCCTCACCTCCTTCCCCACCACAGAATCATCCCTGGCAACTCGCTGCATCTCCTCACCCCTTGGAGTGTGAGTTCCAGCGAGGTTGCAGGTGGATGTGGGCTGTGACCCTGGTCCCCTCCCCTGGGCTCTCTGAGCACGGCCTGGGAGGGTCAGAGAGAAGCCAGGCACCCCTGCCCTCCGGGAACTGCAGGCCCTGGTCAGCAAGACGTCAGGGAGCACTCACTGCTCTGTCCAGTGTCTGTCCACACCTCCCACACAGCCGTGGCCAGGTGGGCACAAGGGTCTCTGGCGGTGGCTGGCCACGTCTCCGGCGTCAGTGTGCTCGTTCAGAACCCTGCTCTCTGTCATGCTTTCTGACAGAGTCTGTCGCTCACACCCTGTCACCCTCCTTTCATCCTGATTTATTATCAGGCCTAATGAGTTTGGGGAGCAGCTGTCTCCCAGGGATGGGACCATCAATCTAGGAGATGGCTGTTGAACTCTGCTCCTCCAGTGAATGCGGGAGGGAGGAGCCAGGGACGAGGGGGTGTGGTCACAAGCGGAGGGGCCGGACTGCAGCGCAGGGGTGAGTCCTGAGGCCTCTAGTCCAGGACCTGGCCCTCCTGCTTCCTTCCGGTCCCTTCCCTCTCTGTCCCTCCATTACAACATCAAGTCCAGGGCATCCCTGGTTTCTTCTCTCTTTTTTTTTTTTTTTAAGATTTTATTTATTTATTTGAGAGAGAGAATGAGAGAGAGAGAGCAGGAGAGGGGGGAGGGTCAGAGGGAGAAGCAGACTCCCTGCCGAGCAGGGAGCCCGATGCGGGACTCGATCCTGGGACTCCAGGATCATGACCTGAGCCGAAGGCAGTCGCTTAACCAACTGAGCCACCCAGGCGCCCCATCCCTGGTTTCTTTTGAACAGGCCAGCACCCACCCTGTGTCCTTGCAGTGACGGGGGCGGGCAGGGATGGGGGCACCCAAAGGGCTCCTAGGCCTCATACTTCCACTGCCCCTTCCCAGGGCTCGCTGGGGCTCCTCTCACAGAGCCAGTCCTCAATGCATCCCAAGCCCGGGCGGTGTTCCTCGGGCGTCTGCTCCGGAGACATCGTGTGTGTGCCCTTCCTCAGAAGAGCTGCTCAGCTCGGAGCGGTGTGCTCATCACATGCAGCTCTGACGAATGCCCCTCTTCCCCCCCCCACTGGAGCATTACAGGGGCACCCAGCAGTCACTGGGTCAGGATCCAGGGGGCAAATGGAGCACCTCTGCTTCCCCGTGCTGCTAAGGCACACGGCTTATGTAAGCTTTCGACAAAGCGGCGCAGCGTGTGGCTGACGGGACTGGGGCTCACGGGGGAGGGCCCCCAGGTGAGACTGTCCCCCTCCAGGGCCTTCTCCAGGAGCTGCCACTTTTTAATGCTGGAATCGCCTCCTAAGAGCCTCTGGCATCTTCATTCCTGGATAGGACCCAGCATCTAGCCCTTGGGGGTAGATCCAGTTTTTGGAAATAGACTTGAGTAAGAGAACAAGGTGGGTGACTAATCCAGGTGATAGCGTTGTGATGTAAGCCTAATTATAGCTAGAGGATTGTGAGATATGTTTTCTTATCTCCCATAGCCACGCCTTTGTAAGCCACCCTGAAAGTTCTAGAAAATGTCCCATATCGTCATTGACATAATGACACACAGCTCCCAAGACGGTGACTCCAGAAGCCACCCGTCAGTAGCTATACCTTCAGGATGGAGGTTGCCCATGCCTCCGTGTGCTTTAAAAACTCCTCCTGTCTTGGAAACCTCCGTGCCTTGGTATTTGCAGTAAGGAAAGCCCGGGGCTTGAGGTCAGCAAGCGTGCAGGTCCCAGCACTCCCTGGAGATGGAGCGTTGAGGAGGAAGGGGGGCAGAGAGGCACTAGCCAGCATCCGGGGCTGGAGGCAGCCGTGACTCAGTGACTCAGAGTTGCTGGCTTTCTGCCTTCTCCCGCCACGCCTGGGGCCCTGAGGCTGAGCCACAGGGACAGCTTTCTCCACTCAACTCGGTTCCGAGCTGTGAGTGGCACCAGGCCACGAGGTGACACCTGAGATGGTGGCAGAGCAGGGTTTGAATCTCGCAGAACTGTCAGCCGCGGCCTCTTGAATAGCCTGTCCCCGGGCGGCCCCGGGTCCCCACCTCCCGCGGTCGTCCAGCTGTAGCCATCTGACTGCTCAGCTCCCGTTGTGACCTGGCCCCCAGGGGACTCGACCTCCACCCTGGCCCAGCGCACTTGCTGCGGTGCGGTTCCTCCGCACAGATCTCTGACCCACACACCCCCCCTGCACTCAGCCCCAGACATCTGGTGAGCCAGGCTGCCTGCGTCCTGGGCTGTCCTGTCACCCCCTCTCCGCCCTCCAGGGGTTAATCCAGAGACAGCTCGCTGGGCTGAGAGCCCACGGGAGGAGCTGGGTCTCCGCTTTCCCCTTGACCTGCCAGAGCTCGGAAGGCAGTGTCTCTGGAGCAGGGAGGGTCGTGGAGCGCCCAGAGTTAGGAGCTGCGGGGACAGGAGCCGGCTGAGGAAGAAACAAATCATCTTCTTCATTGGCAGTTTGCGCAGGCCTGTCCCCTTCCTCCCTCCCCTCCTGTCCCCTATGCCAGACAGCTCCATTCTTGTCACTTCCACTCCCAAGTGTCATTGTGGGAAGACACTGGTCTGGCTTTCTGTGAGTCCCGGGAGAAAGGCCTCCTTCCGGGGAGCCAGGGAATGTGATGTGGCCTGAGGGGACAGTGGGGAAACCCCCAGCCTCCCCCGCGGAGGGGGGCCCTGTGCCTCAGTCAGGCCGGCCTCTTTCAGCCGAGGGAGGGAGAGTGAACATGAGTTCTGCCCTGGCCGCTCCAGGCCAGTGAGCCAGGCCAGCGAGCGGAGGAGGCCCCGAGAAAGCCCCGCGAGGGAGCCGAGTGCACCGGGCCAGGAGCACGCACTCTGCAGAGAAGGCGGTGCGGGGCCGCCCTGCCCACCGCCCCAGCGCAGCCCCTTCTCACGCCCAGATCCCCCGAGACAGACACTCCCTCGTGCCCTGGGGAGAGGGAGCACGGTCAGCAGCCCCTGCCGACCTGGAGCTCCGGCCTCTCGCCAGGCGCCACCACGCCAACAGCTCTCCAGGGGAAGGGCCGGTTTCCCGCTCAGCTGGCTGACTGCCCTCTTGTCTTCCAGCCTTCGCCATCATGATCGTGCTGGCGCTGGTCCGCATCGGGCACGGACACCGGCAGGGGCACCCGCCCCTGGCTGACCTCTCCGGGGTCCGGAACCTGTTCGGCGTGTGCGTCTACTCCTTCATGTGCCAGCACTCTCTGCCTTCCCTCGTCACACCTGTGTCCTCCAAGCGCCACCTCACGTGCCTGGTCTTCCTGGACTACGTGCTCATCCTCGCCTTCTATGGCCTCCTCTGCTTCACCGCCATCTTCTGCTTCCGCGGCGACAGCCTCATGGACATGTACACCCTCAACTTTGCACGCTGTGACGTCGTGAGCGTGGCCGCCGTGCGCTTCTTCCTGGGCCTCTTCCCCGTCTTCACCATCAGCACCAACTTCCCCATCATCGCCGTGACCCTCCGCAACAACTGGAAGACGCTCTTCCACCGCGAGGGGGGCACGTACCCCTGGGTAGTGGACCGCGTGGTGTTCCCCACCATCACCCTGCTGCCCCCGGTGCTGGTGGCCTTCTGCACCCATGACCTGGAGTCCCTGGTGGGCATCACGGGGGCCTACGCAGGCACGGGCATCCAGTACGTCATCCCTGCCTTCCTGGTGTACCACTGCCGCAAGGACACCCAGTTGACCTTGGGCTACGGGACCGTCAACAAGCATAGGTCCCCTTTCCGCCACACCTTCTGGGTGGGCTTTGTGCTGTTCTGGGCTTTCTCCTGCTTCTTCTTCGTCACCGCCAACATCGTCCTCAGCGAGACCAAGGTCTGATGGCAGGATGTGTCTGGTGGTAAGAGACCACTCCGGCGCCCCCGCTCACCTCCCCACCTGCAGAGCCAAGAGCTAGCTCCTTCCCAGGGTTCCTTGGGGTAGGCGAGGCCGGATTCTTGGAGGGGACCCTCCACATCTCTGGCCGGGGGTCTTCTCCCCCCACCAGGATTCTGCACGGTCTGTACTGTGCCTCACTCGCTGGGCAACCTTTCCCCCCGGGTTCCCCTGCGTGGAGCTGCCCCTGGCCAGCCGAGCTGCACGGCCTGGGCACACAGCTGCCCCAGACTCCGGGCTTGGCCACGGCTCTACACACAGGCCCCAGCAGACAACCACCAGGGGCAGCCTCCTCCCCCGCACGGTGGGGACACAGTGCTGGCTGGCACTGCCACTATTCATACCAGACGCCACGTCCCCTCCTCCTTTGTCCCACCCCTCGTGCGTCCTAGTCCAGGGAATCTGCCGCACGGGTAGCTGCTGCCTCAGGGCGAGTCCCAGGCCCTAAGCCTCGTCCCCACCAGGATTGCCAGGTCCCACCTTCCCCTCAGGCCTGGAGTGGCCAGGTGCCACTCCCGGGGGAGGGCCTGGCCAGCCCCCATGACAAGAACAGGAAGTGCTGATCAGCACCAGGGTCCCTGGACTGTCGCTGTGAGGGCCCCTGCCGTGGGTGCCAGCACCAGTCCTGAGCTCCTGAGCCCGTGATGACTCAGCCCAGGAGACAGTTTAAGCCCAGAGCTGTGACCCCTCAAAGGGATCCGCTGCTCTCCTGACTGCCCCATGGGGCCCGTGGGGTCTCCTGCACTACCAGGGGCAATGTATAAGGACCACGAAAGGGAGCCACCCCCAGCCACCATCACAGTGGCTTGAGAGCACCCTGAGCATGTGGCAGTGAGGGGGCTCTGCTTCCCACCCTCTAAGAGGTCAGGCCTATGGGGCAGCAGCAGGCTTGGCTGTCCCCACTCGAGTACTAAAGGTGGCTCCCTTTTGAGCCACATGCTCTCCATGACCCTTGGGTGCTGTGGAGTGAGATGGGGCACCAGGCACCATTCTCATGGAAGGAGGGGTGAGTTTCTAGCCACCTCACCAGCTCTTCCGTGGCCCCATCCCTGTCACAAGCATGCATGCATCTGCTGGGCCAGCCTTCCTTGGAAACACAGGTGACTAGTGAACTCTGCATTTTCAGTGTGCCTTCTGCTTCAGGACCCGGGGGTCCTTCCTGACCCTCCCTGGCATCCCCCCAGCCCTGGGCCTGGCCCACCTGTCCTGGAGCCCAGAGCAGCTTGACCTGGAGCTGCCTGTCTGGGGTGGGGCTTCAGGTCCCCAAACCAGCACCCCCCTTTTGATTTCAGTGCCTTGCTCAGCCCACATTCAGGAACCTTCACAGCCTCCTACATGGCGCGGTATTCATACCTTGGACAGTGACCACGCCGGCTCTCCTGGGGCCCATGGTGGTCTTGGAGGGAGAGGGAGGAAGACCTGGGATATGTATGAACTGGGGAGTCCACAGGCAATGCCACCCCCCGCCCTGGCCCCTGGCCGCCACAGCCCGTGAGAACCCCGGGTCGTGTGTGATTGGCCATGGTCTGCATTCTCACTGTTGTACACTTCTTAGTCCGTCCCCAAGTATTGTGATTTTCCATCCATGTGAACACTAGACCACCCTTCCCCATCTGCCACAGCAACTTCTTCCCAGGAGGCTCCAGCCTCCGGTGGGCAGAGCAGGGAGGGCTCCCAAGGGGCAGGCACTCCATGGCTCCAGCCCTACCTGGAGCTGCCCAGCTGTTTGCTAAAAACGCAAAACATCTGTACTTCCCTTTCTCCAGTTACATCCTCTCTTGCTTAAGGACAAAGCAAATTAAATCATCCTGCCGCCCCAGGCTCCAAACCAAATATTGGACGTGAGTTTATTAGCATCATAAAGCCCAGGTTGATTTATGTGACAATCTGGAGGCATACAGCAGTGCCCGGTCGGTGGCTGCATTCCCCTCCTCTGAGCCCGGCAGCCCCAGGCCCGGAGGGACCGAGTCGGCCCTAAGTGGCCGCGTCACTGACGGTAGCCCCGGGTACTCCCCACCGCCGCTGTCTGGGCTCCTTTGCTCCTCGGCGTTCACCTACTGTCTGACCACCTGGAGGTCAGATGGGGTCGCCTTCCTCTCTACTGATAGCCAGGGGGGCTTAGGGCAAGGTGAGGGGACCGCCAGGAGCTAGACAGACCCCTGATGATGCCTGTTCACCCAGTGCGTCAGGCACGCTTGGCTGCAAGTGCTTACATCGGTGTGGCGCGGTGGGCGAGTGGGATCATGATTTCCATTTTACAGATGGGCCCCCGGGGCCAGTGGCAGGGAGGGCAGAGGAGGCGGCACGCCGGGCCTGGCCTGGGTACAGATGTGGCTGTGGAGGAGCACATAACTCAACAGCCTCTACCTGGTGCCTTTCACCCAGACTGGCCCCAAGGGCAGGCTGGGCCAAGGTGGGAGTCCGCGATCCCTCGGGCCCTGGGTCCGGGGCTCCTGCCTGTTCCCTCACCTGAGGCCAGAGAGGCGGCTACGGTCTTATGGATGGGGCAGATGGCAGGTGACAGGCTGGGAGGCACTGCTGAGTGGTGGAAGGTGGGCAGCGGGCACCTTGCCAGGCCCTTAGCGACACAGCTGTTCTCGCCACATGGAGGCCGGGAGCAGCCTCGGCAATAGGCAGACTAAAGTCAGAGTGGTGGAGGATGGGGGCTGCGCCCCACCTCAGGGGAATCCAGCCCCGGGGGAGGAGCCTGGCAGGGCCCGGCCCTCGGGCGTGTGACCACACCTGTCTCCACCTGTCTTGGTGTGGCATCCGATTCCCAGGAAGGGCTGACCCCAAGTTGGCCATGCTAACAGCCACTGAAAAGCTGCTCTTCTGAAACCGAGACCCAGGACTGCAGGAGAGAGCTCTGCAAGCCTCCCCCACACCCCGCCCGGGGCTGGGGCTCGTGGTGTCGGTGGGAGAAAGGAAGAATAGCTTCCTGGGTGCTTGGTATGTGCCAGGCATGGTGCTGGGTGCTTTCCGCATGAACCTGGGCCTAACTTAGGGATTGAGAACGTGGCTCAAGGAGTCAGAGCTGCCCCTTGCAGGCGGCAAGCCTCCGTGCTCGTCCCCGTCATTGTAATAGGAAGGCAATTGTAGCTGCGCCGCTGACCAGTTGTGGGAACTTAAGTACTGAGCTTAGTGCCTGGCACAAAAGTGCTCAATAAAGCTATTACGTACTGATGTTCGGCTCTCTTATCACTTGCCAGCCATAACTGCTTGTCGCCACAGACCCAGGACTCACTGAAGACCCTGGTTTTGGTCCCCGGCATCTGCTGGTTTCATAGCCTCCTGCGGAATTGTGGCAACTGCCGGCTACAATTCAGAAACGGGAAACTGGTCTGAATTCTTCAGGGCCTAGAGGGCTTTGGGGGAGAAAGTGGTCTCTCTCTGGCTCCAGGGAACTTAAGAGCCAAACCGAGGCCCAGCTGGAGAGTTCTGGAGCCGGAACTGAAGCCCAGGTATCCTGACCGAGGCCATCATGCCTGCCCTTGGCTAAGCCCTGTGCCCCCTGCCTGCTCACAGGCCCCAGGAAAGCGGTGGTGTGGACAGTGAGCTCCCAGGAAAGCCAGGCGAGGAAACGCATGCAGCAGCAGGGTGAGACAGGTGGCCCAGGGCCTCCCTCCTCTCGTATCCCACCAAAAGAAAAAGCCAGCATCCAGGTGTCTGGTGTCTGGGTGGACTCAGCTTGCTCTTTGCTACACAGGCCCTTGTTTATGGTGATTGATCGTCTCTGGCCTGGTGCCACAGCTCCCTCCTCTCCCCTGTCAGGCTTTCTGCCCTCTTCGATAGTGCAGGGCTGTTCCTTGGTCCTCCCGTGGAGGTGCAGGGGGCACCATGGCTGTGAGCAGGAGGCTGGGGAGCCAGGCCAAGCAAGCTCTGAACCTGTAGGAGGCGTCCTCCCTGCCTCCACTTACCATGGGCTCACTTCTCCCCAGAATACGTTCCTAGAGCAGGAACGAGGCAGCCAAGAGCCTGGCTCCAAGAGCAGGATTGGCCCCTCCTCGGAGCCAGTCAGCAGTAGGCTCAGCTCCACATTTGGCTTTTAGTTATCTTTCCGGTTCTTGGTTATTAATGATCTTGGGCAGTGAGCAGAGAGCAGCCTGGACTTCAAGACTCCTCCCAGCTTACCTGCTGTAGCCTTCCACCCAGAGCTGCGCTTAGATTCAGGGAGCAGGAGGGGTCCAGCCCAGGGGCTAGTAGCCAATAGTTAACTCTCTCACCACCTGTGGCTGTAGTCAAGGTCAACTCCCAGGGCACTGGCCTCGAGCACTCACCTAGACCCACATTTACCACCTGTGGCTGAGACCTGGATCTGTGAAAATCCATAGGGCCGAGGACATGACATTGCCTGCAGTGGACACCCATTCTTGGCAGAGTCTGGCTCTCCAGCCAGGAAAGGAGCCGTGTTAGAAATATCCCCCCACTCCAGGGGCGCCTGGGTGGCACAGTCGGTTAATTGTCTGACTCTTGGTTTAGGCTCAGGTCATGATCTCAAGGTCATGAGATCAAGCCCCGACTCAGGCTCCACACTCAGTGCAGAGTCTGCTAAATTGCTCTCTCTCTCAAATAAATCTTAAAAAAAAAAGTTTCTCCCACTCCACCATTTCAGCTGCTCTCATGCCTAAAACCAAACAAAAAACTTCAGTTTTCAGGGCTCCCTCCACCCGCAGTCATGGAGTGCTGGGAGACAGGGAACCAGCAAGAGTAGTGTGGGAAAGGGCACGGGGCAGGGGCTGCTTGTGGTGTTGGCCTCGAGCACTGCCCTCCCCTGCCTCCTCCCTGTTACAGGGAGGTAATTTCTGCCCCACCTCACCCAACTTGCCAAGGACAGCAAGGCCCCAGGCTTTCCATTTGCACACTTAGACAAGGTCTGACGGCACCAATCACACCATGTTTGTGGAATGAATGGGAGAATGAGGGCTTGCTTGCTGTACAGAGTCATTGTGGGAGCTGAACACAACCACAGATGGGAAAGCATTGACAATTCTTCACCAAGAGCCAGCCTTCTAGATGGTCCAGGACTGATGACATGTGACAGAGCAAGGAGGTGGGGTGGGGAGCCCAGAGGGACAATGAAGGACTGAGACATCCGGCAGATTCTCTGACCTGGGGCTCTGACCCCCACGAAGAGCCCTGGCACCAGCAAGACTGAGCCGTGTCTGATCTCAGAAGCTGCCTCTGCCAGACTTCCAGAGCCGGCAGGCAGTTCAGAGCCCCACACATTCACCACCGAGAGAGAATACAGCCAGCCAGGGCCCAGGAGAGCCCAGGAGACTCCCCCCAGCAGACCTCCCATTCCCACTGATACACTGTCAGGCTCCCAGGTGGACCCCTGGCAAGGCAGGACACCCACAGCCCCTGGCATGAGCCTCTCTTTTCAAGGAGATTGAAGGATGAACTCCATCCCCCGAGCCCCCATGCTGAGCACATTTGTCGCATCCAGCTCCAGGGTGGGTAGGAGCCAGCACTGAATACCAAGTGGCTTCTGCTGCCCAGAGCCCTCCCTCGGCCTCATCTCCCAGATACTCCCCCAGAGGGAGCTGCTCCTCTAGGCAGACACCCTGCCTGGGATACCCCCAATGTGCTCCTATTGCCTACAGGCTGTGGTGTGCCCCCTCCAGGGATGCAGAATGAGGCAGCCAGGACCAGTGGGTTGTAAAAGATTTGTTTAATGCCCCAGTGCTCCAAGAAGAGACTCCAGACAGGGAGAGTAAGGAGTGGGACAGCCCTGCCCTAACCCCGAGTTCCAGCCTCCATGTTCCCACGCCAGGTGCCCAGCAGTCATGACTAAGAACTAGCTAATGGCGGGGCAGGGAGACCCCACTGCTCCCGGTGACTCCAGAACAGGTGGGAAGGGCTTTGCATAAGAGGACAGCAAGAGCCCACCCAGCCCACACCAGGACTTGAGACTGCCGAGGTCACCGAACTGACCATAGAGGACATCTGTCACTGGGGGCCCACAGCCAGGATTTCAAGGCAGAAGCCAGAAAAGTCCAAGTCACCTGCCCCCACTAGCCCTGATAGCGCTAGGCAGAGAATCCAGCTGACCATGAACCAGAGTCTCTGACCCCTCACACTTCTGACTCCAAGCTGGAGATCCGCCTCCAGGTACAAGGTCCAGGGAAGCCGTGTGTCCCACAGGCCACCCTGCTGACCTCTTCCAGCCCCGCACTGTCCCTGTAGCCTGTGCTCAGCCCCAGGGTCCTGCCCCTGTGCCCCGGAGGCCCCCAGGCCCCAGTGAGCCAGGGGCCGTGGCTGGCACAGGGGGGCAGAGGGGGGCAGACAACCCCCCAGCAAAGCGGCAGGTGGGCGTGGGCATGCAGGCAGGCGGGCTGTCTGCGCGGCCAGGCGGGGACCCTCGCCCACACGCCCTCCTGGCAGGCCTCCCAGTAGGACGGCAGCCGCATCGGCGGCGCCTGCGCCAAGCGCCCACAGCCCAGGCGGCCACACCCCGAGGGCAGCGACCTGGACCCGGCGAAGGCCTCGGCCACCGAGCTGGGCAGGGAAGCGTGGCGCGGGCGTGGGCCCCGTGCCCAGGCTGCACGCAGCAGGGCCTCCCGCCAAGCCAGCTGCTCCGGCCCGAGTAGCGGCAGGTCCTCCGGCTCCGGGGGCTCCGGGAAGAGCGGGAGGAAGGGGCGCCCCGACCGGTCGGCTCGAGGGAAGGAGCTGTAGTGGCAGCGCTCGGGCGACAGGGGGAGCTCTGGGAGCGCGCGCCTCTCGGAGGCCCAGAGGTGCCGCCCGCCGCTCCCGGGCCGCCCCTGCCGCCGCGCCTCCCGAGCCGACCAGCCCGACACCCGGGAGACGTCGGGCAGCGACGGCCTGGGTGTCGGGGGGTGGCCCGGGGGCTGCGGGGCCCTGCGCCCCGGCGCGGCGCGGCCCCCGCCTGGCGGTCCCCAGCCCGTGGGGCTGGGCTCGGGGGACGGGCGGGGGGTGTGCGGCCGCGGGCCGGGGCAGGCGGGCGGCGGGGGCGCGCGGCGGCCGCTGCCCCAGCTCTCGATGGTGCGCGCGGCGCGGTCCAGGGAGCTGCTCACGCCCGCCGTGGTCACCATGTCGCGTGCGGCCTGCAGCATCTTGAGCACGCTGGCCTGGGCCGAGCCGGCGGTCAGGTCCGGGCTGGGCGGCCGCGCGGGGCTGGCCAGGCTCTGCACCCCGCTGAAGCAGCTGTAGATGCCCTGGGCAGCCGGAAGGAGACAGCCATGAGCAGCCAGCTCGTCTCAGGGACCGCGCACCTCCCGGTCCAAGCACCAGCCCAGGCGTCCCCAACTCCTAGGAAGCAACTAGCATTTGTTAAGCGCCTCCTTAACCGAGAGCGCAGTTGCCCTGGAGCAGTCTGAGGCCCAAGAGGTTCTCTTCCTACAGGCACACAGCTTGTCAATAGCAGTGAGGGTTTGGACCCGGGTCAGCCTGGCTTCGAGATACTGCCCCGCCTGCTGCAGAAGGGCTCTGCTTCTCATCTGCTGTGTGATGCTGCCAGGCCCTCAGTTTTTACATCTGTAAATGGGGCCATGGCTCGCTCTGACTTAATCTGGGTTGGTGCCCCTAAAGCTGGGGCCTGCCTGGGGCGGGGTGGCACCACCCACCCTGCTGAAGGCCAGCAGGAAGTCCAGCCGAGACGTGTTGGGCACTGAGTGGCGCAGTTTCCAGTAGACCAGGTGCTCCCAGGCAAAGACCAGCAGGGCCAGCCCCATTGCCACGAGCAGCATGTAGAAGACACCAGCCATGTTGTCGATGTCCAGCTTGCTGCTCATCACCTCGTTCTTCTCATTCTGGCAGATCCCCGAGAGCCACACCGTCTCCAGCTTCTGTGTCTCCCCTGGCAAGGGTGGGGACGGGACAGGGGGACAACTGGCTCAGGAAAGACCCTCCCAATGCTCACCCAAACCTGGAGCAAGGAGGGGTCTGGAGCCAGGGTCCCACCCCCTTGCAGGCCCACACGGGGATATAGCCCAGCGGGGGCAGGATTGGGGGGCAGGGGGTGTCAATGAGCAGGAAGAAAGAAAAGCAGAGTCGGGGGCTGGGGTAGGCGAGGCCAGCCTTTGACGTGCCCACCGCCCACATGCCCAGGAAAAGCTTGCTGGCTGGGCTGATGTTATCATTCACATCCGGGCCAAACTTATGGGGCATCTCCATGCCAGGCACGGAGCTGGGCACACAGAGACAAAAGGCCTAGGCCCCCGAGGACACCACAGCACCTTCATTGCTATCATTCTCATTCTGTGGTACTGATGGAAAATCAGTTTTATCTTACTGCACTGAAGCCTCTGGGTTTGGGGGCAGGTTCAGCGGGACTGCTTACACATGTGAGCCGCTGGTACCAAGGCAAGCCTGGGTCCCCGGCTCTGGGACTGGGCAGGCCCTTGGCACTACCCTAGGTGATCTCAAGATGGAAGTGGTTGGGACAGGGGTCTAGAGAAAAAAGAGAGGATCTGAGCCTCCCCCCAAGCCCCACCGTGTGGCCTGAGCTTCCTCCTGTCTTCCTGCCCTTCAGGGACTCCCGTGTAGTCCTGGCAAGCCTGCCTCTTCCCCAGGTCTTCATGCGGTCCCTCCAAATACCCCCACCCATGGGCCCAGCTCTCACTCCCAGAGACCTCTTCCTGCCCACGGGCCCTGGGACTCAGAGAACAGTAATGGAGATGCTGACCAGCCATCAGGCAGCTGTCCCCACCTCAGCTTCCATGGCCGACCCTGGGCCTCCAGCCCCCATCAGCAGCACCCACCGTCCCCCAGGAACTGCAGGAGCGCCAAGTCTATGGCCCGCTTCCAGTGGGAGTCCTTCTGCATGGCGATGCCATAGCCAGTGGTGGCAAAGACCTTGCCAGAGCCAATGGTGACCAGCTTGCAGCCCTCGTCCTTGCCCGCCATGTAGTTAAGGACAGCAGCATCGTAGATGAAGGCGTCCAGCTTCCTGGGGACAGGCCAGGGGTCATGTGAGGTGGGGACACCAAAACTGGGGCCTGACAGGGATCTGGGCCATATGAGCCTGCTGAGCACTGACCAGGAGGGATGGGTGGCCAGAGCCTTCTCTGGTTCTCCTGGGTCCCGGATACAGAGAAGAGCCCTTTGCATAGCTCGGGGACCCCAGCTACCCTCCTCTCAGAGAGACCAGGGAACTCTCCACCCCCAGAGGACGCGCCCTCTCTGCCCAGCCCCTCCATGCCCCTAGGACCCTAGGAAAGTCACAACCACCACCTCGGGCCAAGGCTGAACCCTGGTCAGGACCTCAGCGGCATCTCTGGGCCCCATGGTGGGCATCTAGTTTTGCTTGAAAGTTTACTCTGTCCCAAGACCTCCTTACCCCCTTCCCCAGGAGTCCTACAGGACACCCCAGCCTCAATGTCCCCACCTTGCTTCTCTCAGGGAGGGCCAGAGCTGAGGCTGGTCATCAGGGAGGCATGTGGGTAGAGAAGTCAGAGGGTAGGTGCAGAGCTGAGGACCCACCCCATCTTGAGGCTGGTGAGCGCATCTTCCACCGAGCGCTGGTTGAACTTGACCATGTGGGTGTGCATGTCTCGGTAGTTGCTGCGGATGTTGCGCTCTGTGCTGCCATTGGGCACCGTGCCAAAGCGGAAGGGTGGGTACTGATCTTGAGGCCGCTGAAACTGTGGGCAGAGGACAGGCGCCATTCATCACCCTCCGTCCAGCCTTGCAGGCACCAACACTCCCCGAGCCCGTCCCCTGGGCCCAGGGCACAGGAGCCCGAGAGACTGTCCAGGCCACTCCTGTGTTTTACAAGTGGTGATATTGAAGCCAGGTCAGGAAGAGACTTATCCAAGGCCATTCAGTCGGTGGACCTGAGCCCTCTGCCCCCTCACCCCAGGTCCCAGCCTCTCCTCACCAGGCTCCCCAGCTCCCTCCTGCTCCCTGCTCCATTTCAAATTCCCCTCCTGGGTCCCACAGGCCTGCCCCTGCTCTTGGCCCCCCTGCCCTCTGCTGGCTGTGGCCCCAGGACCTTCTTATCACTGAGGCCAGACACAGTGTCGATGTACTGCTCCTGGATCATGAAGGCGGCCAGGTTAGCGGTGTAGCTGGCGAGGAAGATGACAGCAAAGAAGGCCCAGACTAGGACCATGATCTTGCTGGTGGTGCCTCGGGGGTTCTCGATGGGCACCGAGTTGTTGAAGACCAGCGCCCACAGCAGCCACACAGACTTGCCGATGGTGAAGGATGGGCCCCCAGACTCTGGGAGTGAGAGGGTGGGCACAGAGGGACCCAGTTCTTCACTCTGTCCTGGGCGGGGCCCCAGCCATCCCCACTCCAGGGCAAGCCAGCCCACCTTGCATAGCTCGGGGCTATGTCTCTCTCTCTCTCTCTCTCTCATGTACCTGATTGGCCCCTGCTGGTTGTCCGCAAGCCAGAGACCTCCCCCAGGATCCAGCCTTCTCTGCAGGGTCCCTGAGGCCCTGAGCCCCGCCCCCCCCACTCCCCGTGCTCCCTCCTCCCAGGCCCAGCTGAGAGCTTACTCTTGCCGCTGGTGAGGTTCTGGTCGTAGCTGACAGGGCTGAAGTACTCAAACATGAAGACCGTGATGGCCACCACAGTGAGACACATGACAAACATCATCACCCACACGGAAGGGCTGTAGGGCTCTGGGAACAGAGGGAGGCAGCTCAGAGGCCTCACTACCATCCCTCGCACCCACAGCCCAGAGCACTGGGTGCAGGCAGGGGCATCCACTTGGTCAGGGTGGGGCCCATCAGGCAGGAGGACTGAGCCAAGGGGTCTCTGACTGTCAGAGCAGCAGAGCCCCAGGAGAGAACCCTCACCCCCACCCCCCAGGGAGGTCAGGCTCTCCAGGATTCTTGGTTTCCCTGCCCCCTCTGCCCTGGGACAAGATCCCATCACCCCACCCCAGGAAACTTCCCTTTGACTGCACATCTCCCCTGGATCCCTGTCCCACCCACAGCTTTCTTTCACAGAAAGAGACTTTACACCCATTGGGCTCTCCCCTCCCTGTCCCATTCCCCAGCCTGCAAGGCCTGCAACCTGCTCCATCTCCCATCCTCCTCCTCCTCCTCCCCATCTGGCCAGATTCCACAAAGCCACGGCAGCTTGCCCAAGGCATTTTCTCCTTCCCTCTCCTCCCTCCCCTGCCAGCACTGCCAACCACACTCCTATTCTGGAAGTGCCCTGCCTGGCCCAGCACGGACGTGGACGAGCTGCTTGTTCTGCCTGGAATCAGGGTCTCTGAGATCAAGTCTCACTTCTGGTCGTACTGACAGGGCCCGGGAGCCCCAGGAGCTGGGGAGACCAACTAAGTTGCTCTGACCAGTCTGCCCAATGGTTTCAGTCTCCCTGAGCAAGGAGGCATCACTGCAGGAAGCACGGGTCCCCTGAAGCAATGCCCATCCTGCGGGGTGGGGGTCTGCTATCTTCTACGCGTGGCTGAGGAACCCTGTTCAGAGAGGTTTGGTGACTTGCTCAAGGCCACACAGCAGGAAGGGGATTCTCTCCTCTGCTCCTGGCTGAGGCTGGCCTGTCCTCATGGCTCTCTGTAAACCTCACACTGCAAGTCCCACTGACCTCCTGACAGGGCGCTTGGTGACACCCAGGACTATGGCCATATCCCCAGCAGCTAGTGTGAGGCTTGGCACAAAGGGGCTGCGCCACAAACGCTGAATTCCCATCAGGTCACGAGCTAGCCTCACTTCCCACTCTCTGGGCCAGCTCCCCCAACTCCCTGGGAAGCTCCCGCCCTAGCGCGTCCTAGCCCACCAGGCACCTCCTAAAGTCAGCCTGCCTTCCCAGCTTTCCTGCCCCCACATGGCCCCTCCACCCGGCTCACCCAACACTCGCGCTCAGAATGGAGCCTGGGCTTCACCTCTTTCCTCTCCGTCCTACCCCCCTGCAGCTCAGGCCTCCGGCCAACCTCCAAGGCACCCGCGGCTGCCGGGCTGGCCCTCTGAGGCCCACCGCAAACTCCCTGTTTCCAAGCATGCACCCCAGACCCCGGAGCCCTCCCTGCCCACCCCGAGCCGCACCCAGGAAGGCCGATGGGGAGACGGTGCCATTGCTGCGTGCCACCATCACGCTGATGCCCGTCTCCACGAAGGGCACAGAGAAGTCCACAATCTCGGAGCGCTCCTCGTTGATGGTGAGGGAGCCGATGGCCAGGTCTGCCCGCTTGTAGTAGACCTGGGGCCACGGGGGCCAGGCCCGGGTTGGAGGAGGCATCCCACCGGCTGGAGCACCCTCCCCAGCCGCCCCCGGCCGCCCTTCCAGCACCCCCCGGCTGGCTGAGTCGGCTGTACCTATCTGGGGTCCTTAGAGCTCCACTGCAGTCCTGACCAGCCCAGGGAGCATTACTGGTGACAGCCCATCTTCCCTGCCAGCTGGGAGAGCCTCAGGAGCTGGGCCCCGGCCCCGCCCCAACTGACCCCAGCACAGGAACATCGAGGGGTGGTGAGCGATGTGTGGGGCCTGGGGTGGCCAGCGGGCAGGGGGGTGGGCTCAGGAGGACCTTGGCGGCGGGCCTACCTCCCCGATCATGCCGTTCCACACGCCCCGAACCCTCTTGCCATGCTTGCCATTGGTCACCAGGTACAGGTCATAGGAGAACTTGACCACCTTGGCCAGCTTCTTGAGGATGTCAATGCAGAAGCCCTTACAGCAAAGCTTGGTGTAGGGGGCTGTGTCACCGCTGCTGCCACCAAGAGACCACCAGGAGTCAGAGCCGGCTGCTTCTCCCCGTTTAGCAGGTGGCCCCCACCCCCCCACCCAAGCACAAGCCACACCCGCCTGCCATCGAGGGGCAGCACACAGCTCACTCGGGGCCTTCCCACGTGTTCTCGCGGACCTGAAGGTGTGGTTGTTCTGCCTGCGGCAAGGCACGGTGTTGGGCACACAGCCGCCCGTGCCAGGGTCGGGGCTCTCCACGATGACAAAGGGCCGCTCTTCGAGCGTGGCCACCGTCACGTGCCGGCTGTCCATAACAGGCTGTAGAGACGCACCATAGCGAGGCCACACCGGGTACTTCATGTGGAGGACGCCGTGGTCCCAGCGCCCCACCTGCAAAGGGTGACCAGCTTCAGCCAGGGACCCCCAGCCCAAATCCCCCCACCCTCTAGGTGGGGCCTCCGGTGGGGGCTTCCAGGCCCAAGAATCCCCCTCCCTAACCTAGGGACATCTGGGGCAGGAGCATTTGGGGAGCAGGAGAGTCGGGGCAAGGGGCTGGGCATGGACCAGAAGGGAGGGCTCCCTGCAGCCCCCTCCCAGCCTCTGGTCCCTGCGCTTTACTGATCTAGTCTCCAAACTGCTGCTGGCCCACCGCATCGTCCTCGAGCCCAGACCTGAGCCTGTCTCACCACACTCCCCACCCCACCCCCCACCCCGACCTCAGTATAAAGTTCTTCACCCGGTACTCAAGGCCTTCCCCACTCAGGTCCACCTTACCCCCCTCACCCCACTCTTCCTCCTCAGCCTCCGCACCCCAAACACATCACTTAAAAATGCCTCAAAACCCTCTGCCCCTCTGTCTAAACCAGACCAGTATCCCTTCCTGATGGGCTCCTACTCAGCCCTCCACAGTGCAGCCCAAATGTCCCAACTTCTGTGAATCCTTCCCCAGTTCCCTCCTTTGAAGACAGAACTGATTTCCGGCCCTTCTCTGTGTCCCCATAATGCTTTGCAAGTATCTCTCCTCAAGCACTGATCTCCCCAAATTCTATATGTTTACATGTCTGTCTGGCCAGCATAGCTGTGGGTGAGTCCCCCAGGGGCAGGACTCTGTGAGGAGTGCTTGACAAGTTCTATCGTGGTGGGGGGCTAGGGTGCCATGGGAGCCCTGAGCCGAGGTGCTTCACCCACCCTGGTGCAGAGCAGATGCTTCAGCTGAGACCTGAAGGATGAGGGGCTGGATGAAGGACAGAAGGGACCCTCTGCTCAGCTGTGGGACAAGAGGGGCTGGGGACAAAATGAGAGGATACCGAGGAACCCTGGGCTCACCCCCTTCTCACCATCTCCCAGAGGCGGTGACGGTTGAGGGCGATCACAACCATGGTGGGCTGGACCAGGTACCCACCAGGGCTGAAGGAGAAGTCTCGGCCCTCCCAGGTGACATTCAGTAGGTGCCTGCGGTGGGGGAGAGAAACCAGGGTGTCCCCCCAGCCCTGCCCAGGACCAGAGGCCCCCTCCCCCACCTTCTACGTCACCCCCATCACCACCACCAGGTAGCACTGACTGCGCCCTTATTGTTCTCCTTCCCTGTATTGACACACCCCCTCCACAATCCTCAACACACCTTCACACCGGCTTTTTTTTTTTCAGTTGAGGAGCCCAAGCTCAGAGAGGTGAGGTAACTTGGCCCCAGGCACACAGCTGGTGGGAGGTGTGGCCAGCGAGCCCAAGCTCACTGCAGCCCAGGTCCGCTAAAGCGCCCTGCCCCCTCCCATGCCCTGGGCAGGTGCCCACCTGTAGAAGGCCTCCTGGGCGGGGCTGACAGGCCCGGGGTGGCCACGGCAGTCCCCAGCCGGGGAGGGCAGGGCACCATGCTGCCGCTGATAGCCGTGGGCGCCCAGGGCCAGGATGGCCACGCCGTCGCGGACCTTCTGGCGGAGGCTGAGGCGCCAGCTCTCGGTGACGACGCTGATGAGGCCCACGGGGAAGGCGGCGGGGGGCGTGTCGGTGCTGCCCAGCGCCAGGCTGGGCACCAGCCACACGTGTCCGGGCCCCACCAGACCGGCCTGCGCCGCCTCGGCGAAGAGCACCTCGGCCTCCTCGCGCGAGCAGTAGGCCACCAGCACCGGGGCGTCGACCTGGCGCAGCAGGCGCTGGATGTGCGCGCGCTGCCCGCCCGGGCCCAGCTCCAGCGTGAGCACGTCCAGCAGCCGCCAGCTCAGGTAGCTGGCGTCGGCGACGGCGCGCACCCCGTCCAGGAAGAGCGCGTGCCCCGGGTGCAGGCTGGTGATCACGGCGAACGCGCTCCAGTCGTACTCCTCCAGCACCTTGAACAGCACCTGCAGCTGCTGCTCCAGGGACACGCCCAGCTGCAGGAAGGCGGAGCCCGGCTCCTGGGGGCGGGGCGGGGCGGGGCCTGAGTCGGGGCTGGGGCGGCGCGCCCCGCCCCAACTTCTGCTCCCTCCCGCAGTCCCCTGATGAAGATGCCGCGCGCCCCTCGAGCCCCTGTGCGGCAACACCTGCCTCCAGCCCCTGACGTGGTTCCTAACCCCTGCTGCCCATTAGAATCACCTGGAGGGCTTTTAAAACTACTCAAGCGGGCCCCCACCGGAGCAACGCTGGATCAAAGCCTAGCAGCATCAGCTGCCCCCGCGGAGCTTGTTGGAAATGCACATTCTCAGGCGCGTAGCACACCTCTTGGATCAGAATCTGAGGATGGCGCCCATGAATCTGTATTTTAACAAGCTCTTCAGGTAATTCTTGAGCCCCCCAGTTTGGGAAGCGCTGCCTCAGACCAACTGACTCAGAATCTCAGAGATGGGACCCTGGGCGTCTGTATTTTTCTAAAGCCTCGTTAAGGTAGAGAACCACCATGCTGAGGGTTACTGTCGGGCCCAAAGATAACAGGGAAAACAGGATCCTTCACGGAGCCCTGGCGAGGAGAAAGTTCCTCCTCTCCACCGCCTCCACATCACAAATGCAGAGGGCACTGCCTGCTAGTGCCTGGGCTAGCTAACTGTGGGCTCCCTGCTGCCCCTGCAGGCCCCCAACATTTCACCACACTGCGACTGTCCCAGTCTTTTTAAAAAACGAATCCGGGACAACCCTAAAGGACAAGTAACCCAGTTCCTTCAACAAACAAATTGCGAGAAAAAGAGAGAGATGGAGCAGGATCCTAGAGATTGAGGCTCAGAAGCTGCAGCAGCCAATCACTATGCGGAAACCTGATTTGTTTCTTGATCAAGCAAACACATTTAAAAATATGCATTTATAATGTTTATGAAACAATGGGGAAATTTGAATACTGCCTGGATATTTGATGATGTTAAGGAATTGTGTTTTTTAGATGTGATAATGGATGGTGGTTTGGTTTTGAAGCCCTTATCTATTATAGAGAAGTATTTCCGGATGGGACAATAGGGCTTTGCAACATGACACAGAAGAGGGGGACGTGGGTGGACGTAAGGATGGGGCGGTGTTGGTCGGGGGTGGATGGTACATGGGGTCATTATACTCTTCTACTTCTATGTATGCTCAAATTTCTCCATAATAAAAAATAATCATAAAAGAACGGCAAACCAGATCGGTCTCTCCCCTCAACACCTTCTTGTGCCCCCCAATTACTTAGGATAAAACCTAAATATCTTCCTATGTGCTCAGGATCTCACCTTCCTCTCCAGCCTTCTCTCAAGAACTCCCGGCTCCTTCCACCTGGCTGCCTTCAATCCACCTGATGCCTCTGGCTGGAATACTGTCTCCTCCCTCCCCCCCCCCCCTCCACACACAACTTGCCAACTCTCCCTCATCCTCCAGATCTTCGATATGATTTCTTAAGAGACCTTCTCTGATCAACCTTCTACTCAAATGGGGGCCTTCTTAGACCCTCCTGGCATCCTGTGTTTTTCCTTCAGAACACTTATCCCAGCTGAGACTGCAGACAAATGTGTGTTTAGAACTTTCTCACCACAGGATGCAAACTCTGTGAGGGCATGCCACCCCCATGCCTGGGACAGTGACCTGCCACTGGATGGTCTCCCTGCAAGTTAACTGCATCAGGTTCTCTGCCCAGCCTGGCCCTCTGCCGCTGGGTCTGGAGCTTGACCGAAGAAGGCCAGAGAAACAGAGAGAAGGTGGACCAGGGTTGCCCACCAAAGCTAGAGGGGAGCTTGCCACCCACACCCCCTCATCCAGACACAATGTGAAAGCAGCCCGGAAAGTTTATCTTCTAGAACATGGGAACATCCTTCCCACAGCCTTCTCCCCGCCTCGCCCATGTCCCACCCTCAGCCCCCACCTCCCTGCTGATCCCACCCAATCCCAGTTGCCCAGAACCTAAGTCTCTCCCTGGGCAGCCTGGCTCCCAGCCCAAGGGACGAGAGGACATGAGTTTGGACAGGCACCTTGGCGGTGAGGACCACAGCAGAGCCCCCACTGATGCTGACAATAGGCACGTGGGTCTGGAAGGAGATGAAGTCCAGGATCTGGGCCACGGCCTCGGTGCCCATGTTGTCCTCAAAGACAATGCCGTGGACGCGGGCCGCACCTAGGAGCCCGCAGATCTGGGTGAGGAGGCTGCTGGGATTGGTGTTGTTGACCCCCACGGTGAGCGGCTGGATTTCCAGAGGCAGGTCCATGAAGCTCTGGGAGGTGAGGCGGGTACGAACTTGGGCCTGCGGTGGCCCCAAGCTGCCAAACACCACGGCCACCGTCATGGCTTGCTCACCCTGCCCCGGGCCCAGCCCTGCCCAGGCGCCGAGGAGTGAGGTGAGCAGGAGGGCCGGCCCCAGGGCGCCACCCATGTCCACCGGAGGGTCCTGAAGAGAGATCGGGATAGGTACAGGGAGGGAGACAGAAGCACAAAGAGAAAAGATGAGCAACACCCAGAGTCAGAGACACACATCCTGTGGGAAAGAAAAGAGGGAAAAATCTCCCTCCACAAAGAAGGGCAGAGAGGGAGAGACAGCCAGACACAGAGAAAGAGAAAGAGACAGGTTAGCTGAGCGTCCCCAGGGCAGCCTGGAGGGGCAGGGGCTGGAAGAATGTGAGTCCCCAAAGGTGCTCATCACTTCCATTCTGCTGCTGAACAGCATGCGTTTGGAAACGCATCTGTCTGGGTTCTGCCCCGGTAGAAAGGGACGCTGAAAATGCTAGTCTGGTGTCCAAGCCCACAGTTTTGAGTCAGACAGACCTGAGTTCAAGTCCCAGCTCTGCCACTTACTGGCCGTGTGATCCTGGGGGAGTCACTTAGGTTTTCTTGCGATAATCCCGGGAACTACGTCGCAGCAGGAAGGAGGTTGCCCACTGCTATCAGCCCTCATCTTACGGGTGACAGCCCCACATCCAGGGGACGGAGAGTAGCTTCTGTGACACTTTCTGCCCTGCCTCCATATTCTCCATCCTAAACTGAGCCTAACAGCCCCGAGGGCCCTGCTCTGTGTGGCCCTGCCTGGCACAGAGCCCCCTCCTCCTGGGCACCAGACATCCCCACCCTTCCCCTGTGGCCTCAACTAGTAGCAACCATTCCACAGGAGTGTGACACTGCCAACTTGGTCAGGGCTCAGAGTCTCCTGAAACCCTGGGGTGTCTTCCACACGAGCTGCTTCCCCAGGCCATCGTCGGTGTGCAAGGTTTTTCTGACCTAACCCAAGGGCGTGATGTGCATCCCTGCAAATAAACATCATTGCTTTGGATCAGAACCAAGAGCCAAGCCAGTGAGTGGTGCTCACTGAGGCAGCGCTCCCTCCCAGCTGCCATCGTCCACTCCTACGCCACCTTCTCCATCTTCATCATATCCTCAGCAAAACTTCTGAACAGGGGAGAGACAAAGGGTGACCAGGGTGAACCCAGTTTAATTTAGGCTGAGAAGACAGCATTTTTGTCAGGGCCACAGGACCGCAGCTACCACCAATCAGGGACCTCAAGTGACACCTGCAAAGGGCACTGCCGTGCTTGCTTCTCCCTTTCCGAGGCCTTTCTGTGCCCATCTCTGCCCACAGCCCAGGCCCAGTAGGTTCCCTGCCCCCCACACCGGGCAGCCCCAAGGCTCCCCCATCTCTGCCTCGCAGCACTGAGTTCCACATCTGTGCCGCCCAGAACAGGTGACTTTGGGAAACTGAGGTCCGAGGTCAGTGTCAAATACAGGCTGGATATGGAAGACTGAGTGTGAGAAAAAGAATGTAAACTATCTCAGGAATATTCTTTATATTGATGACATGTTGAAGTAGTATTTTCCATACACTGAGTTAAACAAAATAAACTGCTAGAACTAATTTCACCTGTTTCCTTTTACTTTTCTAACGTTGCCACTGAAAATTTACAATGACACCTGCCGCACTCATGTTGCTTCTTTAGGACAACATGACTCTAGATGTAGGACTCAGGCCCTCCCCCAACTCCAGGGGGCACTACCCCCAGAGACTCCCTCGATGGGAAGGTGTCCTCTGGGATTGGGGTTGAGAAGGACAGGAAGTCGAGGCAGGTGGTGCCTCTCACCTGAAGTGATCACAGAATACCTCCGGAGGGAGGGGTCCCATCAGGCAAGTCTCTCTGAGCTTCCAATAGCCAAGGGCAGATTCAAAGAGATTCAGACCCCAGAGTCTTATCACCACATGACCTCCAGCCTCCCCCACAAGGCAGGAGGGTCATACCCCCACCCCCGGCCCCCCAAACCTCTCCACCTCCCATCCACCTCCCTCCCCGCCCCCCCGCCCCACTGATCTGAAACGTTGTTCTGGGCGCTGCACCCCTCCTCACACAACACAGCTGCTCCCTGGTGCCCACAGATGAAATCCAGACACCTTGGGCCCATGACTAGGGCCCCACACACCCGACACCAACCCATTGTCTCCCCTCCATAGAGCCCACACTCCTGCCAGTCTATTAGCCAGACAGCCCCTCACTGTTCTCATCTCCAGGTCTCTGCTCTGTTGTTCCCTTAGGCTGGAACGTCCTCTTCCCACAGCTTCTCTCTTGTCTACACAACAAAATTCCAGAATTTTCAGAGCCCAACCTAAATCCCTCTCCCACTGGGCACCTGCCCTAGTTCCCCCAGGCTCTGGACGTGTGCAGTGAGAAGATATAGGGTCTGGGTGGGGCTGTAGGCCACCTCCTTCCTCCTACCTTACCTCCCTCCCACCCCTGGGTTGGGAAGCTCTCTGCTAGGCCACTTCACTGATTGGCAGGTATTTGCCCACTCAGTGATGCCCCTGCCACATACCTGACTTTTTCTTAGGAACCTCACTCTCTCACGGTCTCTCACCTTTCACTAACGGGCTAAGTTTATGAACACTGGGACCCCATAAAGGCCCAGGGGCCATCGCATGGTCAATCCTCTGAAACCTTCGGCATCACCTTGAGCTCCCTGAGCACCTGCATGTGTTTATGGCTCTTCTTGCCGCCCCCGAGCCCCCCTTCCCCCATTCCCAGGCAAGCTCCCCCCACAGGGATGTGCGCACATGCACACTCACACCCCAGACCCTGGTGGCTCCCCCCTCTCCCAGGCCAGGAGCTTTGGCCCCAGGAAGGGGCCCCACCCACCAACTGCGCTGCTTCGGGGGAGCAGAAGGACCCGAGCTGCTCTGCCCGTCGTATCCACTGCCCTTTGGTAAGCGGCCTCTACTTTGCCGTCGGGTTTCCTTCCCTCCTTGACTTTTGCTGAGCTAAAATCCGAACCCAGGCGTCAGGGGAGAAGACCGCCCCTGCATCTCGCTTCCACTGGCGCGGGCACCAAAGTCTCCCTCCACGATTAACTCTCCCCCTCCCCGCTGATTCCGTCTCGGCCCCCCGGGGGGCGCCCCGCCCCCTCCCCTTGGCAGGAATCTCTTACACTCTGGCTGTGAAGTTCGGGGTATTTTTAGGCCGGCGATAAATAATTCATAGGGAACGTGGCATCAGGCTCCCCCCGCGGGAGGACGGGGCGCGAGCGGCGAGAGCCACCGTCACCCGCGGCTCAAGGACACTCGCGATGCGGCGGCGGCGGCGACTCCGGGCTCCTGGACCCGTGCCACGCCTCCTGGTGGCCAAACTGGGCACCACGTCCGCCCCCCCCCCCCCCCCCCCCCCCCCCCCCCCCCCCCCCCCCCCCCCC
>NC_058417.1:53609043-53610720 GCF_002201575.2 Neomonachus schauinslandi
GGCCCCACCGCGGGGGGGGGGGGGGGGGCCCCCGGGGCCCCGGCCCCCGTCCCCCGATAGGAGGGTGAAGGGGGCCCGGCCGATTCCCCCCCCCCCCCCCCCGCCGCGCCGCTACACCCCACCCCCTCCCTGCAGGCGTCCCCGGCTCCTAGGTCCCCCACCCCCACTCCCCGCAAGCCCCGCAGGTTGCGGGGTGGGAGGGGAGAGCTCGCCTGGCAGGCGGGGCTGTGGGTGGGATACCAGGGCTTGGGGCGAACCCAGAAATCTGGTTTGCAATCTACCGGGTCCCCTTCACGCTCCTATCCAAATTCTTAGTACGACGGAGTTAAGGAGCAGACTTGAAACCGAGTGGCGCAGCCAGAAACCAGACGGGCTACAAGACAGAGCACATGAGCCTTCCTCGATTTCCCTGTGGCCCTGGGTCGGAGACCGAGCGAGAGCGGTACCACCACGGGAGGGCTGGGGGACCGAGCCAGAAGTCCCGCCGGGTGAGCAGGGCTGGGAACCAGGGTAGTGCCAGGGTCAAGAACCCGGCTGGGATCCCCGCTTCGCTCACCCAGCAGGACCTTCCTTTGGGTCGTGGCGCGCACCCTTGGGAATTTTCTGGCTGCTTGATTCCTTGCCTTCACAAGTCCCTGGCCCTGCCCTCCTGGGCCTGGGCACGAAACGCCTTCCGCAGCAGGAGGCTCCGGGCTTCCCTTCCCCGCCGTCGGGGATCCTTGTCGAAGCCCCGGGAGACCTGAGCAACCCGCTGGTGCGACAGCCAGGGCCCAGCGCTCCGGGCCTCACGGTTCCCCCATGGTCCTCTTGGTCCAACCTTCCTTTTGCGCCTTTGCGCCCTCGGAGCCCGGGGTCCCCACCACCCCGTGAAGCCCGCGCTGATTCCCTGAGGTCAGAGGAGGGAACGTTATGCGGGGCAAAGGAGCGGAAGAAGGAGAGCTGGGGGTGGGGGGTGGGATAAGGATCTGGGGGGACCCGCAGCGTGTGAAGGGGCGGGGGTGTCAAGGGAGAGGCGCGCAAAAGGTGCTCAGCAGACCTCCGGGAGGCGGGGGCCCGAGCTCCCGGAGCCACCGACAGCCCCCTTTCGTCCTCTCTGCCCAGGCCCTCTCCGGCCCCCTTCGCGCAGTGGCGGCCCCCGCTCCTGGCCCAGCTCCCCGCCCCAGCGGCTTCCAGCAGCAACAGTTGCGGGGGCCGGCGGCCCAGACTCCCGCGTCCCCGCACCGCCCCCTCCCCCGCGGCGCCGGACGCCCAGCGAAGGAGGAGCTGGAGGGCTCGGCGACCGGGGAGACGAACGTCTCGGGCGCCTCACTCGCGTCCTTCCCTCGCGTCCGCCGCGCGCCTGTCACCTCGGCCTCCCTGCCTCGCCTCCCCTCCGCCCGCCGGGGTCCGAACCCCAGGCCCGGTCCCCGAGGGTCCCGGGTCCCCGGCCGCCCCCTCCTCGGGCTCCCGGCGCCGGCCAGACTGTCCCCGGGAGTCCCGGGTCCGTCTCCGCCGTCCTTGCCCGCGCGGCGCCCGAGCCCAGCCCCAAGTTGGCGGCGAAGTTGGCGTCCCCGGCTCGCCACCCGCCACTCACCGGGGGGAAGGGGCGCTGCGCCCGCGCGGAGAGCCCGCGCCGGCCGCCTCCCGCGCGCTGCATGTCCCGGCGCCTCGGCCCCGCGCGCTGGCGCGCTCCGTCCT
>NC_058417.1:53611120-53709302 GCF_002201575.2 Neomonachus schauinslandi
CCCTTCTCCCTTCTCCAGGACTGTGTCCCCAGACCTGACACTCGGGGCCAAGTGCTGCCTCGGAGAAACCAGCAGCCGGCTTGGAGCCCTGGGTTCGAGCCCACAGCTCACTAGCTGTGTGACCTTGGGCCATTTAATTCCGGGGACTCCTCAGTCTCTGAAGTGAGACCAGCCTCTTGGGACTGGCATAAAAGATGGTGAACACGCCTTGTAAACTGTAGAGCACTACAGAGACGAGGTACTATTTTTAAAAGGCTTGTCCATGTGGCTGGAAACCAAAAGGTGGGAAGGCCTTGGGAGTGGACAGAGAGGGAGGACCCATACCAGATGCTCTCGGCCACAGGCTGGGCCTGGGACAAGCTGCTGCCCAGACTCCTCACTCCTGCTTTTCTCTTCTCGTTTTGGTTCTACTGAGGGCTAACCAGAAAGGGAGCTGGGCCGAAGGGCCAGCAGAGCAGGCGGGCTGGGGCCCCAGGATGTCTGCAGCGTGAGCAGAAGGCAGCCAGGCAGGTCGCAGCAGCAGAGCCAAGCCGAGGGAGAGAGGGACAGTGGGTTCCAGGCCTGGCTGCCAAACCCCCTCAAGCCCCCAAGAGGCCCCTGAGCAGGGAGCTGGCTCTGCAGCGCCACCTGGTGACAGGAGGGGAGCTGTGGCTGGAAGGTGACCCCAGGCCCCAAAAGAAGTCACATATCAACCACTGGCCCTCCATTACAGCTTTTATTTCCAGTATATTCCTGACCTGGTGACCCTCCACAGTCTGACAGGAGAGAGGTGGGAGGGAGGAAAGCCTGCACCTCCACCCATCCCTATCTAAGGTTATCTCTGGCAAGGGCAACCTTCTGCCAGGAGGAAGTGCTCAGCGGCCCCTGGAAAAGAGGCAGCCAAGACCGGGTGCCAGGGCGGGCAGGCGACACAGCTGTAGTGCAGAGTCCCACTGACTGACCCAGGCCCCTCTCCCACGTACAGCATGCCTTCTCTCCCTGCCAGCCAGGCTGGGATCTAGGCTCGGCGCCCCAGCAGCCGCAGCATCTCCTGAGGATCCAGCAACTTCTCCCTGGGCTTCCCGGCACCCTTGCCCCGGGACACCTCCTCGGCATCCAGCTTCTCCCAGTCCGAGAAAGAGACAGGCCGGACCCCTGAAGCACAGGAAGATGAGTCACTGCTTCCCACTCCTCCTCTTCCACCCCCAGCCCAGAGCACCCCCTCCCAAACAGCGGAAAGGCCCAGGGCTGCCCACCACGCCTCCCAAGAGCTCACACGGGGCCCAGACCTCGGCTGCTGAGCAGGGCCTCGATGGCCGCAGAGCCAGGCCTGGGACCAGATGGCAGCAGCCCGGCCTTCAGGTCCTGCAGCAGCATCTGGCCAGTGAGGAAGCTGTCGGTCATGGTAGTGGCAATGACCCCTGTGGGCCCCCGCTTCACCCAGCCGCTGCAGTAGAGGCCTGGCAAGGGACAACCCAGGCTCAGTAAAGGGGAGGTGGCTGCATACTGCTGGCAAGCCTGAGCCCCCAGTACACACACACACGTGCACACGCACACAGGCACACACGTGCACACACCCCAAGTCCTCCCAGCAGCCCTGCCACTTGGGCCCACTGTGGCTCCTGGCCCAGCGCGCTGGCCTCCTCTCCACCTGTTTTTACCACGCCACCCCTCCCGCCTCAGTCTCGCCCTCAGCCAGGAGCTCCCTGAGGGTAGGAGATGGGCTTTGCCCCGCCTCCAGTCTCAGCAGGCCCTTCTAAACATGAACGGGATGAAGGAGTAGGCAGGCATGTGGGTATTTAATCAGACTGGAGGGTCCCTTAGGACACAGGCTGTCGTGTGATCTCTAATCCCAGCCCCGAGCACGGGGGCCTAGCCCGGAGCAGGCCTCGGTCAAGTGCATGACGAGGTAAGCAGGCCTCGGTCAAGTGCATGACGAGGTAAGCAGGCATACGCGGGCATGTCGGCTAGCCTGGGAACTTCCCTCCCAGCTCGAGGCAGGAGGAGGGTGGCTGGGCCCCAGGATGGGCTCCAGGGGACAGGGCATTTTCTTAGTGCATGTCACTGGCCGAATGAATGAATGGGAGACAGCAGCCTCTCCATCCCCCACGATAGTTTGGTGCCTAGCCTCCCTGCATCCTCTCACCTGGCACATCTATAACCCGGCCTTCCATATTGGGGATGACCCCAAGTTTGGGGTCAAAGGGCACACTGGGGTCGATGGGACGGCTCTTATACCCAACACTGCTCAGTACCAGCCCACAAGGGAGGTCTTCCGTGTCTCCAGTGGGCGCTGCGCGGGCGGCCTCACCAACACCCTGTTGAGGAGAATGTGGGCAACACCAGGCTGGGGTGGGGAGACTTGAGAAAGGGGTGTCTCTGGGTAACACGAGACTCACCTCCAGTCTGGTGACTGCAAGGCGAACGCCAGCTACCCGTCGCCCGTCTGGTGAGGGCAGCACCCGCTGGGGGCTTCGGAAGAAGCGGAGGCCCCAGGTGCGGGAGGCCAGCGCCTGGCGGGCAGCCTCCTCCACCCCTGGCTTCTCCGTGGCTGTTCGAAGGAGAAGTTCTGTCAGCCGCTTCCTCGGCCGGGGGACCTCTGTCAGCAATGAGAACATTTCAGGCAGGCCTGTCCCTGGATTACAGCCCTCTCTCCCAAAGCCCTCCCCCAAGCCCTCTCTGACCTAGACCATCGCCTCCCTAGTGAGCTAGGGGGCCAGGTCAGGGCCCCTCACCCTTGATTGTGTCCTGAAGGCCCAAGAAATCCGCAGGATCCAAAATGGGCCGGGTTCCTGGTAACTGAATCATCTCCCGAAGCTCCTTGGGGGTGGGAGGTAGGGGAGGAGTTCAGGGCCAGAGCACTGTCCACTCCTGCACCCACCCCAGAGCCCAGCCCAGATGGGAGACACCACCACCGCCTACCACAGAAGGCGCCAGGCCCCCGGGCCCTGCCTCCCTCCCCCCTCTTCCACCCCAGGCAGCAGCTATTCTCGGGGACTCAGTCCTGCCACACCTCCCAAGGGCAGACCATCTATGTGGGACCCTGACCCCCCTTTGGCCCCAGCACCTTAATGGTGAAGGCTACTTGCAGGGGTCCGCGGCGGCCCACTATCCACACCGTCTTCACCCGACTCTGCCTCAGTACCCCCAGGGCAGCCTCTGTGATGTCCGTTTTCTGGCACAAAAGGAGGGCTTGAAGTCATCGGATGCTGACCAGCAAGGGGACTTTGCATTCGGCGGCGGTTTTCCTACCCTCAGCGGGGAGGTCTGCAGCCGGGAATCGCACCACTGCGCCTCCTGGTGGCCAGATGGAGCACTGCCTCCAATTCTGCAAATGGCTCCAACCAGTAGCAAACCAGGCTCCTGCTCTTTCATTCAACAAGTGTTTCCTGAGTGTGTAGCAAGAGCCAGGCACTAGGCAAGGGGCATGGGGGTGGGGTGGGGTGGGGTGGGGTGTCAACGGTAAGCAAGAGAGACATGGTGCCGGCCCTCACAGAGCTTCTGATCTGGTGGAGACAGTGATACTTGTCAAATATCCATCAACAAGTATAAAGTTGTAGTAGTGACAACATGCTTTGAAAGAGAAGTAGACAAGTCTATGAGAAGAAGGGAAATGGACCTATTAAGGTGGTACTGGAGGGCTTCCTGGAGGAAGGGACAATTGAGCCAAGAACTAAGATAAACACAGGTTAACTGGCAAGGGGAGTGATATGCACACACTGAATAGTTGTTGTTGTTTTTAAAGGCCCATCCATGTAGCTGGAGTGCAGAAAGTGAAGGGAGAAACGGTATGAAGCAAAGCTCAAGGGCTGCCTTCCAGGAGGCCTCTGCCTGGCACCAGAGGGAAACAGAGGCACTGAGCTCAGCTTGGAGGGTGAGGCCTGAACCCTGCAGGCAGTGGCATCCTCTCCCTGGTGTGACCCCAGCTCCACCCTTCCAGCCCCTGACCTGCCCACTCACCTCCAGGTGCTCAGGTGGGGTCAGCAGGATCCGGGCCACATCCAGAGCCACATTCCCTTGCCCCAGAATCACAGCTGTGTCGCAGCTCAGGTCTGGCGCCAGCTGGCAAGGAGAGGTCTGGGTAGGGCTCCCCTGGCCTTGGCCCCAGTCAGGCTAATCTCAGCTCATGCCCAGTCACCAGCCGAGCCCCCAGGCTTCCCCTTACCTGGAAAGCCCACCCCACCTGAGCCTCAGCTGACGCCCCTCCTCTCCTACCCAGCCCCACCTTCTCCCAGAGGCCTTCCCTGGTTGACCTTCCCCCTCAGGCAGCCGATGTCTCACATCTCATCTCCCTAGGAGCCTCCCAGTTTGGGACAGTGGCTCCCTAGTCCCCCAGCTGTGGCATCCAAGAGCGGCCCCTGGCCCTGGCTGAGGAGTGGGGAGGAAGAAGTAGCAGCAGTGCTCCCCAAACTTACCTCCCGATTCTCAGGAAGCCCGTTGTACCAGCCCACAAAGGCCCGGGCCGAGAAAACACCGGGCAGCTCCTCACCGGGAATTTCCAGGGCCTGATGGTCCTCTGCCCCATAGCTCTGAGGAAAGACCCAGAGTCCTCGGCACCAGCTAAGGGCCCGGCAGACCCTGGCAGGCCTCCTTCTGGCTCCTCCTCCCCAGTTGCCACCCCAGGCCCTGCCCAGTGGGTTGGGCCTCTCCCCTACCGCCTTCCACCCTACCTCGGGCTGTTGCCCTGCCCTCCACCCGTCCGCACTCACCAGCACCACAGCATGGTAGGCCGCCCGCAGCTCCGACACAGCCACGTCCCTGCCGACCGCCACGTTGCCACGGAAGGCACATCGGTCCGAGCGAGCCGTCTGGGTAAAGGTGTTGATGACATTCTGCCAGGCCCCAGAGGGGAAGGGGTTAGGGGTGGGGCACTCCAGGGATCATGCCTGCGCCACCCTCGCCTCCCAATGTCCCCAGGAGGGAACCTGTGCGGCATCCACACAGAGGGCCTGGGGTCATTCCATGCAGCCAGGGAGCCTCCTTTCCCACCTGACCTTGACCAAAGTCCCCAAACTCCTCCTCCGGCCCAGAGACACCCACCTTCACCTCGGGGTGGTCGGGCGCCACGCCAAAGCGCACCAGGCCAAAGGGCACCAGCTGCTTCTCGTAGATGTCCACGTGGGCCCGGGGGTGGTGCTGGGGAGAGAGAGCAGCTGGTGGGGCCGAGGGAGAGGCTGGGCCTTATGGGTCCTCCCTTCCCCAACAGGCGGGAGAGCCCGGCTCAGTGCGCTGAGGACACGAGGAGAAAGAGAGGCCCCCGACTCCCCATCTGCCTGGAGAGCCAGACAGCAGGACTGGGGCAGCAGAGTAGCCCAGGCAGCGGAGGCCAGACCTCGGGACTGCCAGCCTCTCGAGACGGCAAGGACTCTGACCCACTAAGGAAGGAGGCAGCTCGCCCACCACTGGAGTCGTACGAGGGGAGCTTCTTCATCTTCTTGGGCCAGGCCTGACACACAGCCCTGCCCTAGAACCCTTCGATAGATCTAGAAATGCCCAGCCAGTCTGAGGAGCTGACAACTACCCTTTGAAATGCATACTCGCCTTAGCTCTAGTCTCCCAAGTCATCCTGTTGGAAAAGGGACCACGAGGACATGGGGTGGGGAGCACAGCCGGGGCTTCTGGGGGTCAGAGGGAGACGGAAGTGGCTCGCTCTGTTTTAGAAAAAATGAGCTCAGTTATATAGGTGGTCTCACCTCGCCTGCCCTCTGGAGCACCAAGAGGGGCCACAGGGAAGGCAAAGGGTTGTGGTTGGGCAGAGAGGTCGGGTCTGGGCTGCCACCGATCAGCCACATGGCCCTGGCCAGTCCCAAGATCTGCGGGGTCCCAGACTCTTCCTCTGCAAACTGGGACAGATAAGAGCCCCCTCTCTGGGCTGTTGGGAAGCATCCAGAAGGTCAGGACAGTGAGACACGCAGATTTGGAGTCAAGCAGTTGGGGCTTCGGGGGATGACACCGCCCGGCCTTGCACCCCCATCCTAGGCTCTTGCTGTGATACTCTCAACTCTGTGGGACTCAGGCCAAATGAGCTCCTGCCCTCCAGTTGCCCTCACCCCTACAAAGGCTCACACTCACCTCCTCACCTTTGTCTAAACCCCCTCCTGCCCTCCCCTCCACTGCCTGCACCCAGGTCCAGGCCCCCCATGCCCCGTCTGCCCATCCGTGTCTCCTGCTCTCCCCACCCATCCCAGCCACAGGTAGCGCCCAAACCACCTCCTTTACACCCCATGACGCCGCAGCCACACAGCAGGGACCAACCCGGGGGATGTTTCTGTGCCACGGGGAATGTTTCTGAGCTTCTCGTTAAAGAGCAAGGCCTGAAGCACTTAGCCCAGCGCCCGACCCACTGCAGGTGCTCAGTCAAAAAGCTGTCCTTTCCTATTACGTCACCGCCTCGCCCCTGAACCTTCCCCAGCTGCCCACAGCCAAGGGGCAAAGTTCAAACTGCTCGGCTTGGCAGTTTGTGACCCACACAGCCCGGCTTTTCGCCTTTATCTTCCATCCTTTCCTGCTATGGATCCGCTCCTCCTGGTCACACTGTCCTGTCCAAGGCCACCTCTGCAATGCTAGGCGTGCTGGCCTGTTTACTGGATCTCTCTCCCGGCCGACCTTGTCTTCAGGGACCCGCTCTTCCCTAACTCAGCTCCCTCCTCTCCCTCCGGCTGTTCTTTCTCAGGCTTCTTTCCTCCTGCCCCCTCTAATGAAAACACTCTCTGAGGTTCTTCCAATGTGGGACCCCTCCCACCCCCCCACACACGTTCCCTTGGGGAAGCTGCATCCACTCCCTGTGACCTCGGATTCCTGTAGACATGCCCATGTTCTACTCTCTCCCCTGCCCGGCTGCCCCCTCCAAACCTAACAGCCCTGGACAACACTGCAGACTCCTCAAACCCACCTAGATGCAAGTCAACTCCCTCTGCCCCCAAAACTCTTTCCTTCTGCTCCTGTATTCCCTCCCAACCCGTCTACCCACAGCCTGAGCCAGAACCTGGGGTTTGTCCCTGACTCCCCTCAACCCTGCCCAGTCACCTATCTTCCCCTCGCCCTCCCCATCACCCCCTCAGCAGCTCTTCGTTGCTCTCCCGGCCACCGGCCCTGCCTCCCTGCCCCACTGTCTGCCCTACAGGCAGAGAGAGCTCCATGTCAAAAACGGGGTGCTTGCCTAAACCCTTTCAGTGAAGCCAACTATACCCAGAGCAGTGGGCAGCATCCCCTGGGGCGTTTGTTAAAAATTGTTGATTCCTAGGTTCCAGCCTTGGAGTCAACAGTTTGATTAGGTCTGAGCATGTGAATAACTACCCGAGGACTCTGATGGAAGGAGGGGAGGGCAGTGGATAGCACCACGAGACGATGCTTGCCTCCAAGGCAGTGGCTTCCGAGGCACCCTGGCTCTGGGCCCACCTGCCTCCTCCATCAGCTCTCCACCCTTACCCACAAGCCGTTCTTCCCCAACTCACTTGTCCCCAGGGGGGCATCCTCTCCTCCTTCCGGGCCTTTGTCCATGCGGCTCTCTGTGCCTGGGACTCTCTTGCCTGTCAGCCGCCCCTCGTCCACCTGGCAGCTTCTGTCCTTCAGACAGCAATGCGGACATCTCTTCCTCCAGGCCGCGCTGGGCGCAGCTCTCTGTACACCACGCCCTCCGCCCCTGGTTTCTGTGCTTACACTATCAGAGCCTCAGAACCTGGATAAACCCTCTTCCCCTCGACTCCACAACTCCACCCCCCCCATTGGGCTGTCATGTCCTTGAGCAGAGGGGCTATGCTTGTCCTGCTCGTACCCATGTTCCTAGGGTCGAGCCTATGCGCCTGGAACATGTCAGTGTCCAATAAATCACTGCTGAATGGATGGCCTAGCATGGTACTCAAGAGCAGCTCTGACCCATAAATACAGAGAAGAGACTGGTGGGTGCGGGGGCGGGGGCGAAATGGGGGAAGGAGAGTGGGAGGTACAGGTTTCCAGTTATGGAATGGATAAATCACAGGGATGAAAGGTACAGCAACAGGGCACATAGTCGATGGTATTGTAAAGGCCGTGTATGGTGACAGACGGTGGCTACACTTGAGGTGAGCGTAAGGGCCTCACATACAGACTTGTGGAGAATCACTACATTGAATACCCGAAACTAATGTAACATTGCGTATCAACTATACTTCAATGAAAATACATTTTTTAAAGTTTTATTTATTTAAGTCATCTCTACACCCAATCTGGGGCTTGACCTCATGACCCCAAGATCAAGAGTCACATGGTCTTCTGACTGAGCCAGCCAGGCGCCCCAAAATAAATTTTTTTAATTTTAAAAAAGAAAAAAAAAAAAAAAAAGAGCGGCTCTGCCATCAGACCACCTGCACTCAGGTCCTAGCATCTTCCCTGTCCAGGTGGGGACCCTGGGCAATGTCGCTCAGCCTCGGTGTCCTTACCTGCAAAGTAAGAGTCATGACACCTGCTTCAAAGGTTGGCAAGGGGAGATGAGATGCCGTACAGCGCCCGCTCAGCTAAGTGCCACTGTCCCACATGTGTGGCATACGTTCCTGTCTCGGGAGCACAGCCAGTAGGTTGCAACTCCCGGTGGGCAAGGACTGGCTTGTAACTGGCTCCTGAGCCCATCCCCCAGCGCCTCTCACAAGGAAAGCGCGCGCAAGTGCCAGGGCCACTGCTCCCACTGGGGGCACTGAGAAGCCTGCCTGGGAGGCTCACTCTCCCCACTCCCCAAATTTCAGGCTCAGGTAGCAAGTGCACCTTATACAAAGCCCTCCAGGATCTCCCCAGACCCCGTGGGATCCCTGGTCTCCATCCCAGGGCCCGGGGCTATTCTACCACAAGGCAGTTTGTCCATGCGTGACCTCCCACACGTGGCACGTCCTCTCCAAAGCCCACCTCCTTCAAGGAAGCTCAAAGGCACCTTCTCCAGGAAACCCTTTCTGACTGACTGCGCCTAACTCAGCTCACGCTGGTCACATCTCAGTAATTAGCTTTTTCACCTGTGTTGCTTGGAAGGCGTGTTTAGGTCACTTTTCAGCAGGGTGTCCAACTCATGCTGGTCTCTCCGAGACCCTCCCGGCTTTAACACTGAAAGCTCCATGTTCTAGGCAAACTAGGACGATTGATTACCCCACCTTTTCAGTTTCTGCATATATGTGTGTACAATTAATATATTCATTCTTTCTCCTGTCTCTCCACAGACACTCCAAGTCCCTCGAAAGCAAGGCCACTGTGTCATGTCTTAGTCAGCCTAGGTCTCCCTCTCCCCCTCCCACCTGCGGTTCTCCCTCCCCCCTCCCTCCCACCCAGATCTGCCCGAGTCTCGAGGGTAACCAGCAGCCTTGGGGCCCTGCCCAACATGGCCAACACTGTAAGCCTTGAGGCTCCGGCCTTGGGGTGGGAGGAATGGGGGGTGGAGGGCAGGCCGAAAGAACAACATAGCATGGGGAGGGCTGGAGCGCGACAAGGTGGCTGCAGGGACAGAAAACCCTGAGAAGAGGGGGTAGCCTCAAGACTAGGATGTTGAGGGGCGCCTGGGTGGCTCAGTCATTAGGCGTCTGCCTTCGGCTCAGGTCATGATCCCAGGGTCCTGGGATCGAGCCCCGCGTCGGGCTCCCTGCTCAGCGGGGAGCCTGCTTCTCCCTCTCCCGCTCCCCCTGCTTGTGTTCCCTCTCTCACTCTGTCTCTCTCTGTCAAATAAATAAATAAAATCTTTAAAAAAAAAAAGACTAGGATGTTGAGGACAGAGGAGAGAGAGAGAGAGAGAGGAAGGGAAGATGAGGGGCAGGATAAAGTCATCTGCAGGTCTGCATAAACTCCGTGAAGGGCTTGGCCAACGTGGCAGAGCAGGCCATCTGCCACTGACCATTTCTCCCATAGCTGAGGACCTAGAGTGGGGAGCCCCAGATGTAGGTGACAAAGCAGATGGGGAGTGTCCAGTCTAGATGTGCTGGGAGCCCCTTTCCCATCAGGGATCCAGGAGTGCTTTTAAAACTCAAAGGGGGTGGTGCTTTCCCCCAGGATTGGAGCAGCAGGTGAATCATAGGCGAGGGAACCAGGAAAATGTGGCTCACCTTTAGCAGGTGTTGGGCGGTATAGAAGCCAGCTGGGCCACTGCCCACCACACAGATCTGAGGGGGCTGCTCCTGTGTAGAGAACTGCTGCTGGAAGCCTGGTAGGGGGGTGGGGGTGGGGGGAAGAAAAGGGATGGAAGGTCAGATCAGCACTTCCCAAACCAACATCAACATCAGGCAGAAACTGGAGCTTCCCAAGCTTCACCCCTACTTTCACCCTCCTCCTCTTTTTCCTCAAAGCTTTGGCGTTTGCAGGATCCCTTACTTCGTCTGAACCCCCAAAGGCTGTGTCTTCATCCAGAGGCCCGCATCTCACCCATGAATTTACTACGCCCACTCAACAATCCCCATCACCCCTGAAGCTGCCCTGCACAGTACTTCATTTTCTTACAGGGTTCCCTACCCACCCAGCTAGACTACCACATCCTTCCAACGGACTCCAAATCATCCCAATCTTGCCCCCGTGGATCTCCCACAATGCCCGACTGTAGCTCTTCTACCCACTCTCTCTCCACAGAACGCTATATTGTCCCTGCAGACCCCTGTCTTTCCTATAGACCCCTGTTCTACCTCAGACTTCGCTCTGGGCTCCCAGACCTTCATATAACCCCCATTCACCCAGTCTCACACCTGTGCACCTCACGGTCTCCCCTTCTCACTTTGTTGACACACATGTGACCGCACAGGCCCCCACCTGCCCCCGTACACCACGCCAATCTCGTCCGTAGGAGTGGACCCCTCCGGTTTCGCCCCTGGCCCCCTCTCGCCCCTCTCCAGCCCTGCCGCAGCTCCGCTCTGACCCCCACACTTGACGCTCGCAGGCCTCCCCGCGCTGCCATTCAGCCCTACAGGTAGGTGCCCTGCTCCTACTCGGAGTGCTCCCGGCGGGAGGCGGCCGGGTCCGACGCCACGCCGACCAGTGCCACCAGCGCCAGCAACGCGGGGCCATGGCTTGGAAGAGCAACCAGCCAGAGGACAGGATCCCGGAGACGCCCCGCGCTCAGTGCGGGGGCATCCGAGCTCCGCGCGGGCTCCGGCCCCGCCCCCGCCCCCGCCCCCAAATCCCGCCTCCCGCGCTCTGGGAACGCACAGTGTGGAGGCCACGCCTCCATCCCGGAAAGAAGCCCGCCCCCAAAAGAGAAGCCCGCCCGCCGATCCACCCCCTATCGCTGAGGGCCCGCCCCCAGGACTTCCGAGCCTTAGTGACTTAATAATTTTCTCCCCAATCCAATCATCTGGAGGCTAGCGTTGAACGAGAGCGAATCTCCATCGCTGTTTCAATCCCGCCTGATGGAGGGAGCCAATTAGGAAGGAGCTTACTTTACTAAGCCTCTCCCCCTCGGGGACGCTCGTCGCTCTCTGATGACGCATGGACCGGTCCCTTTTGATAGCGTACACTCCTGGCCCGGGCCTGGTTTCTTCCCAACCAATCACGAGTCGAGTTCCGAAGGAGCCTCCCTTCCCTTAGCGTGATAAGCACGAAGTCCGGAAGTCTGGGAAAAAAGGGCTCCTGTGGGGCCTTGGCCGCACGTGGGCTTTGTGCAGGTGTGACCCCAGCCACATGCTGTCCAGTTCCGGCCAGGCAGCATTTTAAACCTGAGAGATCAAGTCCCACCTCACCCCGCTCCCCTTCACGTAGGTGAAGAAACGGGAGGAGCGGCTTGCCCTTGGTACTAAGGACAGAGCCATACCTCCCATTCCTGTCCCAACTGGACTGGTACTAAGGGTGAGGCTGCTAAGACCCGGGCTTCGGGTGCAGAATTTCAGGGGGCGCCAAAAACCTCAGTAATTAAGGTAAAAAATATTTTAATGCAAAATATTTTAAGAGATCAGAATTGAAGACCACAGACTGCCCCGCTGTCCGGGGAGCCCCATGCGGGACTCGATCCCAGGATGCTGGGATCATGATCTGAGCCAAAGGCAGACGCTTAACCGGCTGAGCCACCCAGGCGTCCCTGCCTTATCATTTTTTAGTTGTCTTTTTATTGAAGTCTAACAAACAGAAAAGTGCACAAATCGGGGCGCCTGGGTGGCTCAGTCGGTAAGCGTCTGCCTTCGGCTCAGGTCATGATCCCAGCGTCCTGGGATCGAGCCCCGCATCGGGCTCCCTGCTCAGCGGGGAGCCTGCTTCTCCATCTCCCACTCCCCCTGCTTGTGTTCCCTATCTCGCTGTGTCTCTGTCAAATAAGTAAATAAAATCTTTTAAAAAAAAAAAGAAAAAAAGAAAGAAAAGTGCACAAATCACAAACATGTACTGTTTGATGAATTACCACAAGATGTAACCATATAAACCAGCAACTGGTTCAAGAAATGGGACATGTGCCTCTCCTTGTCACTTCCCCTCTCTCCTACTGAGAAGTAAATACTATTCTGGTTTTTACAAAGTCATTGTATTTTGTGCCAGTCCCACTAGACCAGGAGGAGGCAAACTGTGGCTTGCAGGCCAAATCCTGCCCACCATCTGATTTCATACTAGGGCAAGCTAATGGTTTTTCCATTCTTAAAAGGTTAAAAAATTGTGAAGAATAATATTTTGTGGCATGTGAAAATTACTTGAAGTTCAAAGAAAGTTTTACTGGCACACAGTCATGCTCATTTCTTTCCATATTTTCTGTGGCTCAGTGTGCTTTGAGTAGTTGTGTTTCAGTAGTTGTGACTGAGCCCATATGGTCCACAAAGCCCAAAATACTATGTGGGGATGCCTGGGTGGCTCAGTCAGTTAGGCGTCCAACTCTTGATTTCAGCTCAGGTCATAATCTCAGAGTCATGGGATCAAGCCCTGCATGGGGCTCCGGCTGGGTGTGGAGCCTGCTTGGGATTCTCTCTCTCCTTTTCCCTCTGCCCTTCCCCCCCCACCCCCTCTTAAAAAAAAAAAAAAATGTTTGCTATAAGTTCTGAAAATGTTAGCTATCATCATCACCATCATCAATATTACCACCTCCCATATACCTCTGTAAATTAGGCCTTAGGTCTCTGTAGAGTCCAGGGAGGGCTTCATTCTCTCCTACCACCTCCCACCTTCCCTCTCAAGCCCCATGCATTCCCAGCCCACATCTTTAGAGTAACAGAAAATCGAGCCTCAAAGAAATCAAGTGCCTTGTTCCCGGGCTCCTGTGGTACAGCCAGGTCTGGTACGGGGGATGCCCATTCCCCCCTCAGGCCCAGATCAACAACAATGAGTCACTGGTATGGATTAGGATGGTTTTGATCATTAGCCAGGACTACGCAATGGGACCTTTTCTGACATTACATTTTTTCATGTGGAGAATTAGCAGTTTGATTCATCACATTCCCAGACCTGAGGGCCATTTCTGAGCTGTTAATGCATTTCAAAAGAGCAGTAATAACGTATAGCAAAGCAGTAGGCTGGGGAGGCTGCCAACCCTTTCTTGTTCCAAGAGGGCTGCTTGGATCCAAAACTCGGCTCTATCAGTCCACCTCCCAGCAAGAAACAGATGGCACGCTCAGAAGGGCTGCTGAAAAGAGTTTAATGAAGGAACTTTGTACAGAGGTGTGGGCAGGATCAAGGGAATGGGGAAGCACCCCTGGCTAGCAAAGACTGGAAGCTATCACCACCCCAGGCCCCAAAGGAGCAGAAGGAAGGAGCAGTTTCAGAAGTAGTGAGAGCCCTCGCTGTAGGAAAGGGTGCCGGGCAGAAGCTGTGGTCTTTTGTAGAGGAAGGCAGGTTGGAGAAGAAGAGGGGGGTTGGAAATGGATCTGGAGGGGCAGCAAAGCCACCCCAGAGATGGGTTCTCCACCGGGACCAGGCGTAGAGGACAGCGCGGCCTGCTCTCTAACCCCTCTGCCCATCCCATTTGCTGCATTCAGCCTCCCCACCAGCAGAGCCAGCACGCCCTCCACCCTGTCCAAACGCTTCACCGAAAAACAAGGCAGTTGTGTGCTCAGAACATGACTCGCAGGTTCTCAACCAGAGATGATTTTGCCCCCCAGGAGACAGGTAGTTGGCAATGTCTGGAGACATTTTTGATTGTCACAACTTGGGTTCCTGGCATCCCCGTGGGTAGAAGCTAGGGATGCTGCTAAACATCCTGGGATGCCCAGGACAGGGCCCAGTGACAAAGAACAATCAGGCCATGATGTCAGTACTCTGACGTAAGAAACCCTGCTTTGGACTAACTGCTCTGGGCTCCTGTCATAGGCTTGGCCTCCTTCTCTGTCCCTCCCTCAGTCTCTAGCTGGGCCCTTCCTTGTGCCCTGTCATCCAGCCACTAGTTAGGGTGGCCCCCAGCCCTCGCTCCAGGCTGCCCACTTTGGGCTGATTCTCAGTGGTGTCTCCAGCACACCGCCTCTCTCCTCTGGCTGGCATCAGTGACTCCCTGTATGCTTGCCTCCCTCCCAGGCTGCGGGCACCTGTTCACAGCCAAGCCCTGCTCTTGACTCCAAACCCTTGTATCTGCACCCTGCCCTCCTTCCTCTCCCCTCTAAGACTGTCTGTCCTCCAGACACTGAGCCCATCACCCCCTCCAGCCTCGGCTACCCTCCCAGTAATTTTTCTCTTTGCAATTGATAGTTCTTCCGGGTCCACCCGTTCTAAACATCATGGAACAAAGCAGACTTTTTCTAGAACTAGCCAAGGTCAAGCTCAAAGCTATTTACGCTCATTTATGCCCTTATTATACCCCGGAGGGCTCGCCCCACAAAATACATACACTTTGATTTCACTGATGTTGCACGTCTTGGGAGCTGCCGAGCCTGTGTCTTGCAGAAGCTTCTCTGGCTGAGATACCAGGAAAGTCTGCCAAAAGTAACCTCTCCCTGTGGTCCCTGGGCAGAGGGCTCCTTAGCAGACAGAGCCTCAAGGACACAAGGAAGAAGCGGTGGCCAGCCACACATAGGCTCTCCTGGCACTCGGGAGGCCCTAAATGAGGGATTGGCCCTTCTCTCTCCCTGCCTCCCCCTGCCCAGGACACTTCCTTTCCCCCCAGCACCTTCCCTTAACCCTACCAAGGCTCAGACACAGCACAGGAGGAATCCAGCTGTTTAGCCCTGAGATAAGGTTGGCTGAGGTCCACACTGACCAGAATGCCCAGCCACTATTAGTTCTTTCCCCCAGATACCCCTCAAAACTCAGAAGAGCAAGCAAGACAGGTTATCCCCAGAAATCCCAGCCGGAGCGCTCCACCTCACTGCCCCCAGTGCCTCCCCACTCCACCACCAGCAACCCAGCCACCGCACTAGGGGAGGGCCCAGGCCCTCCTGGATTGAGGGCCGGCCAGCAGAAGCAAGAGAGCTAGGGTTGGGTCAGGGAGGGGGTGCAGGGTGACTGTGCGGCGCCCCCTCACTGCAATCCCACCAGTTCGGTGATGGGAGGGGTCTGCACCATTAACTCCTCATAATGACTGAGAAACAGTCTGAAGCGAGCCAGGTAAGAGTCCTCATTGTACCGCAGCTGTTTCTCCTGGAGGAACCGGGACACCACGGGCTTCACCTGCCAGAAGATGGACAGAAGGAGGGTCAGCTGAGCCAGGACTGGGGACAGCCCCCTCCCCAGGGGCGGCCCTTCCTCCTCCCAGCCCCAGCTCCTGTTGCCTTGTTCCGTGATGCTCTAGAGGAGCGGAGGGGCAGGGAGAATTCCTGCTTCTCCCCTCCCGGCAGGCAAGGGAAAGGGGTGGGGGGGGCTTCTCCCCCACATCCTCCCCCGCAGGGTGCCCAACTGTATGACAGTTCCCCTTGGCATAGGGGATAAAAACTGTAGCTCCCCATTTGCCAAGCTGCATGCCCAGCGTGTCAGATCCATCTCATTTCATCCTTAAAGCGTGCCAACAAGCACCGCTTACTCTCATCGCCCAGATGAGGAAGCTGAGGCTCCCAGGCATTCAGTTAACTTGTCCAGAGTCGCAGTGCTAGTAAGGAACCCACCTGTCTCTGATCGGAAACGCACACTGCTGCCTGGACACAGGGCTGGCCTTCCAGCGTACTTCTGACCGGGCCAGCGGGGGGACCCGGGGTTCACTTCTCTCTGCCCTCGGATAGTCCCTTCGTCCCAACCCTGCCGGCCCAACCACCACCTACCTTCAGGCACATGTTGTCAGAGAGCCAGGGGAACAAGTGGTGTTCCACGTGGCAGCTGATGAGGGAGTGGCCAAACGCCCAGTCCAGCACTGGCAGCCGAGGCAGGTTCAGCACACCCAGGCTCATCATGTGAATCCGCCGGGGCTTCTTGTCCCGGGAGAACATGGGCAGCCCAATGTGCTGTGACAGACACGTGGGTCACAGCCTAGGCCTAGGCCGGGCAGCCCTGTGCCTCCCCGCCCTGCCCTGGACATCCTCACCTACCACTTGGGGACCTCTGGCGGGACCTGGAGAGACGAGAGGAGGCTGGGATTCTCCTGTCTGTGCTCTGAGCTCAATCTCACCCATCTCTGGGCCTCTCTCTCCATCTGTACAATGAGGGGCTTGGCTTGGATACCCCTTGGACCCCATGATCCTGACGCCCACCACTCTCATGCCACGATGCCTTTGTCTCAGCCCGGAGAGACCCTTCTCTGCTCTCTTTTCACTAATCAAAATCCTGCTCAGGGTTCAAGGTCAAGTCTGTGTAATTTTTCATTCAACAAGTATGGATAAGTGCCTCCTCCAAGGGATTTGGAAGTGAACGGGAGCGTCCGCTCTAGCAGGACAGGCAGGCAGCCGGGCGGCCCGGGCAGCACGCACAGCTTCGCACTCTGAGATGAGCGTGGCCGGTGCTGGGATGCGGGCGTGAAGGACGCTCTCACCTTCATCCGTCTTGTCTTCATGTCCAGGGAACAGGGACCCATCCCTATGGATCTGAGTGCTGAGCCCCTGGCCTCCCCTGGAGACCTCCCATCTCTGGCTCCTCCTGTCTCGTGGCCTGCGCTGGGGCCTCAGTGATGGCCCATGGCTCACATCACTTGGGCCTATCCCAGTAAGTGCCCCGAGGGCGGGAGATGGGGTCCTAACCACTTGTGTCTCCACAGGACCTAATCAAGTGCCCTAGGCATAAAAGTTTCTTAAATCTTCCATCCACCATCCACATGTGAATGGCAGCCAGTGTTGAAGAGAAGCACATTCTTTACCTGAAACCCAAACTCGCTGTGATAACCCACAGAGAAGTTGGGGTGGGAGGTGGAGGGAATGCCTCTCTCTCTTTCCCTAGAACACTAGGGGTCTAGCCTGCGTTCAAGGTCGGGGAGGCCTCACCTGGAAGATGTTGACATGAAGGTAAGGGTGGGCCAGCAGGGATCTGGTGATGAACATGCAGAGCAGGGCCGAGCCGGGGCTCCTGAAGCCGGACACGTTCAGAAGTAGCCAGTAGTGAGCATAGAGGCCCAGGGAAATCAGGCCCAGTGTGCGCACAGCCAACCTGAGCTCCACCTTCCTCAGCCGCTCTGCCAGAGGGAGCAAGAAATTGAGTGTGGGGCTGGGAGGGAAGGCAAGGTTCAGGTCCCACACAAACCGGCTCCCTGCTGGTCCACGGGTGCTAACTAGCGTGCTAACTAGGGCAATCCGTTCATCCTCACAGCCCCGAAAAGGACGTTCACCCATTTCATGGATAAGGAAGCAGAGCACTAAGCAACTCGACCAAGGCCACTCTGCTAGGAAGTGGTAAGTGCCATCCAGGGCTGGGACCCAGGCTGGGCTGCCCTCCAGCCCCTCCTTCCACCAAATGATATTGTTCCCATAATAGTACGATCCCTAGCATGCAATATAGCACGAGACATCTGCGAAGTATTTTTACATCTAGGACCTCGCGATGCCTTCACACCACCCTTGAGGACCAGGTAAGAACCTGAGTCAGAGTGGGTCCGTTACCTGCCTGTGGTCATCAGCCAATAAGTGGCAGGGCCAGACTTGGCCCTGGGTCCAAGGCTCCTTCCACCCTGCCTGGCTGTCTCAGAAAGTTTCTGGTCTTAACTCGGGGCTCCCAGCTTCCTCCACAAGCAGCCTCCAGGAAGTCAGGAGGGGAAGGGAAGTGGGGAACCTGCTCTTGCAGGGCATGGCCCTGGCATACTCACCGACTGCCACCAGTGGAGTTATGACGGGGATCAAGAGAGGAGAAAGGAACATGTACACAAAGCGGTTGAGGCAAGGCAGTCTCCACGTGCTCGAGTCCCCCAGGCCCAGCACATTGGTATAACCATGGTGTATCTTGACGTGTCCATACTTGGCGTACTCTGCGCTGAAGGCCAAGCATACCTAGAGGAGGGGGGCAGAGAGGGCACCAGGGCCCATGGCAGGCACGATCAAGCAAAGCAGGACCTTTGCAAGCCTCAAGAACACACCTCCCCCCCGGGATGCTGTGTTTCCAGGGCCTTCCTGCCCTACACCCCCGAGCTAACTAGACCATCAGCGCTCGGGTCTCCATGACTGCAGAGTGACAGCATCCACTCGGTGTGGGCGATGCTAAGTGTTTGGAGGTGGGAAGCCAGCCCCAGTTGCCACTCTGCCACTGACCACCCAGGCAAGCCTGCAAGCCTAAGGGGGCTGTCGGAGGATTGGGCGTGATGCAGGTAAAGCTCCAACCGCAATTATGTTGTGCCTGTTTCTCTTGGAAACATCTGTACCTTCACAGCACTGCTCTACATCCTGACCCCCCCAGCAGCGAGGGGAGGGGTGTAGGAGTGGTCTGTCCAGGAGGGTGGCACCTAGGGTGAGGCGCCCCGGTGGGGGCTGAGCGTGAACTTCTCTCCAGGGGTGACCGCTCTGGCACGCACCCTCGCCCTCATGGGATTCTTCCAAACTGCCCACGAGCAGCGGGACAGCGGCTCTGGGACTCCAAGAAGGACAGTCATTCTGAATGCAAAAGAGGCACTAAGGTGTGTCTTATGCAGATATATGCAAATTGAAATGCAGATGTCAGCCTCCTCCAAAATTTTATCCAGGCCAGAAGATTCTGCAAATTTTATCGAAGAGGCTGCCCGCCTGTTTCCGGAAAAACATGAAGAGTTTCCCAGTTCCGATCACGGTGAGCCTCGCGCTCCACGTCCTGTGCTTTGCAAGTGTGATCTGTTTGTCCTCCAAGCCTAGCGGGTCAGTGGCATTATGATCCACAGTTGACAGAAGCAGCAACTGAGACAGGGAGAGGCCACGTGACCACGCCAGGTCACTCAGCTAGGAAGGTGGCAGAGGGAGGATTGGAACCCAGAAGCCCCCCAAGGTAAGCCATAAGACCCCTGAGACGAGCCACCAACTGCAGGGGAGCAGGAACCCGGGCTCTGGGTCCAGGCAGCAGGGGCAAAGCCAGGAGAAGACAAATCAGGAATGACATTGCCTTCACGCTCCGTCTGCAGAGACTGAAATGGTGTGAAAATGGAGCTGGAAGCTCCAGCTGAAGGACTCCAAGGGGCACAGCCAGTGACGTGACCACCGCAGTTTTACAAGAGACCGATCTGCCAAGCCAGGAGGCAGATGCTGGGAAGGCAAATGCCCAGCCTGCACAGCCTTGCTGTGGAGTCCACGAAAGCAGGACAAAGCGCTTTGCTCTCGGGTGAGGTAACCTGCCTGGGGATGAATTCTTCTCACTGTTTTTATAACCTCACAGAGGGACAGATCCTGGGGGAGGCTGCACAGGGTGGGCAGTGTCAGCTGAAGTGACATCTCTTCCAGGCCCGCTGGTCTCCAGGGCACGCACCCATTGGGGCCCCGTGGCTGGTTCGAATTATCCGCAGCGGGCTTGGGGGCTGCAGCTGGGGTCTGGCGGGACGTCCTCAGAGGCCAGCCTGCCTCTGTCCAAGGCCTGCAAGTGTGTCTTGAGCCTCAAGGTTCTATCCCATGTAATTGGAAGGAACAACCGTTTTTCTTTTTTTATTTTTTTTAAAGAAACCGTATATTTTTTTAAAGATTTTATTTACTTATTTGAGAGACAGAGAGAGAGCACGAGTTGGGGGGAGAGGCAGAGGGAGAAGCAGAGTCCCCGCTGAGCAGGGAGACCACCGCAGGGCTCGATCCCAGATCCCAGGACCCGGAGATCGTGACCTGAGCCCAAGGCAGACGCTTAACATACTGAGCCACCCAGGAGCCCTGAGAAGCAACTGTTCTGATTCGCTCCTCCGTGCACTTCTGCTCCAAGGGCCAATGGAACCTGCAGGCTGCATGGGGACAAAGTTGCCCTTCCTTCCAGCACGAGGTCCACCTCTGCACACAGACAAACCGACAGTTCACCACACTCGGGAGCCGTGATGCCACCAACGGCCTGGCACCTGAGCAGGACTGAGCCCCCAGGGACCTGGCGGGGTCCCCGGTCAGCCACTCAGCCACGTGGCCAGACCCCAGGATGGGGGGAGGGGGACTGAGCTCCACGTGACTCAGCGCACACTTCCGGAGTCTGTGTGTGGTTGGCCTTTTTACACGAATAAGAACAGATCTGGGGCTATTTCCATAACACTGGAATTCTCACTCCCATCTGGATGTTCCTTCCATAGAGGAAAGGAGGGGGTGGATTTGGGCTGGGAGAGAAGACCACACGCAGACTGCAGCGTGGCTCCCGCCCACGGACACCCACTGGCTGGAGGGCAGGGGCAGGGGCCAAATGCTGCACAGGGAGCTGGAAAACAGACTTTCTGCTCTCAAGGATTAGGCAGAGGTCTCGCCCAAGAGGATTCCACACGCAGACCCGAGAAGAATTCCAGAAGCCCCACGGCTGGTGTTGCTTTTTCTTCCTTTTTTTTTTTTTTTTTTTTTTTAAGTAATCTCTCTGCACAACCTGAGATCAAGAGGCCCACGCACCACCAGCTGGGCCAGCCCAGGTGCCTCAAGGCTGGTGTTACTTCTTGATGTCACCGTGCTCTGTGCCCCTCAGAGAGACTTAAGGGCCCCAATCTCTTAGCAGCACTCAGGCGATGCAAGTGGCCAGAGTGTGCATGGGGCAGGTGCCATTGTAAGTCCTCTTGACACCTTCCCTCCGCGAAGCATCAGGGACCCCAAGTCTCTCATCAGTCACTTATTCCTTCACTTAGCTGTCTGTGCACTGAAGCATCCTCAGACCTGGGCCGGGGGCCAAAGGTAATTAATAGCTAAGGTGGTAGTTCGAAAAAACCTATTTTTTGAATAGGTAATACGTTTACATAATTCAGAATTCGAGAAGCCCGCAGTGATGGGTCTTCTTCCGACCTCACCCCCCAGCTTCCCATTTTCCTCCTGGGACGGAAGGGAGGCCCTTGATCTCTTACGTGCCCTTGAATATTTTATTTTATTTTTTTAAACAAACAATACTTTGCAGGATTAAAACGTATCATAATAAAATTATGGTGCAAAGTTGGGTTTTCAATAGGTCATTCTACTGGATTGGAAGGGGAGGGGCAGGATGAGACAGGTGATGGGCTGCAGGCTGTTGGAAAAGGAATGGGACGGGCAGGCATGGGGGACAGGATCTGAGAAGGGGAGGGGTGGGAAGAGCAGGAGGGATCAAGGGCTATGACCAGGTTTCCAGCTCCGGTGGGGGGACGGCCGGCCTAGCACGTGGGGGCATCACTCCAGAGGGGGGCACAGGGACGGGGGCAGCAAGTGCAGACCAGATGGGAAAGAAAGGCGTCTGGCTGTCCCGGACCAGCTGCCCTCAGGGAGGACAGGCCCCGGGCTCCCTCTGGACCCTCTCTCACTGATTCCCAGGAGCTGAGCAGTCCTTTCATGCTGGCTTCAGGGTGGTGGGGGCCTCTGAGGCTCCACGGGCCTCAGCCATAGGTTTGTCAGATAAAGTATAGGATGCCCAGATAAATTCAAATTTCAGATAAACAACCAATTCTTTTCTTGTCGAAGTATATCCCAAATGCACCCCTGGCCTCTACCCACTAGAGGCCAGTAACACACACACACACACACACACACACATACACACACACACACCGGTCACAACAGCCAAAGATGTCTGGAGATATCACCTTGTGTCCCTGTCATGTTCTCTCCGTGCTCACAGGCTGCACACCACCTGCTCGATGTCACGTTCCACCTGCCCCCGTCCCGGGCTGCACCACGTACCAGCCGAGCAGCGCTGGCCAAGCGACTTAACCTCCACACCAGTGTTTCCTCATCTACAAAGTGAAGGTAATAACAGCCTCCACCTCACAGGGAGGCATGCCTACTAACTGCAATCATTCATATAAGATACACAGGAGGCGTCCAGTAAGTGTCCGCTGATATAATCAGGATTTTTATTATTTCCATATCATTCATGTGTATCTGTTTCCCCACCTGATTCTGAGCCCTTGGGGAACTAGAAGCGGGTCTGGGTCACCGTTGTGTCCCCAGCACCCAGCGGAGGGCTTGGCAGGGAGGAGAAGCTCGGTGATGTGGGGAGCACTGCTCGGCCATCGCCACTCAGCCTGGACCGATGCTGTCCCAGCCCCTGAAGCTCCCCCTCAAACTGGCGTCCTCACCTAGGGGGGCAGCCACTGCCTGGCCCTCTTCTCCTCGAGCCCCTCCCTCAAGGCTGCAGTCCTCACATTCGGGCTGCCATCCACACATGACTGCCTGGCCGGCTCCGGGGTCCTCTGCCTCTGAGGGGCCATATGCAAGCCCCCCACAGTCCCTGCCACCAGCAGCTGGGCTCTACAGACCCACACGAGTCAGAATTGCCATAAGACCCCCCCTCCCAGAGTCCTCGGACTTATCCTTGAGGAAGCCACACCAAAGCTGGGCGGTGGGGGGGGGTGGGGTGGAGTGGGGAGCTGCTTGCAAGTCCCTTTTGCAAATCTACACATGATAAAATGGCAGAGATACACACACAAACACACATACATACACACACACACAGTACCAATTTCAATTTCCTGGTTTGGCTATTGAAGGACACTTATACGAATGTCACTTATATAAATTTAAATGTTATAGGGGTGCCTGGGTGGTTCAGTTGTTAAGCGTCTGCCTTAGGCTCAGGTCATGATCTCAGGGTCCTGGGATCGAGCCCCGCATCAGGCTCCTTGCTCAGCGGGAAGCCTGCTTCTCCCTCTCTCACTCTCCCTGCCTATGTTCCCTCTCTCGCTGTCTCTCTCTCTCTGTCGAATGAATAAATAAAAATCTTTAAAAAAAAAAATAAATAGAAATGTTATATAAAAAGGGGCACCTGAGTGGCTCAGTCGTTTAAGCATCCAACTCTTGATTTAGGCTGAGGTCATGATCTCAGGGTCATGGAATCAAGCCCCATGTCGGGCTCCATGCTCAGCGCAGAATCTGCTTGTCCCTCTCCCTCGCTCCTCCCCCCACTTGCTCACTCTCTCTCTCTCTCTAAATAAGTAAATAAAATCTGAAAAAAAAAAAAAAGAATATAAATGTAACTAATGGGGGAAGCTGGATGAAGGGTACACTCGACCTCTCTGTCCAAAAAATTTGCAAAGTCCTGTGAATCTATAATTATTTAGAAACTAAAGTTTGTGGTTTATTCCACAAAAGTATATTTTGTACTACAGATCTAGTTTTGCCCTCTAAATAAATTTTTTAAATTAAAAAAATTAAAAATCATAGTCAGGCATACTCAGACTAATGCCCCTCAGGGTTCGGGTGCGGACAGAGGAAAGGTTAGAGAGACATCCAGAAGATAATGGCCACTCTGAACTCGAGAACATTCGAGAATCAGGACTGGCTAGGGCTTCTGAGCTCTGTTTCCACCACTACACGGGACTCCAGCGAAGGTGATGGCATTCCTCTGTGTGACGTCCCCTCCCCCAGGGCACACCCGGGGTTCCCCATGCTCCCCTTGGACCAGCTGTGACCCCACCCCCGCAAGCACAAAGCCAACTTTAGAAGGAGGGTTTGAAGTTGAGACACACTAAGAGCTTAGTGACTGGCTGGACCTGTTCCCTCCCTCTTAGGAAGCATCTTGATTGTCAGTGAAATACAGGGAGGTCCTTAAACCCTCTGATCTGGGGAGTCAATCCTTCCCAAGCTGCGGGATTTAAACCAAGGATGGCACTGCCCACGCCTTCCTGCGGGCTGTCACACAACCTAGGACAGAGAGGGGCAGGTGCTCCTGCAGGGAAGGCCAGGGCCATCAGTGGATGGGGAAGAGGCTCAGAAGCTCACTAGCAGGAGAATGGAACTTTCTCATGTGGACCAGAAGCGGGTCTTCAGAGGGAAGTTCACTCTAGTGTGGGCAGGTGTATATGACTGGGGATACCTCAAAGAAACAAGGACAACTGGAGTGTCACTGCCCTGTCCATCCTGCCTGCCCCTCCCCCAGATCCAAGCGGTCAGAGAGGCCAGGCCCTTGTCCCACCCCCAGCTCGAGCCAGCAGACCCTGAGACAAACCTGGCCAAAGCTGGGTGCCCGGGGACACCAATGGCCCTTGCTGGCACCTGGGGCTCCAGACTAGAGAACTAGATCTACCCAAGGTTTGGGTAGAGCACAGGTAGCCAACAAGAGGAGGATCAAAGAGAAAAGACAACAGGACACGGCAGAAGTGGGGAATCAGGGGTCCAGGAGGTTCCCGGGCAGCGAGAACTTGCCCTCTGTGCCACGTGAACAGGGGGTGGGCCAGCACCGCAGCAAACGGTGCCCTCCACACATTCATACACTCACACACTCACTCACACACACACTCACACACTCTATCTGTCCAGCTTTGCATAATGCAGAAAGCTTTCTCTTAAACACAAACAGCACTAACGGACAGGAACAAAACTGCTAACCCTCTCCTTGCAGCTGACCTCGTGTTCCCTCCAGGAAAAAAAAAAAAAAGCAACGCCAACACTTGGTGAGCATCCAAGAGTCAGGCCCAGGCCCTAAATCCAGATCTCCATGGTCCCATTTAAGCCTCGCGCTGGCTCCACCAGGCCAGTGACGTTATGACCCCTGTTTATTAGACGAGGAAGCCAACACTGAATTGAGTAACTTGCCCCAGGTCAGGAGGCCAGTGGGCTGGGCCTGTGGCTTCCACAGCCATGCCCCAACGCCGGCCCCTGCCTGGCTGCCAAGACTGGCACCCTCCCCGAGGATTCCACTTGCCCCACTAATGCCAGGGGGAGGGAGAGACTGAGCTATCCCCTGCCCCACACTGGAAACCAGACCCTCCCCAGGGGCATAGCCAGAACCACACTGTGTGGGGCAGAAAAGCACGCCCTGCAGAACCAAGCCTCCCCCATCACAAGGGACTCTCGGGCCTCTAGTCGGTGACCCTCCAATAGCTGGCTTCTCCCTGGACCTTGTCCCCACGTCACTTGCAAAGTCATCGTCAACATATAGACAGCCCTGTGCCAAGAGCTGAACTTACAAAGAGGCAAAGATGAGGCCACAGCCCTGGGGCTTGCAGCCACCAAGCTGCCTCGGTCCCTCATGGCGGGTCAGGCACTGAGTCTGTACCAGCTCTTCAGCTGGGGTACCTGGGAAGCTTCTCAGGGGACTTGTCCCCAGCTCCCTGCCTTCGCTTGGCATCCACCATAGCTCCCTCGTTCCCCGGAGTTGAAGCCAGGGGGTTCTCAAACTTTGGTGGGTATCAGATCTACCTGGGGAGCCTGGGGAAGAGAGGGGCCAGGGCGCTCTCCTCCAATTAGCCTGGGCCTCCAGGTCATTCAGCTGCGCAGGGAAGTCTGGGAACACAGTCACCTCTCTACAGTCAAATCCCCTGTCGCAACTTAGTCCAAACTCCACACCTATTTACCCTCAGCTGCCCCCCGGGGCTCCTGGCACTCGGGACAGCTTTGAAAAGTCCACACAGAGCTCATCCTACCCATTGTGTCCCCAGCTTCTCCCCTCCCGTGATGACAAGCTACGGGGCATCTGACCCCTGTTTATTAGATGAGGAAGCAACACTGAATTGAGTAACTTGCCCCAGGTCAGGAGGCCGGTGGCCCCAGGCCTCAGAGTCTAGCTAGCACCAGCACCCCGGGCTTCCCGGGGAAGGGAAGTGACTTGAAATGGACCGTGAGGATCGGGAACCTGAAGGTTCCTCTTGTTAGCACTTTAGAAATGTGTGCAGGTGGGAGAGGAGAGGAAGGGGAGAATGGGGGAATGGAGAGCCCCAGGTAGGAAATGCGTAACCGTATGAAATGTCATCTGTGGGTCTGCGCGTGCACGTAGTTATAGAGACCTTAATAAAGTTATATAAAGTTCGGGAAGCCTGGGTGGCTCAGTCGGTGAAGTGTCTGCCTCCGTCTCAGGTCATGATCCCAAGGTCTTGGGATCGAGCCCCGCATCGGGCTCCCTGCTCCTTGGGGGGCGGGAGGGGTCTGTTTCTCCCTCTGCCTCTGCCACTCCCTCTGCTTGTGCTCGCTCTTTCTCTATCCCTCTGACAAATAAATAAATAAAATATATTTTTTCTAAAGTTATATCAAGTTAATAATTGAGTTAATTGGTCATGGTAAGCCGTGGGCAGAAAAGGACTCTTCCGGTGCCAGCTTTCATATTTGTTCATAAGGGACCTAGGCGACCAGGTGAGGGTCTACCTGGGAGGGGGCGGGGAGGAGGCAAGTTGCACAGAGGAACCGGAAAGGCCTGACAGCAGTCCAGAGAGGACAACCTAGTCGGAATCCTCTGGCTTTGCCCATAGGGGAAAAGGGTGAGGCAGAAAGAGGAGGGAGTAGAAGTTCAGGGAAAGCAAAGATCAGGAGAGAAGGGGGCTCCTCAGGCTGGCTCAGCCATCATGAGGCATCAGAGGGATGCACGTTCCAGAGTTGGGACACTGTCAGGCCCCTGCTTCCCCTCCCTTTCTGTCTGGGGTTCACATTTTACTCCCTGACCGTGAAACCAGGAGGCCCCAAAGGTTGTAACCAGGACAGGTGTCCTGTAGGAGGAGGAGCTCTATCACCATTCCTCATGCAGCTCTCTACCCACCAGTGTGAGCACCCTCTCAAGGGCTGGGGGCCGTGCACACACACACACACACACACACAGGTGCACACACATAACTGTAGTGTGTGTTGCACGCTTGGATACACATATCAACAGCTGCAGTGGCCTGTCCACATAGGCACACACAGCTGCACACACCTGCACACCCCTGACAATGACGGCATTGCAAAAAAAAGAAATGAACAGTGAGATTTGCGCACACAGTACCAGCAGTCACCTCTACCCCAACTAGGCTCACCTCCACAAAGAAAAGCTCCCAGAACTTGCTCCAGCCTTTGGACTCTGTGAGCGCCCCGTGAGTGGCCAGGTGGCTGCCCTTGACAGTGAGTGTGTAGTGGGACACACCCAGGATGGTGATGCCCAGCCCAAGGACCAGGACATTCTCAGAGCGCAGGCATAAGAACCCTGTATGGAGGAAGGAGAGTGGGGATGGGGAGATAGGAGGGGGGCAGGGTTTTCCTCCAGCTCTTGGACACCTGGGCCCAAACACCCTGGCCCCTACCCCTAGAGCCCAGGCGAAATTGGGCCAGGTGCCTGGGGGCTGCCACAGGCAGAGTGAGGCAGATCCCGACCAGGAAAGGTCCACAGGAAACCCCATCCCTGGTGTCCCCCATGGAACATCCTCCCTCCCCCAGTCCCTCTCATCCCTCTCAACTCCCCCCCACCCCCACCGCCCTTCAGGCCGTCAGAACTTCTCCCTCCTCCAGTGCCCCATCCTCTGGGGACATAGGGCAGGACACTGCAACCAGACTTTCGGATTTGGGGTGAACCCCTCATTCCTGGGGTCCTCGGCAAGCACCATCTCCCCCACGCCCCAGTCCCCAGCCTCTCCACCACCCCACCCCGCACCCCGCTCCGCAGCTGCAGCCCGGCCCCCTGTCACCCTGTCCCGTGCTCCTCACCGGCCGGCAAGGCGAGGAGGCTGAGCCCGAGGATGGCGCAGTCCACGCCGCGGCGCTCCCACCACGAGCTCGCCCTCTCCACGTCCCGGACCAGCGCCTCTAGCTCGCCCAGCAGCGCCTCGCCCCCGCCGTTCCCCCGAGGGGCGCCCCGAGCCGGCTCCATGAGCTCCGCGCGCCCAGCGGCCACCAGGGCCACCCAGGAGGACTCGGGGACGGTCTGCGGCGGCCCGCGAGGCGCACGACGCGAGCAGGGGCGGGCCGGGGCGGAGTCACGCGCCAGCCGCGGACAGCCGCCCTCGGTGTCACGGTGCCTGCTGGGCAGCCGAGCTCCTCCTGCGGCGCGCGGCGGCCACCCGGCCCGACCCGGGGGCATCCTCCAGGCGGGAGAGACCAGAAACGCCGCAGGGGGAGCGGGACGGATGCGCGCCGGCGGGGAAGCCACCGGAGCGAGAACCGGCCGGGGCTGGAGGGAACACCGGCTGCCTCGGCGGCGACCCCCATGGAGGAACCCCGCCCCCGCCCAGGGCCTTCTCTGACCGCCTGACTTCAGACACCTTCCTCGCGTTCTCCTGTCCCCGCACCCTCTGGAGTCCGCTGTAACATTTTTATCCCCTAGCCGGTGTATTTTCTTTTCTTTTTTTTTTTTTTTTTAAGATTTTATTTATTTATTTGACAGAGAGAGACACAGCGAGAGGGAGAACACAAGCAGGGGGAGTGGGAGGGAGAGAAGCAGGCTTTCTGCTCAGCGGAGAGTCCGACTGGGGGCTCAATCCCAGGAAGGACCCTGGGATCATGACCTAAGCTGAAGGCAGACGCTTAACGACTGAGCCACCCAGGCGCCCCAACCAGTGTATTTTCTTAGACGGTCCCACATGGGACCCTGACCTGTCTGTCTCCACCAACAGACTGGTGCTGCAGGGCCTTACCTTTGCCGATCTTGCTCAGGCTGCATCTTTAGTAACTAGAACAGTTCTTGGCACATAAACATTCTTGAATTCACGGGGCAGAAAGTGCAAGGACTCACTCCGTCCAGCCAGATGGGGCGCGGGTGTCCCTCTGGTCCTTGACTTTAGCAATGGTGAATCACTTTCCAGCCCAGTGATTTTTGGAGTGAGAAACTCTAAAAGGAATAACCACAGAGAAAGGCATAACTACAGAGAACACACAGAAGTCATCATTCCAGGTTGATCCCTCTGCAATTCCACTCGCTCAAGGGCACCCAGGGTCATAGCAAACAGCACCCACCCCACCCCCACTGCCTTGGGAGCAGCCCCTTCCCATCAGTGCAGCCCCACCCAGAGCTGCTGAAGGTTCTCAGGGACAAGTCCCTGTGCTCTGCAGACTCCCTTCTCGGCATCTGGAGCTCTCTTCTCCTTTCTCTCTTTTGTTTTACATTCCCCCTGGTTTCATTCTGAAGTCCCTTTCAAAATGAGGTCTGGCTGGGAGAGGACAGCAGCATCCCAGAGGAGATCTTTGGGAAGGAGAAAGAAAAGCAGGAGGAGGAGAGAGGTGGTGGAGAGCCCTATGAGGAGATTAGGGACACTAATGAGTGATTCCTGCCGTCTGCCATGACATCTTCCTTCACGAATTCCTATGAGCTTATCCCTCCGATTCTGTATAAAAGGGTCAGATTTCTTTACCAGGTCAGTGTTCTAAGGGGCTACAATCTAATAGACCAAGTCTCACCACATGTAGGCGCGCACACACAGACACACACGTGTATGTTTCACCATTGGCTTCTATATCCTTATTAGGTTTTATCTTTTCTCACAACTCTGTAAGTCATCATCCCCATCTAATCCATGGAGTCCCCAAGAGATAAACTGATCTGCCCAACACCTACCCCAAAGTTACTAAATGGCAGAACCAGAACTCAAATCCAGGGTGTCTCCTCCAAATTCAATTATCTTTTGTTTAAATCAGATTCTTTTTTAAGGTTTATTTATTTATTTATTTATTTATTTATTTATTTGAGATAGAGGGAGAGTGAGAGCGAGAGCGAGAGAGAGAGAGAGTGCATGAGCGGGGGCGGGGGGGCGGGGAGGAGACAGAGGGAGAGGGAAAAGCAGGTTCTCCACTGAGCAGGGAGCCAGATGCGGAACTCGATCCCAGGACCCCAGGATCATGACCTGAGCCGAAGGCAGACGCTTAACTGACTGAGCCACCCAGACGCCCCTTTATATCAGATTCTTAAAACAGAGAAGGAGGAGGTACCTTTCCCCGACCCTACCCTACTTCCAAGTGCCCTCCTCCCAGATATACTAGAATTTTCAGGGAGGGGACATGTACAATTTTTAAAAGCATATTTGATATTAATATACAGTATGATAATACAATTTTATAAAGGTGGCATTCCATGGCTTTTATCACATAAACTAGGAAACTTCCTAACAAGGTAGGAAGAAAGTACCAAGAAGCCCCTCGCTTCCCTCTGGATATCTAAGTGACACTGTAGGAAGCAAATGCTGAGTGTCAAACAGGAGCAGAGGCAAATGTGTGCTAGAGGAGCTCCAGGAGCCAGGAATCCCCATAGGTGGGGCTGGCTGGCAGCCTCCCTGGAGAGAGGTGGACTTGATTTAGAACAGATTTAAACCTGCCTGAGAAGGAAGAGAACAAGGCATTCTAGGTCGTCAAGACATAGAGAGGGTTGGGAGATTATTAGGGAAGGCAGGAAAGAAAGGCTGGGACCGGGTGCTGGAGGCACAGAGAATGGCAGACTGAGAGATGGGGGCTTGTTCCTGCAGACTTGGGGAGCCATAGCAGCCTTTAGAACAAGGGAGTGACTTGTGTAGTGTGTTTAGGAAGGGTCACGGGGCACAGTGGAGTAGCCCACTGGAGGGCAAGAGACTAGTTTGGAGACTGTTTCAGTACCCTGAAACAGGAGGGTACTGAGGATGTAGATGGCAGGGGAGGGGCACTGTAGGAAGGGAGAGGGAGAAATCAAAATCAGGAAGACTGAGGGATGCCTGCATGGCTCAGTGGGTTGGATGTCCGCCTTCAGCTCAGGTCATGATCCCAGGGTTGTGGGATCAAGCCCCGCATCGGGTTCCCTGCTCCGCAGAGAGCCTGCTTCTCCCTCTCCCTCTGCTGCTCCCCCTGCTTGTGCTCTCTCACTCTCTCTCTCTCTCTATCAAATAAATAAATAAAATCTGTTAAAAAAAAAAAACAGAAAATCAGGGAGACTGAAATAGACTGTTCACCAAAGGAAATGTACAAATGGCTAATGAGCACATGAAAAGATGTTCAACATCATTAGTCTTTAGGGAAATGCAGATTAAAACTCCCAATGAGGTAACCCTTCAGACCTACTGTATGGCTCAATGTAAATAGCCAGGCACCACTAAAGGTTGGCGAGAAGATGTGGAGCAACTGACCTCTCATTCACAGCTGAGGAGAGGACAAGTTGGTACTACCCCTTTGGAAAACAGTTGGGCCTTTTCCTGGAAGGTTAAATCTACACTTACCCTATGACCCAACAAGGCAGCTCCCAGCTATTCAACCAACAGAAATAAAAACATGTGTCCACACAAAAATGTGTGTCTCGATGATCATAGCAGCGTTGTTCATTATAGCCAAACTGGAAACAGCCCGAATGTCCAACAGGAGAATGGATGAACAAATGGATACATTCAAAAAAACACACAGAATATAAAGGAGCATCTGGAACGGGCAAACAGGGCAGACGAACTGTGTGGATGAACTGACACAATCCCACAGACTGAATGCTGAGGGAGAGAAGCCAGACAACACACAAGTACTTACTGTATGGATTCCATTTATAGGAAGTTCAAGAACAGCAGAACTAATAGATGGCGATAGAATTCAAATCGGTGGTTGCCCAGGGAGGAGTGGGTGGGGAACAATAATTGCAAGGGGACATGAGGAAACTTTCTGGGAGGATGGAAATGTTCTGTATCTTGACTGTGGTCATATTCATGTGGGTGTATATGTTGATCTAAAGTCATCGACCTGCACCCTCAAAATGGGTGCGTTTTATTATAGTTAATTATACATCAGTAGAGTTGACAAAAGCAAAAACAAAACAGGAAGGCAGATTCTCATTTTAAATGGAAAGAGCTTTATTACAGCTCTGAATACAGGCATGCCCTAGGTATGCACTCAACAGAAATGCAAAGAAACATTCATAGCCACAGTCCTCCAAATAGGCAAACCCTGGGGACAACTCAAATATCCTCCAACAGTACAACGATGAATAAAATGTGGAATATGCATGCCGGGGTGTATCATACAGCCCAAACCTGGTGTAGAACTAAGCCAGACACAACAGAGCACAGACTCCATTTGATTCCATTCGTATAAAATTCACAAACAGACTTAGGATGGCCATTACTGATGGGGGTAGTGACCACAAGGGGTCATATAAGGGCTTCTGGGGGCTGGTAAATGTTTTGTTTCTTTTTTTTTTTTAAAGATTTTATTTATTTATTTGACAGAGAGAGATACAGCGAGAGAGGGAACACAAGCAGGGGGAGGAGTGGGAGAGGGAGAAGCAGGCTTCCCGCGGAGCAGGGAGCCCGATGCGGGGCTCGATCCCAGGACCCCGGATCATGACCTGAGCTGAAGGCAGACGCTTAACGACTGAGCCACCCAGGCGCCCCAATGTTTTGTTTCTTGATCTGGGTGTTAGTTACCCTTTATAAAAATTCATCATGTTATACTGCTATTAGGGGTGCATTTTTCTGTATGTATATTCCATTTTAATTAAAACGTTTGCTTTATTTTTCTAATTGGTAAGAATTTTGTTTGTTTATTTGCTTGTTTGTTTGTTTAAGAGGTAAAAATCGGAAGGTAGATGTCACCCATAAATGCAGCAAGAGTGAAATGTGGGAAACCGGATTGGGGCTGGAGTCTCTGTTCCCTTGGCCATGGGGCGGGGGCGGGGATTAGCAGCTGAGCATGTGGGGGTGGGAGAAGCCCCTGATCGGCCTGACTCTTCCCCATTCCCCTCTGTCAGGCCAGCCTGACCTCTCAGCCCCACGTCCTCCCTCTCCTGGCTCCCAGGATCCTGCTCATGGGAGTGAGAATTAATTGTGAGAAAAAGCTCTGGGTGATGGGCCAGCCAGGTCTGCACCTTTGAGGCTCCCTGCATGGCTTCTCTCACCAGGCCCCAGGGGCCCAGTGAGCAGGTGTGGACAGGCTCCTTGACCTCTGCCCACAGTGGGCCGTTGTCCTACTGCAAAGGCAGAGACAACCAGGGCTGGGGCCTATTTCTATTCCTCCCAGCCAGCCTGCCCTAGACCTGCCTCTGCCCCCATCCAACCCCTCACCTTTCTACATAAGCCTAGCATATGTGAAGAGCACAGCTTTGGAGTCAGACATGCTTACTAGCTGTGTGGCTTTGGGTGAGTTACTCAACCTCTCTGAGCTTAGTAGCTTCATATATACGAAACACAGGCATTTAAAAGAGTGAGATAGGGGCGCCTGAGTGGCTCAGTCGTTAAGCGACTGCCTTCGGCTCAGGTCATGATCCCGGGGTCCTGGCATCGAGCCCCACATCGGGCTCCCTGCTCCGCGGGAAGCCTGCTTCTCCCTCTCCCACTCCCCCTGCTTGTGTTCCCTCTCTCACTGTGTCTCTCTCTGTCAAATAAATAAAATCTTAAAAAAAAAAAAGAGTGAGATAAATATCAATGGGCATTTTAATATTTTTTCCTGCACCCCAATAGTTGTGCACACCCCGCTTTGGAGACCACTGACCGGCAGCCCGAGGTCTAAATGCTTGGCTTTGAGGGCCTCCAAGTTCTGGCTCCATCTCTGACTACTCTTCTGCTTCCGGCCAGAGTGGCTGCTCACTGACTTCAGAGAGCCTGGGAAGATGTTACCCCCTCTCACCTCTGTCTTCATTCCCGGGTAGCGCACCCCGTCTAAAACCCACCCATCCTCCAGGGCGCTGGTGACTTCAGCCACCCCTACAAAGCCTTCCCAGTGTTCCCACGTATTTCACTCGTGCCACCAATTTTATTGAGCACCTACTGTTTGCAGGGTGCTCCCACTCACGGTGTCTGTCCCTTGCTCTGACCTCATCTACTAGCTAGCGTTAGACCCCTGTTGTCATGCGCTGCCTGTCTCGTGCCCTGTGACCTAATCGTAGGATTCAGCATGTTCCTGGGTCATCTGCCTGCATTAGTCAAGGTAAGTCGCACTGCTGCTGTAATAAACAGCCCCAAACATCTCAGCGGTAAATACAATGCAGGTTTATTGCTTGCTCACATCACAGTCCAATATGGGCCAGCTGGCCCTGCCCCAAGGGGTGACTTGGGGGTTCAGGCTCCTTCCATCTGGTGACGGGGTCATATGGAAAGAGCTTTACTACAGCTCTGAATACAGGCATGCCCTAGGTAAACACTCAACAGAAATGCAAAGAAACGTGCAGAAATATTCATAGCCACAGTCCTCAAAATAGGCAAACCCATAATGACGCCTGGGGGCTGGGGGTGGAAGAGAAAACATGAAAAGACACTTTTAGCTCCAAGTCTGGAGGTGGTACGTGTCACTTCTGTCCGCATCCCACCGGCCAGAATCGGGGTATGCAGCCCCAACCTCAGCACAGGCAGACTCGGGGTCACTGCCTTCCTGTGCCCAGGGAGAGAGGGTCACATAAACAGCAGTCTCTGCCCACCGCCAATACATGGTGGGCTTCCTAAGGGCACGCACCCCACACACAACTTCCTTATGTTTCCCTGAGCTTCCTCCGTAACTTCCAACCCGCCACCCGACGCACACTCACACACTCATCATGCCCAGCACAGCACCTTGTTTACCAGCTGATGGACCGACCAGCGTGAGTCAAACCAGGCTGCCTGATGGAGAAGGGGACAGGGCTTGGCAGGGACACGGGTCCTTCCTGTTCTTCAGACAACACCCATTCCCTGGGGCCTCACACAGTGTGTGGCACATAGTAGGTGTTCAGCAAACATTGGGTGAATAAATGAATAGGTGGATGAATGGAAAGATTAGGAAAATAGGCTCAGGAGAATGGAAGGAGGAGATAAAAGCTTAAAAAAAAAACCAATAGATGATGAAGAAGACACTGGTCCAAATTCGAGATGCGTGAGCCCTCCTCCCAGGCCCCAACGGATGGGGTGCCTGTGGACCTACTCAGGCACAAATGGGGTGTGTGTGTGTGTGTGTGTGTGTGAAGGGATGGTGTTAGATGATGCTGGGTTTGGCCTTCCTGGGACCTCTGGAGTTCCCCACCCTGGGGCAGCGATGATTCCTCCCTTCTGCAATCCATATCTTTATGTGCTGAGGTTCATTGGGGTTAATTATTATTGTGGTTGGGGTGGGGTGGGAAGGAGCCTTGCCCCAGCCCCAGGCCCTGGAAGGGGATCATGAGAGTCAAGGATAGGTTTGGAGACCTGGAAGGCTGGTACTGAGAGGCTGGGGGACAAGGGGTAAATTAGAAAGGTACCTCCCACCAGCAATGTAACCATTTCTAGGCTCCACGCCTGGGTGGCTGGGTTTGTAAGCCTTCCTTGTCTTCCACCCATTCATGCTACCCCCCAAATCATCAAAGCCCAGTGAGGGCCGGCTCCAGGAAGCGAGCGGCATTATTCACTGGGGTGGGGCCGAGTGCTCTGGGGGAGAAGTGGCCGGGCCGTGGCTCAGATCTTGATCAGCTGAGAGAGGGACTGGCATCCCAAGCTCCCCTGGCTCCAGCAGGGCGGGACCACATCGACGGGCCGTGTCAGCATCCGCCTCCCTTCCAAGGACCCTGGCCCTGGCCCGCCACAGCCACCTGCCGCGTGCCTCCCACCTTCTGGGCCACCAGCTGCTCTGTGGGGACGAAGCCAGGTTGGTGATGGCCCAGAGGGGCAGGTCAGGGAGTGAGACAGGTAAGGGAAAGGGGGCTGGCCTTGAGCTGATGGGGATGCTGCTGAGGCTCCGAGGCTGTCAGCCCATCCCCACAAGGCAGGAAAGGACACTGAGGCCCAGGCCACCTTTCCAAGTTGTAGAGCAAACTAGGTCCTTGAAAAGCCAAGGCTGGAGCTGTTAGCAACCCAGACTCCTGACCAGTGAGGTTTTCCAAGGGTCGCTTGGCCCCTCCTCCTGCATCAGTCCGGCACCACAGTCTGGTGTGTGTAAGTGACTCTGGGGTGTAGATTAGCCTGAAGGGTGTGTGTTGGACCTGGTGGGGCCAGTGCCAGGGCTGGAAGGGGAGTGAGGGCCACGATTCTTGCAAGGTATGGAGGCAACCAAGAACAGTATGTAGAGCGGGGCTCTGGACTCAGACACATCCATGGTCCCATTCTTGCTGTGTGATCTTAGGTGAGTTGCTTGACCTCTCTGAGCCTCAGGTTTCTGAGAAGGTGACTTGGAGTGGATGAGGGTGATACTACCTAGCTTGCTGGGTTGCTGGAGAGAGTAATAAGATCATTTCTGTACTATGAATATCAACGGACCACCATAGGGCTAGTGCTCACAGTAGAAATCATCACTAAGCCATTCCTTGTGCTACTGTAATTATAACATTATTGTTATGTTGAATATTGATATGATTTAAATCTAACATATGTTGGTATCAATAACGATACTAATAAATGGTTTCCATTTCCAGCGAGAAAAGGGCCCAAACGTGCTCACTCCCTCTGTTTCACTCTCCTCTTTGCCTTGTTTTCCATCTGTGTGTGGGCACATGCATGCACGTGCGTGCACACACAGAGTGGGGCTGGGGTTCAGGGGCATGATGCTTCCTCCCACTTCTGCTCTGCGAATACCGAACAGGCTGTGCAAGAAGTGTGGGCACCATGGAAAGGGGAGTTTGGGACAATCCAACATGTCGGTTCTCAGGGCCTGGCTAATGCCCACTGAGCCCTCCCCATCCCCAGATTCCTGTCTATCAGGCCCCTGGGCTGGTCCTCCCCCTACTGGGTGTAGAGAACTGAGGTAAGCACTTAACGTAGTTTATCTTCCCAACTGGCCTACTATGTGGGGTTTAATGATCTCCACTCACAGATGGAAACTCGGAGGCTTGCAAAGACAAGTTAGCCTTCCCAGTGGGTGACAGCGCTGAGCACCCCAGTTAGACACGCCGGCCCAGGGCAAGTTGCCCACCCAGGCTCTTTGGTAATCTGGCTGCCCCAAAAGGTAGATTTGCCTCTACCTGATCCCCTTCCTTCTGGGCCATTGATCCTTCTCCCCCTGCTGCCTACCCCTCAGAGTTCTGACCCCCAACAAACCAGGCACCCAGAGAGAGTCTGGAGAACGCTTTGTGGGAACCCCCGTTTCAGGGCAAGGGATGGGGTGAGGGGAGGTGGCGTGAGTGGCTGGAGCTTCAACCTTCCAGTCTAAAGGAGCTGGGGCCCTAAAATTAATAGATGGGAGAAGGAGTCTAAACACAGACTGTAGACAAAATCATGGAGCCCTCTGTGAGTGTGTATGCACATACATGCACACACACGCATGTGCACGTGCCCTTCTTCTGGGAAACTTGGAGGCCCTGAAGCAAAGATAAATGAGTAAGACCACAGAGACACACAAGCCCACTCAGCTCACAAATAAACACAACCTTCCAGGAGAGCTCTGGGTCCACGACACTCACCCCGTCCTTGCAGAGATCCACCTCAGTGGCATCACCCACATTACACACACGCACACCCGCACACACACGCAAGCTCACAAAACGGAGAGCAGTCAGCAGTAGACCTAGAGGCTGAGCAGGAAGAGGGTAGAGAGGAATGGAGGAAGAGAGGGAGGCAGCAAGTCCCGCCTGTCCCCCATCCCAAGCCCCTAGTCCTGCAGCTGAGCCCCTGCTCTGACCTGGGGAGCCCCTGAGGCGACCTTGTGCCAGGGGAGAACCTGGGGAGGTGGCTCAGTGAATGGGGTAGAAAGAGCCAGAGTTTGGGGTTTGAATCCCACGGCCCTGACACTTGTGCACTCAGCTGCTTGGAGAAACGACCTCACCTACTGAGTCCCGGTTTCCTTCCCTGTGAGGCAGGGCAGTGATACCGTTCTCGAGGCTTCGCTGTGCCCAGTGTGTGAAAGTGCTAGATTTATGCTCTGAGAAGGCAGATGGCAGCGAGCAGCAGTGCAAATGCACCAGAATCGACACCCTAGTTTAGGCACTTCCTAGCAGGTCATTTGTCCTTCCGAACCTCAGTTGCCCCATCTGTAAAATGGGACTAGTCAAGAACGCCTTCCAGCCCTTGGGACTTGAGGAGACAATGCTGTGAGGGTGCTGTGTGCTGTGACTCTGTGGGAAAGGGAAAGCCCCCAGCGGCAGAGATGGGGGGTCAGGGCCCTGATTCGGCTGGTGGCTGCTGTTGCCCCTGCCCCCTCTCCCCCCAGAGAAAGCCCCTTCCCCCACCCACCAGGGCCCCACTGACTACTGTTCAGGGTCCCACGAGTGTGCATATCCAGAGAGGGGAGAGGGTCCCACAGACCCCCCTGAGCCCATGGAATAAAGAAGCCAGAGCGAGAGAGGGTAAAACTGGAATTTATAACCTTAAAGGATTCCCAGGGCTCACCACACTGGCATGTCCCAAGGGCCTTTCTCTAAAGACCAGATTGGTGGCTCTGAACAGACTTTCCAGAAGTTTCCCCACCTCAGGCTCCAAACCCCATCAGACTTAGTCATTCAGCTATAGATACCCGGGGGGCAGCTGGTCCAGAGTCAGACAGACAAGGAGTCAGGTCCTGTGTGTGCTCTTACAGGCTGTGTGACCCAAGCAACAACCTAGTGTTCTCGAGTCTTGGTTTTCTCCTCTGTCAAATGGGTTAATTGACCCCCTGTAATTATTAAATGAGGCTGTCATGAGAACGCACAGAAATCACAGACGTAAAGTGCTGACATACAGCAGGTGCTCAATAAATGCTCACCATCATGATGAGACATGCCCACAGCTGGGAGCCAGCCTGTCTGGGTTTGAGCCCTAGCTCTTCCTCCTCCAGCAGTGTGAGCTTGGGCATGTTTTACAAACATCTCTGTGCCTTGGTTTCCTCATCTGAAAACCAGGAATAACAACGGTGCCCAAGACCATGCGAGTAACATGCTGGAAATGCTTGGGCCACACCAAGTGTTGCTACGGGGACTATCGATGGGAGGTGAGAGCTGGGGAGGTGCTGCATGCCTGCTGGGTACCAGCCAGGTCTCACACAATAACACCCTTAGGTGTAGGGTGAGGAGAGGAGGGGCTACAGGGTTCCGGTTCAACCCAAGACAGGGACCAGACTGAGGTGGGGACAGGGACAGGGAGCCTGAACTCATGGGGAGACAGAGAGAGAGAAAGAAGCTAAAGGAAAACTGTTCCTCTCCTCACAACACTTCTGACACCAGATGGAGGTTCTTCCCACAGCAACAACCAATTCTCCAACTCTGGACACACCAACTGTCCTGTAATTTCATTCGGTTCTGAAGCTGACGATGGGGTGAATGTCAGACTACACAGGTCCCCAGGCTCAGTCCCACAAACACACCCTCACTTCTGACACCTCGGGTCCCCAGGCTACCTGCACTTCTGTCCAACTTGACTAAAAATTTGGGGGTTCTCTGAACCCGCTGCCTCGGCTTTGACAGTTTGCTAGAACAGCTCACAGAGCTGAGAAAAGCACTTTACTTACATTTACCGGTTTATTGTAAAGCATATTATGATGGATCCATATTAACAGCCAGATGAGGAGATACACGGGGTCCAGAAGGGTCCCAAGTGCAGGAGCTTCTGTCCCTGTGAGTCAGGGGACACCGCCCTCTCAGAACATGGATGCATCCATCAACTCAGAAGCTCTCTGAGCCCCACAGAGTAGGGGTGCTTTGGAGGCTTCATTATGAAGCCATGATCGATCATTAACCCAATCTCCAACCCCTCCACCTTCCCAAAGGATGGGGGGCACTGAAAGCTCCAAGCTTCTAGCCCAGGTGACCAGTCCCCACACTTAAGCTGTCCAGGAGCCCACACAGAGTCGCCTCGTTTGAACAAAAGATGTTCTTATCACCCAGGAACTTCTAAGGGACTCAGGAGCTCTGTGTCAGGAACTGGGAGCAGTTACCAAATATATATTTCTTATTATGTGACCAACAGCAGAGGAGTCTGAGGTCTAGAGAGACGAGGCAACAGAAAGAGGGGAGGAGAGACGGAATAGGAGCCCCAGTGTTACAGGGAGAGATGGGGCAGAGACACAGAGAGACAGGGAGACAGGCAGACTCTCTGGTCACTATTAAATGCTTCTGCAGGCTTGCTCCCATCTTGGCTGGCTTTTGCCCTCCCAAACAGCCCCCCAGTATCTTGCCCTGTGGCCCCACAAACCAACCTGCCCTCTCTCAGCCCAGCCCCTCCAGGCAGGTGCGTCAGCCCAGGTGCTTGGGCCACCGAAGTTGCCAGCATGCCCCCACTCATGCCAGCCTGAGTCTGGCATCTGCCCCGGACCAGGCATGCCCAGGTCAAGGGGGCCCAAGACCAAAGACAACCCCCACCAAAGGGTACAAGTACTTGGGAAGCCAACACACCATGGTAAGGCATGCAGGCTTTGACAACCTGGAAATTTGTCTTTGAGGCCTGGTTTGTCCACCTCCTCAGCTCTGTGACCTTGGGCAATTTGCATCACTGCTCTGACCCTCTGTTTTCCCACCTGTGAAATGGAGATAATAATCATAATATAGTCCTTGTTTTACAGGGTTGGGGCTTTAGTGTGAGGATCAGATGTATATAAAGTGCTGGCACCTTATAAAATCTCAACATTAATAGTAAAAACATGAGAGCTTCCCTCTGGGGACAGGGTGGCCAAAGGGACCCAAGTTAAGGAATTAACTTTCCTTAATTTACTGGGACCTAAGGAATGTCACAAAACCTCTCTGATGGTCAATCTCTTCATCTTTGGAGTGGGGCTAAAACTCTTCACCTGCTTACCTCACAGGATTAGGGGAAAGTTTTTGATAAACTCTACTGTTCAGACAGTAGCATAATGGGGCCAGGCCAGTGGGCCTGTGATTCCCCCTTCCAGGAAAGATGCCCAGCTCCTTGGGTACCCCAGGATTCCCTGGAGGCCCCCCCACTGGACCCGTGGCCCATCCTTGGCTAGCTGACCATTCCTTAGCCAGTGACTGGATCATCAATGCCCCCAGCTGGCGGGATGAGGATGCTTTCAAGTGCTGTCTCCAGGAGCTAGTGTGATTGGTGGGGTTCACATATGGGGGTCAGAAAAGCAGAACTGCTCTGTGGAAGGGCCTAGGATTCACCTACTGGGTGGGCGGAGCCACACATGCGGTGAGTACCTCATGGGCCTAAGGCCGCCAACAACCGTGATCACTACTAACTGATATGTACTGAGTATCAGGCAGTTTGCTAAGTGCCTCATCATGCATTATCATTCCATGATCATTTCACCTCCTGATGATCCACGGGGTTAACACGCTATTATAAGGAGTTCAAATCACCTATTTTATTTGAGGAAACGGACTCAGAGAGGCTAGGTAACTTACCCGAGGCTGCGCAGCTGGAAAGGATCCAGAGCCAGTTTTGCTGCCCGGATCTGGCTGTGTCCTCAGTCCTGCCACCTCCCGTACAACCCAGGCTTATCTCAGAGGTGACACAGGCATGGCCTGGGAGCACAGGGCTGTCACGCTGCCCAGGACTGGTCAACATGGAAGGCATCACAAGACCGAGTGCCACTTTGCCCATTTGGCTGCTCTGTTATCTCTTGCCAGCCCCCTGCCCTCTGGGCCTCAGTTACTTCATCTGTACAATGAGGTTGCGCCACATACCCAGAGGCCCTTCTTGCCTCTGATTCACTCTGACATGCCCATCTCCATCAAATTAGTAATCCCATTTATGATGTAACATCAGAGCAGTCAAACTAAGGCTTCTTAACATGGGATCCCTGGACCCCTCGGAGCTCCAGGAGCTGCCTGGAATGAGGAGCAGAATTGTGTGTGTGTGTGTGATGTGCATTTTTCCAGGGGAAGTGTCCATGTTATTACCAGATTCTAATCCCTAAAGGCGAAGAGCCGTTGATCAGTCTAAAACCTTTAGAATTGCCCTAAGCTCAATCACAATTTTAAGGGAAATGGGTCGAGAAGGCTGAATCCCTACCATGTAAAATTCTTCCCTTCACTGTGTTTAAAGTCCCCTCAGACTTCCTGCAGCTGCACCTGCTCCCGTGCCCCAGGCTTCCACCCTCCGGCCACACTGACCCCTGGAGACCCCAGCCCCCAGTGCTTCCGATTAGTCTCTGCCTCTACGCTGAAGCTCCTCCTATCTGCTGTCTTGTTATTGGGTCCTCACCCCCATGTCCTTCCCCTGGAACCTCGGCGCCAGGACTGGTGGGGCTTTCCTGAGGTAAGTGCAGTGACCAGAATGGCCAGTAGGGGTCGCAGGGTGGACAACCCCGTGGAGCATCCGAGGACAGAATTCTGCCCCCTTCTCAGCCTGGGGCTGAGGAAAGTGCACCAGCAGTCAGGAGGCCCATGTTCTGGGTCCGGATCTTCCCCTCGATAGGCCTCAATTTTCCCATCTGTAAAGTGGAGGGAGATGACCTAGAACCCCAGAGGGTTGCTAAGCAACCTTTCTGCTGGGACATCCCCTGGACCTTGATGATTGATGCTGGAGGGAGGGAGGGGTCTCGAACTCCCTTTAGCAGAAGCACTTGACCCAGCATCTTTAGGGAATGAAATAAAATGACTCAGGGGGACTTTGGTTTAGCAAACAGAGGCTATTGTCCTCCAGCTTAAGGGGAAGCCTTACCTCCCGGGGAGAAAGGAGGGTTCTAAATAGGTCTGCCCCAAGAGCTGCCTGGGGTGGTGAGGGAAATGGGGACCACACTGGTGGCCTCCCCTGTGTGGGCGGGGGCCTTGAGATGAGGGCTCATGGGGCCTGGGAGGTGGGTGGCAGCCTCCTTGGGTACAGCTTCTGCCCACGTCTAGAGAAGGCCAGGCAGGCCCCGGTGGGAAGGGGGAAAGTGTCCTCCTGCCCTCAGCAGCTGCAGGACCTGGGAACAGGGCTGGAGCGCAGATCATCCTCCTCACTCAGCTTCTGGCTCTCCTGTCCCGGTTCTTCTGAACGCTCCCTCTCCATCAGCTCCGAATTCTGGGCCGAGAAAGAGCAGGGTGAAGGCCCAGGGATGAGGGAAGGCCCTGCAGGGATGCATGAGGGGGGCATGACCAACCATCCCTCCCTCGACCTCCTCCAGGGGGTCCATGAGGACCAAGTCGTCTTAGGTACAAAAAGACCTTCTCCCTCTCCCACCCCCAAGTGATTAAAGAATGAGACACAGGCATGACAATGATACAGAACATTCTCTACAAAAGTTATAATGAGCCTGTGGGAGGGGTACTTTGTAGGGCAGTGGGGATCCCAGAGCCTGCCCCACCCCGGCACTGGGAGAACCGGGAGGAGGCTGAGGCAGGACACAGACAGGGGACGGAAGAGAAAGGGCAGCACCTGGGGCTCTGAGAAAGTCGAGTCAGCACTTGGGGGTGGCCCCAGGCCCAGGCCCAGAGAACAGGGAAAAGGACTGGGGTGGGCTCAGGGTGGCAGTGGCAGGCGGCCAAGCCCGCATGTGGGAACAGAAACCACCTCCACCATGGCCCCCGCTCTGGGCACAGACACAGAAGCCCCAGAGGGAAGCTTGTGGCATTTTCTGGGGGTTCTCTAGTCCCCTGACCCGGCCAAGGGGGCCCAGGAAAGAGATGGGGGCTGTGGCAGTGCTCCCAGTGGGAGCCGCTTCCCAAGCTGAGGGTCAGGGACGGGGGTCCGCTGCTGACAGAGCAGGAAGGGCACACACGTGTGGGGGGTGCACGTGCACACACATGTGAGAGCACCCCTGAGTAGCTCTCCCACAGCCCTGACCTCAGGCTGATTGGAAAACCGAGGACACATGCCTCAGGACACATGTCTGAGGGCCCCCCGGGGCTGGCCTTTCCCCTGGGCTCACCGCCCTCAGAGCAGGGACGCTGCTGAGCTCTCGCTGGCGCACTACCCCGCAGAACTGTGCAGCTGCCTGGCCGCCTCCACACCTGGAGGCAAATCCACCAACCAGCCCTCCACACCGACACGCATGCACAGAGCCCTGGGGACCCGGGGACAGTCAGCAGCTTAGATTATCCACGTCCTCAGGCTCTTCCATGTCCATATCGCACGACTGGCCCACAAAGAGGCTAGACCCCCAGCCATGCCCAGTCTCTGCCTGTCTCTGGCCTGGGAGACGCTGAGGCAGTTTGGCCGCTGCCTTTCTCCAGCCCAGAGCACGCCCACCAGGCCGAGGGGCCATAATACTGCGGCTCATCGCTCTAGCACCTTGCATCTATTGCCCGGACCCTCTGGGGTCCCTGGAGGGACCGGGCTGGAGGCAGGGTGGAGGAGGGCATGGTGAGGAGGGCAGAGTCAGGCTGGGCCCCACCACAAGGTGAGTCGGTAAGGATGCCAGTCACCCCCGCCCCCCACCCCAGCCTGGCACTCCACCTCCCCAGCATGGCCAGTAGGTGAAGGAGAAGGGGGCTGGCTGTGCTTAGGACAGGGTGGGGATTAAAGTCAGGACATTTGGCTGAAGAGTCTAGCCAGAAACCTCCTCCCTAGGGTGTATGGGGGGAGGGGAGGCAGCCCAAACTCTTCCCTTCACAAAAATGTAGGAAGTGAGCAAGTCTCCAGCCTGAGCACAACAGCAGGACCCTCGGAGGAGGGGTGGGGAGAGACAATGGCCCCTGGGACTGGCCATGCCCGCCCCTCACACTCCCATTCAGCTCTAATGAGCCTGTCATCTATTCCCTGGGGCCCCAGGGGTCCCCCCCACCCCACCCTTCCTCTGGGGAGTGTGGCCAGGCTTTCAAAGGAGATGACCCACATGGTCTTTGCTCCTGGGGAGGGGTGGGGGTGCTTCAGGGCTGGCGACTGTGAGGACCTCATGGCCCCACGGTGGGTTGTGGCAACTTGCAATTCATTTTGGTCTGGAGAGAGGAGCGCTCTGTTATCTGTAGAGAAAGACACAGAAACAGATTTCAGGTAAGGGCCTTCAAGATATCATTTTAAACCAAGACCAGCCTTTTGAACAACTAACCCTGACAGGCTAATGGTCAGGGATGGGGCCACTGGCCAGGGGGTGTCCTCCCCATCCCCTAAACTCTAAACCAGACTGTCTCCCCACACCCACCCCTGCCCAGCCATGCAGGGTAAAGGCCATAGACACCAAAAGGAGGCGGCAGCATTTGCCGGGCTTGTGGGACACCACGAGAAAGGGGTTGGGGCAGGGCCAGGCCACCAGCGTGGTAGCAGACTTGGGCTCCTCCTGACCGCTTCTGAATGTGACAACTGTCCTCCCACGGGAGTCAACAGACCCTAGAGCCACACAGACCAGGGATCAAGCCCAGGCTCTGCACTAAGCAGCAGCAGGACCTTGGGGTGAGCGGCTGGAACCCGCTGAGCCTCCACTTGCTCTCCTGGAAAATGGGGATGGTACAGCCCCTGCAGATGGAAGCTGGGGAGGACTCAGTAAGAGGGCACGAGCAGGGGCATCTCTAGCACCCAGGAGATGGGAGGGCTCAAGGCGTCCTGTCTGTGACTACTCTATTGTATGGCACTCTCCACACTGAAACACCCATTTGGGGGCATTTTGATATCTCCAAAATTAAGGTGCATTTTATTTTACATTAGCTATGATTAGAAGGCCTCCTGTCCTCATTAAATTGGCAGCTTCTTTTTCAGAATTGGGGGTAAACAAATTAAGTGGGGCCTCTTGTTATTGATGGGGGCTTAGATTTTACGAAATACGGTATTACCCCCCTACACACACACACACACACACACACACACACACTCCTTAAAAGGCAGATCCTCCCCTCCATGGCTCCCCAAGGCTTTCCAGGCCCCCTATCTCCTCATCCCCCCAAGGCTCGGGGCACTCACAACTCAGTGTCTTCCAGGGCGGGCGGGCGCTCTAGCGCCCGCCTCCTCCTCCTCACGGCCCCCAGAAGCTTCTTGCGGGGCCCCAGGGGGACGCTGATGCTGCGGAGGTCAAGGTCGGAGCACAGCATCAGGGCCTCCAGGTCAATCTTCTCCTGCCGCAGGAGGGAGGCGAAGTCCTCCATGTGCAGGGAAGCCAGGAAGGCCTCCAGCGGGCTCGTCTCGGGCTCCAGGTCCTCATCCAGGCCCAAGTCCAGCTCGTCCCAGGGCAGCTCCTTCCCGCAGCTGCGGTCCTGCAGGCTGCTGGCACTGCCCAGGCTGTCGTCGTCCAGGCTGGGGGAGCTCTGCCGCCGGCCTTGCGGGGCGCCGCCGCCGTCCAGCGCCCCGTCCTCGCGGCCCAGGCCGAGCAGCCCGCTGCTCAAGTAGTTCCTGCGGAACACCATGGTGCCCAGGCCGGGGCGGGTAAACAGGGAGTCGTGGCCTGAGTCGGTGCTGACTTCCGAGTGGGCCGGCTCGGCCGCCAGCGTGGCACGGGAGACGCTGTCCTCGTCCGAGAGGAACATGTCCCGGAGCGGGGAGCGGCCCCACTCCTTGGGGTTGGCGTAGGTGCCCTGGCGCACGAACATCACGTCGCTGCCCAGCTGCAGGCCCGAGAGCGAGCGCACGCTCTTGCGGCCGTCCTCGGAGATCTTGAAGGTGCCCTCGCCGCCCTGCTTGCGCCGCTCCAGCTTCCGCTGGATCTTGGCCTTGCCCCTGGCCGTGCCGTGCAGCGTGGCCTGCGAGTAGGGCAAGTGGCTGCCCAGCGCCAGGTGCTGCAGCCGGCGGCTCAGGGTGCTGGACGTGAGGCTGGAGAAGCTGAGCGCGTCCGAGCGCTCGGCCAGCTCGCGGCGGTAGCGCCGCTCCATGCGCTCGTGGTGCTTGCGCTGCATCTTGGCGCACTCGCGGATGCGCCGCTCCGCCTCGCGGAAGGCCTTGTCCTTCAGCTTGCCCACCAGCTTGGGGTTGAGGCTGCTCTGCTTGGCCGCGATGGAGTCCAGGTAGCGCACGCACTCCATGTGGCCCTTCATGGCGGCCATGTCCAGCGGCGTGTGGTAGTCGTTGTCCAGGCACCAGATGTTGGCCCCGAAGGACACCAGGAAGGAGAGGCAGTGCAGGTGGCCATTGGAAGCTGCCAGGTGCAGGGGCGTGTTGCCCCAGATGTCGCACTTGTCTGGGTCACCCCTGCAGGGAGGACACGCAAGGAGGGGTGATGAGCCAACACAGTTTCGGGCGGGCAGACGGCACTGGCTGCAGGTGATGCCCCACGAGCACACCAGCGCGACCCGAGGGCCTGAGACGTCTCCTCCGACTCCAGAAGATGCCAGACGGACCTGGGGAGGGGGGGAGGGGGCGGAGGCGGAAATGGCCCCAGACCTGCAGGGGGTGGGGCGACAGAAAAGGCGGGGCCAGCGCGGGGCCTTCCCCAAGAGAACTGATGGCTGGGAATCTCAGGGGATAAATATTTGATGCCCAGAGAGAAAGGAGTGAATTATTGATGGAGCCCAGCGGGGAGCTGGCCCAGAGAGGTGGTGGGCCAGGGCCGAGTCTGGGTCTCTAGGCAGGCGTGGTGGTACGTGTGGCTGTGGGTGCAGGGGTCACCCTAAAAGAGGACACAAGAGAGTGGTGGGTGCGGAGCCTGAGCCCTGGGTGAGTGTGTGTGAGGGTGTGTGCCTGCGTGTCGGCCGGCGAGGCCACGTTGGCTCCCTCCCTGCAGGGAGCAGGGCCAGGCCTGGCAAGGCTGCGTGTGAGAGCAGGTGTCGGGTCTTGGCCTGCGCTGGGAGGGGAGCGCGGGGGCAGCCAGGACCAAAGGGGAGGAGGAGGCAAGCCGGCAACCTGGGCCCAGCGGCCCTCCCTTCCCCGGGGCTGCCCCATCTTTGGGAGCTTTGTCAGGCAGCCTGGCGTGTGCCTGCCCGGGGGACCCACCCAGCACCCTCCAACACCCTCCACACCAGATTGTGCCCCCTTGGGCATGCTTCGGCTGGCTCCTCCAAGCTCTCCCCTCCCACAGGGGCCTGGCCCAGCACCTCTGCCTCACACTAATGAGGCCACGAGGCCACCCCACAGGGCTGGAGGAAGAATCACCCCCTTGTCTCAACAGCTGCCCCCACAACCCCCTCCTCACTTCCCCTACTGGTCGCCAAGTTTTGCAGGACAATGTGGCAAGGAGCAGTTTGGCATCTGGCCCACACCCCATCCAGCACCAACGCTTGCTCTCTGTATGAGTTGGGGGATTTGGTGCACCAGGAAGGCACTCTTCGCCCTTCTTCCCATGGACCTCTCTGATGGGGGGCAGGATGGCAGGATCACTGCGTGCTCTCGGTGTGGAAAGGGGCCAGCCTGGGCTTCTCAGAACGTGGCTCAGCAGCCTGGTTTTAAGGGCTGCTCCCACCTGCTGCTGGCCTGAGGAGCAGCCTCAGAGGGAGGGTAAGGGGCTTTGCCACCCACCACATGTTCAGGCCACAGGCCAGCATCTGGCACCAGGGCCAGTTGGGCCCCTTTCCCTCCACCATGATTTCCCAGGGCCTACGATGTTCCTATGAACCGTCCTCGGGCATGTCTTCCACTCCTTTTCCCTGTCCAGCTGCCCAGGTGTCCAGTTCAACCAGGTGACCTCTCTGTATAAAACTGTGGAGGCTGGCGAAGTTGTCCACAGTGTCATTCAGCCCCGGGAGCCCACATCAGCGGCCCTGGTCCCTGAATTCCTTCATTGCTGCCTTCAAATCCCTTCCCTGGCCCTGACACCTGGACTCTAGGCACACTCCTCCCCCCAGACAACTCCTAAAGGAGGCAGAGTGCGCCTGCTTTGGGGGAGGGGCACAGAGGGAGTCAATGAGGAGGCTACACCCACTGACATTTGGTGTCGGGGACAGTGCCCATAAATCCCAAGAATGAGCTGGGAGAGAGCTGGGAGAGCCCCAGCCTGCGGGGAGGTGCAGCACCCCTCAGACCGCAGGCTGGGGAGTGGGCACTAAGGAGCCTCTCCTCGAGAGGCCTATGCCCCTTCTCTTCCCTCCCCACTCTTGCTTCCAGGTGCCACCCCCCACCCAGGAGACCTCTCCCACCTTCCCCTCACTCTGCAGCCCCTCCCATAATCATGGGCCCCCAAACCCAGTCCCTCCCCTCCTAGCCCCACATCCAGGTCACAAATGTCATATGCCTCGAGTTGTGTCCCCCTCCCACAACTGCCAGGCTCCAGGGTCCCACCTTAGGGTCAGTCCGATAGAGAAGAGGGCAGCTCAGAGGAGAGAGGGGGAAGATACCTTGGAGTCTTGGGGAGTGTGTCTCAGGGGCCAGAGGGGCCTGAACACTCTCTTTCGCCTCCACTGGGGGGCTTAGGCAGGGACAAGGTGGGTACTCACCCTCGGCTCACGATGAGACGCAGCGACTCCAGGTTACCATGGTAGGCAGCCCAGAGGGTGGGAGTCATGCCATCCTCATCCGGGGCGTTCAGCTCCTTCCTGGTGGCCTCTTTGAGGAGCTCCAGGTAGCCGTCCCGGGCCGCCCGGTGGTACTGGTCGTTCATGGCGCCTGACTTGAACCGGGTGGGCAGGGGGCGCGGGGAAATGCCCCCCGCGGGGGAGGGCGGCGGAGTTAGGGCTGAGGCATGGGGTTGGGGGAGGGGGCCCAGCAGGGCCCGGGGCCGCCAGCCCCCGCTGCCGCTGACGGAGGTTGCGGAGCGCGCCGCAGCCGCAGCTACTCGGACATCTGAGCCGCTCACCCCGGGAAGGGCGGGGGGGGGGGGGGGGGGAGGATCTCCCGCTGCCCAGAGAGCCGCCCCCGGGTTGCCCCTGGGTCCTAAACACCCTGCTCCCGAGCGCACAGGGGTGACCCACGCGAGGCCCTGCCCTCGCTGCAAAAGTGGTGACCCCAGCGCCCCGCCCCATGAGGCCCAGTCTGGGGACAGTACGGGGTCTGTCCTCACTGGATCCCCGGCTCTGCGGCTCCCGATGTCTCCACCCGTCGAAGGAAGGGCCAAGGGCTGGGGAGGGGTGTCTGCGGGCAGTCTGGATCCCTAGGACCGTGGGCGTAGGACCGGTAGGAGGACTGACGCCCAGACAGCGAGGAGCGCCGGGCAGTCCTGGCTGCCCCTCGCCCGCGCGGGGTCGGCGAGCCGCGCTCCAGCAGGGGGCGCTAGAAGCCTGGACGCGGACTCCGCGCGCCGCTGGCGAACTTCCTACCCAAGCCCGACTTCGCAGCTTCCAGCGGAGCAGAAGACTGCGGGGAGGGAGAGAGGAAGAAGGAACTTCGATCACTGTGAGGGTGTCGGGGAAAGGGGCACTGGGGTCCCGATCTTGGGGCAGCAACTGAGGAGCAGGAAGGTATAGGGTGCGCCGGGGCTGGAAAGGCGTCGGGGTGCCTGCGGGCCTTTGGGGAGTCTATTGAGCATCAGCACTCGGGGCTCTGGACGGCGGGGACCGCGGGACGCGAGGGCGCGGTGGGCGCCGGGGGCGGGGTGCCCTCTGGGTGCCGCAATGCAGGGCTGCGCCCAAGCCTGGCCGCGCCAGGGTGACGGGACGGCAGGGGAGGGGGCGCCTCTTAACGGGTAAATATAAATCTTACCTTATCTGGCTCCCGCTCTCTGTTCCCTAAATTCAGCTCGGAGAAAAGATGGATCATGTGAGTGGGACTGAGAGATTTATGGAGCTGAGCTCCCGCGGCTGTAAATCACCCTGCCCTCCCCGGTATAAAGTGCCCGTCCAGCCCGGTGTGGGAGAGAGGAGACGCTCGTCGCCCCCTGACCCCCAGCTCAGCGCGGGGTCCCGGCCCAGCCAGGTGGGTGCCCGGACCAGATGGTCGACGGACTGGGGAGTGGGGACGTTGGACGGGGTCCGACGGGGCTGCCGCCGCTTCTTCTTCCTTCAGTTGTCGAGCTAGGGACCCGAAGGTCGGCTTTTCTCTTCCCTTTCCCCAGCGCTTCCTCCACCACCCGCAGCCCCCACCCTCCGGGTGAGGAACTTCTCAGTTCCTAAATCCAGGGAGAAGACGGGAGAAGGAGAGCCCTCGGGGTTGACCTGGGGTCCTGTCCGCTTCTCCTCCACAGTGACCCGTCCAACCTCCCCCAGTCGCCCCTGCCATGTCCGAGGAGTCGGCCCCGGGCCCCAAGGAGAGCCCGCTGGCTGCGCGGCAGGCAGGCTCCCGCGAGGTGTGGAAGAAGGGCGGCCGGCTGCTGTCCGTGCTGCTGGCCGTGAACGTGCTGCTTCTCGCCTGCACGCTCATCAGTGGCGGCGCCTTCAACAAGGTAGCGGTGTATGACACCGACGTGTTCGCGCTGCTCACCACCATGATGCTGCTCGCCTCCCTCTGGATCCTCTTCTACCTCCTCCGGACCGTGCGCTGCCCCGACGCCGTCCCCTACCGGGACGCGCACGCCGGCCCCGTCTGGCTCCGAGGTGCCAGGGGAGGTGGGGGGGTGGGGTGGGGAGGGGGCAGGAGGGGAGCCAGGGGCCGGGGACCCCCGGGGGATTGGGGGAGACCCCAAGGGGGGGGGGGGGGGAAAATTGCGGGGGGGGGGGGGGGGGGGCAGATGTGGCTGAAGATGAAATGGGCTGCGGTTGAAAGAGAAGAGGAAGGGAATCAGTCTTGGAAGAAAAATGAAGTGAGGGATGGAGGGGAACTTCTTTGCTCTTCCTAAAGATTGAAAAGGGGTGGTCATGAGAGAGTCCTTTGATGGAGAGCAGAGAACAGATGACAGCTGCGACTGAAAGAGCCCACCTAGGGCCATTCTTCCCCCAATCCCTGCAGCCCCAAAGAGATAGGAGCTCAATAAAATATCCATCCATCCATCCACCCACTCAATCCTATACTCATCCTCCATCCACCCATTCATCTTTCAATCCATCCATTCACCCACCCACCTATCCATCCATCCATCATCCAACTATCCACCTGTCCATCCAGCCAGCCAGCCAGCCAGCCATCCTTACATCCAGCCAGCCAGCCATTTATCCATCCTCTCACCCACCCCATTCATCTGTCCTTTGATCCTTCCACCTACCGTATTCATCTCTCCATCCATCCACCCAACCATCCAACCAACCACCCATCTAGCCATGCATCCTCAGATCTATAAACCATCCTCTCTGGCCCATCCCCCACCCCTCATTCCCAGGTGGACTGGTGCTGTTTGGGATCTGCACTCTTGTCATGGATGTCTTCAAGACTGGCTACTACTCCAGTTTCTTTGAGTGCCAGTCGGCCATCAAGATCCTGCACCCTCTCACCCAGGCTGTGTTTGTCGTCGTCCAGGTGGGTGGGAGGGGTGTTCTTGAGTGTGGTGGAAAGGAGCCAACACCTGGCATGAGGTCAGAAGATCTCTACTCTTCTACCCTGAGCAATCAAGTAAGGTGGGGATAGGACTGTAGTGTGGATCACATGAGTCCATAAATCTGGAAGCACTTGGTGATGAAGTAATATCCAAATGTGAGCTCCTACTTAGGGGCCCTGTGATTTCATTTCAACGCAAGCAGTGCCAGTATTAATATCTAAGATGTCTGAGTTGTGACAGCTGCCATGTCTCCTAGAACCTGGCTCGCCCTCCCTAGGTGCCTGTAGAGGGCACCAATCTCAGCCCAGGGTCCTGCTGTGGGCATGGCCGGTTTGGCCTCAGCTACAGCCCATATGTTCTGTATTTGTTCAGGAAATAGGTATCCTGTACCTGGGATTTTTCAAACAAGTTCAAGTACATATATTTTTATTTGTTGCATACATAACACGCTGAAAGATCTGATTGAGCTGAGGCAGGACTTACCTGGGAAGTGAGGGATGGAGGGATGGAGGGATGGAGGGTCCCAGGTCTTACCTGGGACCACAACAGATCTCATCCCTGCACCATGACCAGAATGACTACATGTAGGGTTCCCTCTCCTGAAACATTACCCCTGCTGTGCAGATTTCCACAATTCAACACATTTATGACTTCGGTAGTTATAATAGTTTTACCCTTTTTCAGTTTACGGATTTGAAGAATTCTCAGGTAAAATGAAAATACAGACACCCACACATCAACAAATACCATGACAAGGATTTGTTAGCAACCAGGCAAGGATTGCAGGACAACAAAGGATGGGTTTGGGGCAGGGGATGTTGCCAAAGGAAGGCGAGAAGGCACCAGAGATTCTACTTTGGACAAGACCCAGGCTTAGGCTGGCCTTGCTCCCAGGAATAAGTAATTAGACAGTCAAAACTCTACCTGAAGACAAAACAAAACACCAAGAGCTTACAGGTAACATTTTGCAAACTCTGAAAGAACAGAGAACTATTTTATACAAATTGTTCCAGAGACAGAGAGAAAGCTCCTGACTCATTTTGTAAAGCTAAAATAAACTTGGCAGGTTAGTATGGGGGCTCTTGAGGTGGAGGGAACATACTGCTGGGTTTGGACGTAGGCACTCCAGAGTTTAGCCTGTCTGCACAGTGAATGACCCCCACTCTCTCTCAACACAGACTTACTTTCTCTGGGTCTCCTCTAAAGACTGCATTCACGTCCATCTGGATCTGACCCGGTGAGTGCCGGCTCCACAGCTCAACATCCATGCCCCCCTGGGGATAAGCTTTCCAACCTGGGACCTGGGGCCTCTTTCTGCACCCTGCATGGGGTTTCAACCAAGGCCCCTTTGCTCTGTCAGCCTGATCCCACCACTCTGTGCTGTGTTGTGTGTATGTGTGTGCCTACAACTCATATCTGTGTGTTTTGGAGCATGGGTTATATAGTGCGCTGTATGTGCTTTCCTCTAGGAGAGGGAGCAGCAGTGGTCTGAGCCCCTGGACACCCCCTGGCCCTCTCTTGGGTGGCATCCTGGCCAGACTAAGTGTTCCTTCCAAACTCAGCCTCTCTATTCACACAGGGGCCTGACTGTTTTCTTGCTTCCCAACATCATCTCCCAGCATAGCTCCCCAGCTCTCCATCTGCCCAGGGACCCACGATGGGCCAGCCTCTCACTGGCCTCTTTGCTCCCCCTCCCCAAACAGGTGTGGTCTCATGTTCACCCTCACCACCAACCTGGCCATCTGGATGGCTGCCGTAGTGGACGAGTCCGTGCACCAGACCCACTCCTATGATAGTTCCCACAGCAACGCTAGCCACCTTCACCTCGCTCCTGACCGTGAGTGTCCACTCCAGATTAAACCTGGTCCAGGGACTTCCAGGCCTTAGCCTGGGTGGGGTGCTTGTCTCCCTTCCACTCACGAGAGAGGAGAGCCTCCTCCTGCCCCAGGCTCTGCCTCTGAAGAAGTATAGGTGTAGGTGACACCAGAGGGAGGGTGTCAGGGGGCATCTTCTCTTTCTGGAGGTTGCAACCCTGGCCTCACTGTTCAGGTCTCCATCCCACCAAAGAAGGGATTTGGGCTCCGGAATGAAAGGGTGAGGGTGATCAAAGTGAAGGGCAGAAAAGGGAGGCAGAATAGCTCAATGGTGGAAGCATGGGTCAGAGTCTGTCAAGTAGAAGGTAGAAATAATCACCACAATGACAATAGTGACACTTACTGAGCTCCATGTGTCAGGTGCTGTGCTAAGTGTCCTAAACACTCTACCTTACTTAACCCTCACAACTTCCCAATGAGATGGGTACTTTTTTTTTTTTTTTTTTAGAGAAAGAGAGAGAGAGCGGGGTGGGGGGGGCAGAGGGAGGAAGAGAATCTTAAGCAGACTCCTCACTGAGCCCAGAGCCTGGCGCAGGGCTTGATCTCACAACCCTGAGATCATGACCTGAGCCGAAATCAAGAGTCAGAGGCTTAATCAAATGAGCCCCAAGATGAGTGCTATTAATATTCCCATTTTACAGATACAGAAACTAAGGCATAAAAAGTTAAATAGAGCTTGAAATTGGGAGAACTAGTGTTGAGATCCATCTTTGCTCTGAACCAATATCTTATACTGAAGAAGAATAGGATCAACAGGTCCCCTGGTCCTGGTTCTCTGGACTTCTGTAGGGCCCCCCCAACTAACCAGGACCAGACTAGATGACTAAGTCCATCTGGATTTTGCCTGAAGACACACTCACTCCCAGTATGGAAGGGTCCAGGAACAGAAAGCATGGAGCAGGAGACCCCAGCCCATCGGGACTGATAAAGGGCCATGTTGCACATACAAAGGGTTCCTGAGGATGGTTAAAACCAACCCGGAGGGGGTGCCTGGATGGCTCAGTCGGTTAAGTGTCGGACTCTTGATTTTGGCTCAGGTCATGATCTCAGGGTCATGAGATTGAGCCCCGCATTGGGCTCTGAGCTGGGTGGGTGTGGAGCCTGCTTAAGATTCTCTCTTCCTCTCCCTCTGCCCCTCCCCCTGCGCACACGCATGCTCTCTCTCTCTAAAACAAAACAAAACCAAAAAAACAACCTGGAGAGGTGGCCAACTTAACATGCTGGGGCCCTGGGGTGCCGAGAGGCGTACTAGGAAGGTGCCTGCCCTGGGGTTGCTAGCCAGGTTAACAGATCTGCCATTACAAGCCACTTTACCTCAGTGAGCCTCAGTTTCTGCATCTGCAAAACCAGTGGGAATAGTTCTGGGGATCCAAAGAGATGTTTGCCAAGATCCAAGGCATTCTATAAAGTGCACTGTGGACACAGGACAAGATTCCTATAGGTGTGTTACAAACCAAAATGATGGGGGGGTCACGGGAGACACCTGGCCAAAGCAGCTCACATTCTGGGCTGAGTCAGATGCCGGGGAGAGCTGCGAGGAAGCGTGAACTCAGGGTTCTCAAGAGGGGCACCATCTCTCAGGAACCTTGCCTATCTTGGGAAGCCAAGGGTGGTTACTGGTTGGGAAGGATTGGAAATGTCTGCCTGCAGGAATGGAATGGGATGAAGCGGGCAGAATCTGCTGTTCTGATTTTTATTTACTGAGCGCTGGCTGTTTTCTGACGTGTCCCAGCCTCTGGCGCATAGCAGGTGCTCAGTAAATACTTGTGGAATGAATGCGCACGGGGCCCTGCGTAGGCATTTCAGGTCACGGCGGTGAATATGGCAGTGATTCCACCCTAACAAAAGTCACAGTCGAGAGGTGAGGTTCTTCTCCAGGAAGGCGGGAGGGAGGTCCAGCTCTCTGCCTCTCTCCCCACAGCGGAGCGAGCAGGCAGCTCGGTGGGAGGAGACTGTTCCTGCAACACAGCCATCTGCCAGATCTTCCAGCAGGGCTACTTCTACCTGTATCCCTTCAACATTGAGTATAGCCTGTTTGCTTCCACCATGCTGTATGTCATGTGGAAGAATGTGGGTAGGCTGCTGGCCTCCTCCACCCACAGCCACGGCCACACACCATCCCGGGTCAGCCTCTTCCGGGAGACCCTTTTCGGTGGCCCAATCCTGGGCCTGATGCTCTTCGTGGTGGGGCTGGCCGTCTTCATCATCTATGAGGTCCAAGTGAGTGGGGAGGGGGGCCGCACCCAGCAGGCCCTGGTCATCTACTACAGCTTCAACATCATCTGTCTGGGGCTCATGACCTTGGTCAGCTTGAGTGGTTCAGTCATCTACCGTTTTGATCGCCGGGCCATGGATCACCATAAGAACCCCACTCGAACGCTGGATGTGGCACTGCTGATGGGTGCTGCCCTGGGCCAGTATGTGATCTCGTACTACTCTATCGTAGCCGTGGTGGTGGGCACACCCAGGGACCTACTGGGGGTGCTCAACCTAGCCCACGCTCTGCTCATGATTGCCCAGCACACCTTCCAGAATGTATTCATCATTGAGAGCCTCCACCGGGGACCACCCGGGGCTGAACCTCATGATACCACCCCCAAAGAGCCCTGCCATGGCCTTACCTTTGCCAACGTGGATGCCCTCCACACCTTGCCTGCCTGCCCACCCACTCCCAGGGTGGTTGGCACCAACCCAGTGGGCCCTCAGGAAGCAATGGCCATCATCTTGGCCCCCAGGGGCCACTGGAGACGCCGGTGCCTGAAGGACATTTCTCTGTTTCTCCTGCTCTGCAATGTCATTGTGAGTACCTGGGGGTTGCGGGGGGGAGGCGGGGCGGGGAGGCGCGGAGATGGGAATGTGCTGAGAGGAAGAGAAGGCCAAGGAAGGATGCTCTTTCAGGTTTATTCACTTGGCCTTCTCTGTCTTGCCCCCAGCCCACTTGAGGAGCCTACAGCTCTCTAGGAGAGAAGCAGGTTCAGAGAGGGTCAGAGGCAGCCCCTGGGCAAACAGCATCTCAGGGCACAGAGAGAGAATGAAATCCCAGCCTTCTGGCATCTAGGCTGCAGACGGAACAGGAGGGGTCCCAGGGAATGCTGACATGGGGGCTGGGCAGAAGTGAGAGGGAGCTGTGAAGTGATGTAGAGGGAGGGTGCCCTTGCCCCTAGGTGGAAGGTGTGACTGCTCCTGGGAACTTGTGACCAGCCTGCTTCTCAGAATAATTGGAGCAGCATCAGGAAGTAGCAGAGACCAGCGTAAGTGTGAGCACTCTCTTAGCAGAGTGCTGCAGTGGGCTGGCCTGGAAGGGGGGTGTTCACAACAGCACCTCCTCCCTGCTAATTCAGTAGAACCGCTTAGGAAGAGAAATTCAGTGTGTTAGCAACAGACTTCGCCCCAGGGCAGACACACTCCCCATGAAGACAGCCCCCCCCCGCCCCCATAAAGGAATACCCCTCCTGTGGCTACAACCCAATAGAGAAATGCTCCAGTGTAGATAAAATCCTCAGGAGAGAAATTTCTAATATGCAATCATGGACCCATGTGAGTACATCCCAAATAAAGAACACAGCTCTACTGAAGTTTCACTCAATATAAAAATGGCCCTTTCAGCTATAACCTCCAACAGAAATATATCCCTAATATACAAACAAACACCCTTAATGTGGGTCTATCCCAATGTAGAGCACGTCTCCAGAGTGATCCCAGCCCAGTGCACACTACATAAAATACACCAACAGCCCTTACTTGGGTGCATTCTTAGTGTGTTCCCACTGTGAATATTGCCCAACCTGCAGGTAATCTGTTTAAAAAAAAAAAAAAGTGATCATCAATCTCTGACCTCCTTATATCTTGGGCCAGGCTGGGAGCCTGTCCCCAGCCTGGCCCCACCCTCACCTCCCCCACCCCCACCCCCACCCAGAGCCCCTCCTGCAGGCTGGGATCCACCATGTGGGAGGATGTTTTTGCTCCAGGTATCTGTTCCTGGGTCAACTCTAGGAGCATCATCTCCAACTCCATTTCATAGGACAGAAACAGGCTCAGAAAGGAGCTGTGTGTGCCCAAGGGCACAGTTAACTTGGGTTGGGGAGGGTGGGGCTGGCCTAGAAGCCATTGTTCTTTGCCTAATACCCCACACCTGAACCATCTGAGCTCCAGCCAGAGATGAAGCAGGATTCCATCATTAACTTCCTCCCAGACCTGGGAAAGGAGCAGAGCTGGAGAACAGAGCTTATGGAGGGTGGTGGTGGGGTACACTTCTGTCTGGATCCTGACACCCCTGCCCTGGGCCTGTCTGATTCTACCACCACCCTGCACACCTCTCTCCTGGAGAGCTGCTGATTTAGCCGTTTGTACCAAATTCTCACATCATCTATCTTCCCCTTCTCCCCATCTGACAAATGAGCCATAATAACAGGGTGGAAGAGGTCATTGCAGGGGGAGCCTTAGCCTGGGGGTGGGCAAGTTCAGTTTGGCACATTTTCTGAGCTCCTTAGTGAATGCCAAACCCTGCCCAAGATTCTGAGGTTCCCCACTCACCACCCCAGAGGGCTGGGATGCCCCCATCCTCTCACCCCCCAGCAAAGCCCACAGCAATGACCTGCAAGTGGCCAGTCCCAGCCCGGTCCTGACACACCCCTGTCTCCTCACAGCTGTGGATCATGCCTGCCTTCGGAGCCCGCCCTCACTTCAGCAACACTGTGGAGGTGGACTTCTATGGCTACTCGCTCTGGGCAGCCATCGTCAACATCTGCCTGCCCTTCGGCATCTTCTACCGTATGCATGCTGTCTCCAGCCTGCTGGAGGTCTATGTGTTGTCCTGAAGCCCCCGACAGAGACATGTAGGGGTGCGGCTCACCTCATGTGCCCACTCAGAGACCCCCAGGAAAGAACCCCAAGCTGGCAGTCCCTGTACCACGTTACCCACCATCCTCCACCCCCCACCCCCACCCCGGAGGGGCCCAGGGTAGAATCTGCACCAAAGTTATTTTTCCAGGATGAGTTTTTACATCACAGTCAGAACATACCCACCCACCCCGGCTTGATCCTGGAGTATGGAGTGACCAGGGAGGGGGAGACCTATCCCTACAGTATCTAGGACCAGGCAAGATCTGGAACTGTCCACGGCTCTGGCACCACCCCTGATCCCAGCCCCGAAGCCTGGCCAGGACTGCTGCCTGGAGCTGGAACCACCTGCAGTTCACCCCCCTGTCCCCCACTTCTTATCTCAGCTGCCCCATCTGAGACGATTGCAGGAGAGGATCTTGGGGGTCAGAGCTGGAAATAACCCTGGAGATTTTCAGGTCTCAAGCTTTTCAGTGGGTGAGCCAAATCTGAGTTACAGATGGTTACAGACCAGTCAGTACCTAGGTGGCTGGGAGGGGCTGGACAGAGTACGCAGGCTGCCATCTTCCTTTTCTCCTTACCCTCAAATGACAAATACATTTGTTTATGTGTTCCATGAAGCATGAAAGGTTAGGAAAGACTGCCCTAGCCCAACTACCATTTTACGAAGGAAACTGAGGCCCAGAGAGGTAAAGTGACTTGCCCAAGGTCACAGAGCTAAAGAGAGCCAGAGCCTTTCTACTAAGAATAATAATTTTCGAACAGCAGAACTTCTTTTTCTTTAAATAAAATATTTCAGGAACCCAAGTTTAGAACACAAACAGCACTGCTCTAGTTTAAGAGGTGTTGGGGGACGCCGAACCTTACTTCAGGGGGCCTCCTCTTACCCACCACCCCCACTCCCTGGGGGTCCCCGAGGCAGAGCCCTGGGGCTTTTAATCCAGGAAAGGCATGAGATGGATTTAGCAGGGACAGAACCTGAAAAAGCCAGGCAGACATTGAAGAGGAGGCCCTGCCGACTAGAAGAGGAGGAAGAATCCGTGGCCAGCCACAGTCAGGTGAAGGGGGGACAGGCTAGAGTGGCGGTCGGGGTAGGGGCTGGGGCGGGAGAGGTGGGAGGAGCAGCACCTGGAGCACTGGGGACTCGAGAGGAGGACGCGCCTGGACCCTGCCAGCAGAATGAGGGGGGCAGGTCTCAGAGGCTGTGCGAAGAGTGAGGAGGGCCAGAGGCGGCGACTTCCCTCCCCACCCGCCTCTTGTCCGCCCCAAGTTCACGTTCGATTTAGGAAGAGAGAGTGGAGTGGCGAGGTTGCTGCGAGACCGCACCCCTCCCGGGTGCTGGGTGGGGTACAGGAAAAGAAGACGCCAGAACTGGGCGGGGAGGGGGTCCAGTCTGTTTCCTGCTTGGCCACCAAAGGAAAATGTGGCCTGAACCCCTTTGCTGCGGCTTAAGGACGTTGCACCCCACCCCACCAGGGAGGCGGTTGGTCTCGGGCCCTCTGACCCTGAGGCCGCAAGCCTGCACCGACTCCCGCCCCGCCCGCCCGCCTAACCGCCTCGCTATTGGCTGTACGGTCCGGGCTGGAGCCCCTGGCGGGGTAATTAACGAAGGATTAATGAGATCCCCAAAGTCAACAGAAAAATCGATGGGCCGAGGAGCCCGCCGAGCAGCGGCTGCGCAGTCCCGCGAGGGGAGGGCGTCGAGGGTATCCGTGCGGGTGCGGGGACCTCACCTGGACTGACGATCGGCGCTGCGCTCGCAGTCGGTGGTCAGCCGGCCGCGATGCCCGCCCAGGCCTCAGGTAAGGAAGGCTCCCGGCGGCCCGGCTGGGCACAAGGAGCGCCCTTGGACTGCTGGAGGGACATTCCCGGCGGGCCCACTCTTGACATTCACACCTACTCCGCCCCCAAAACTGGGTTCAAAGACAAGGGGCTGCAGGGAGAGGGGAGGGAGGGAGGGATGACTGGGCGGAGGCCAACACCTGGAGACCGGAGAACCGGCCCCTCTCTGCCCCCTACCCCAACTCTAGCCCTGCGCCGCACCTCCTTTCGGCGGATGGAGCGCACAAAAGTCAGCAGGGCGTGCCCCATCCCAGCCGGTCGCACAGGCGAAGGTGGGTGCCGAGGCCAGAAAGAAGCAAAAACCTGGACGGCTGGGTAAAATGGTGTGGGGTTGGGACTGCCTGGACGCCCAGTCTGAGGCATATGTGGGCTCAGGCCCCCAGGCCCCGCAGCCCCTCGAGTGGCTCGTAGAGAAATGCCCAAGCTCCCAGCCCCGGCTCAGCAGCCTCCTCCAGAGCTGGCCCTGCGCTCCTAGCCAGGCGCTGCGCCCCGACTGCTGCGCCGCTTTCATCGCCTGTCTCTCCTCCGGACCCACAAACTAGTTTGGTGTTCCTGCCCTCCCTTGGACTGGCGTCGCGCCGAGGGAAGGGCCAGACGGCGGCAGATTCTTCCTTGTCAGTCCTGGGTGCCCTGCCCCTCTTCCCCGAGACCCCTACGTGCCCCACCCTGTAACCCTCCCCCCGGCGGACCGAATTCGCCACTTTCAGGGCTCCCTCTAGCGACCGTTGGAGGGTTGGATCGGGGTGGGGAGGATAGGGAAGATAGGGCGAGGACCCTGGAGAGAGAGGACCCAGAATCTTGTCCTCCAGTGTCCCCTCTAGGCCTGCAGCCCAAGCAAAAACCGCCCCTGAGATTCACCAGTAATCCTGACCCTTCCAGCCTCTCCAGGACTCCGGCTGAACTGGAAGGAAATGCACAAATAGCTAACAGGCTCTATGTACATTTACATGCATTAAATCATTTCATTTTTACAAAACCCCTATGAGGTAGGTATTATGCATTAAGTCCTTCGTGTGTTCATTTGAGAAATCTTTACTGAGCATCTTCTATGTACCAGGTACTATTCCATAGTTGTATATCCATTTTACATCATGGGAAACTGAGGCACAGAGAGTCTAAGTAGCTTATCCAAGATCACAGAGGTAGTAAGTGCCAGAATCTGGACTCTTTTTTAAAGATTATTTTATTTATTTATTTATTTGATAGAGAGAGAAAGCAGAAAGAGAGCACACGAGCTGGGGTCGGGTGTGGAGGGGCAGAGGGAAAGGGAGAAGAAGACTCCCTGCAGAGCAGGCAGCCCAACCTGGAGCTCAATCCCAGGATTCTGGGATCATGACCTGAGCCAAAAGCAGACACTTAACAGGCTGAGCCACCCAAGAGCCCTCAGAATCTGGGCTCTTAATTATTAGGTTATACTGCCCTGGGAAGACGAGGGAGATTCTGGGGAAGGCCGAAAAGGAACAGTTAGAGTTGGGAGAAAAGGAGCAAGGAGGTATCCCTATGAGCCTTATGCTTGCTCAGTTTAGGCGGGGGAGCCTGGGAGGAAAGACAAAGATCATCTCTAAAGTCTCCTGAGCTGGGCCAGGATGGAAAGCACATAAAGGGAAGGGTTTCTGTCTACGCCTCGGGTGCTGAAATCTCCCCCAGAAAATGGCAGAATCAGTCAGCGAGAGTGTCTTGCCTGTGCTAGGTTTGGACAGTTCCAGTTAAGCAGGACCTGGTCTCCACCCTGGAGGAGCTCCTGGCTTTGAGGGGAGCCAGCCATGCCCACAGCACACCCACTTTCAATAGATGCTTGGGCAGGGAGAGAATGCTTCCCGGGAGAGGTGCTTAAGGTAGGTGGTGAGGATGGGCAAGAGCCATTGGTGGAGGGTAGCAGGCAAGACAGGGGAACAGCAGGCTCCAGGAGTGAAGGGGGAGGCAGGAAGCCACACAAGAAATGTGGAGCCCTGGAGCCCTCTGGCTAGGCGTGGATCAACATGATGGCAGGTGTCCGAGTTTGACAGAAGGGTCGGACAGGGAGTGGGGAAAACTGGAGCAAAGATGCAGAGAGGACTGGGAAAGGGGGACAAAATCATTTGTAGATTCTTAAAGAGAGGACTGAGTTTTCTTATTCTATTTGCCATAAGAGAACCAAAGAAGGTATAAATACTGAGCAAGTTCACATGGGAGTGTGGGGGCTGGAGAGGCTGTATTTTAAAACCAAATGTGGTGAGGGTCTTTTGGCAGTTACAGAGAGGAAAAGGCTAAAGCTTCTGAAGCTCAGAGTCCAAAGGCAAAGACAGAACAAAGCACAGTGAGTTAAAACGGAGCGAGCATGATAGGTGATGCTCCAGCAACAGGCATGGGGTGCAGTGGAGATACCTCGTGCAGCCTTGGCATGGAGTTCGGGGAAGGCTGCTTAGAGGAGGTGGAGTTCTGCTCTAAGATACAATCAGCCAAAGGGCAAGGGGGTGGGCATTATGGGCAAAGGATGGGATGTGGGTAGACAGGGAGGCGAGAAAAAGCCAGCACATTCTGGGAGCTGCAGCAAGATGACACAGCCCACAGCAGGGAGTGGGGTCTGAGGACCATGCTAGAGAGGTAAGCCAAGGGCAGACCAGGAAGCAACAGAAGCTAGCCTCCAAGCCCAGGCTAAACATGCACTGCCTGGTTTCGTTTTGAAAGGTTGTGCAGGCCATGCGAGGTAGTTTGGACTTTATACTGAGGGCAATTGTTTGCCTTTTTAAAAATTTATTATTTTAACCCAAGTATAATTAACATACAGTGCTATATTAGTTTCAGGTGTACCATATAGTGATTCAACAATTCTATACATTCGTCAGTGCTCATCACGATAAGTATGCTCTTAATCCACATCATGTACTTGACCCACCCCCCACCCACCTCCCCTCTGTAACCACCGGTTTGTTCTCTATGTTTAAGAGTCTGATTTCTCGTGTCTCCTTTTTCTTTGTTCATTTGTTCCTTAAATTCCATATATGAGTGAAATTGTGATATTTGTCTTTCTCTGAGTGACTTATTGAAATAAGTCCCAGCAATTGGTTGCCTTTGTTGGGCTCGAAGTAGGGGAGAGTCACAGTGGATAAGGAGGCAGTCCAGGAGAGAGAGGAGGGGGCCCTGGACTAGGGTAGAGGTTGAAGTCAAGAAAAATCTAAGGGAGACTTGTGGACTAGAATGGACAGGTTTGGACCTGAGAGATGGAGGGTTGAGGGGAGAGACAAGGAGTGTGCCCAGCTACCTGCTGGGAGAGGTGGGGATGAAGACGCCACTTGCTGAGATAGTGCAGGCCTCCTACAGCCTGGAGGATGGGGACAGAGAGCACTTGGAACCCTGGGCCCAGAGCACCAAGCATGTAAGGGCAGTGGCAGCCCCAAGGGAGAGCACCAGAGGTGGCTGGGGATGGTGAGAGAGTCTCCCAGGTCAGCTGAGGAGAAGCCCAGGGCATCCCCACTCTCTAGTGCAGCTTCAGTCCCACAAGGAATGGGTACCCGAAGGGCCCACAGGGGAGCCTGCTGGACTCCAGGCTGGGGCCTGAGCTGCAGGTATGGGGTGACCAAATATCTGGCCCCGGGAGAGGCATGACGAAGAGTTGGCCTGAGTGAAAGCTTGAGGAAGGTGAGGAAGTAGCAGGAGACATTCAGGGAAAGAGAAAAAGGGAAGGATGGTGTTCCCCATGTTGTGCTTGGCATTCATAGGTCATCCGGGAGTCAGGGTTGGGGGGATAGTGCATATAGAAGTCAGTTCTGTCCAAGTCTGGGGCATAGCATGCATGCTGATCCCAACCTGTCCCTTGTTCACAGCAGACATTGCGAATCAATCCCAGAACTTTCCCTCCTAAACCGTAATATGCTTTAAAATTAATTTTAATCACATAAACAATGTGCTTTTAAAAACTAGAGCATTAAACCACTCCCAACCCTAGTACCCTCCTCCCTTTCCCAGAAGAAACTCCTGTTGTGAAGCTGGTGGGTGTCCTCTAGACCTTTTATATGGGTGATCTTATATATGCCCCTATATACCCATAATAGGGTATTATTTCAATGACAACATTCTTTCCCACCAAGCCCACACTCAGCCTCAGGATCCTGCTCAACAGAGCATGCTAGGCAACCATTATCCAACTAACCAGAGTCAGAACAAGAGAGGACATCTACTTGCTCTCCCTGCCTTCAGGAGGGAAATTCCTCCCAGACATCAGCAGAACACGAGCTGCCTTCTCGTGGTGAAAAGTCACAACCCTGGAAAACGTCCAGCATCCAGACATGATGCAAATGCCCTTGGCTCCCTTGGCAGACGTTATTTTCCATCTCAAGATCAGGCACTGAGGCAGAAAGTGGGATAGCCCTGCAGGGGGTTGGGAGAGAGGTATTCCTCCAGCCAATCAAAATAATCCTGATGTTTATTTGGAGCACAGAGAATTTCCATATCCCCTGGTCTGTTTGAACCTCCTCAGGTCCTGTAAAGTAGATAGGGCAGCTGCTGTTATTTCCAATGTCCGACCAGGGAGGTTGCATAGCTTGCCCTAGGTCACACAGCAGTTCCCTAACTGAAGCCAGGACAGCCTGGCAGCCCACCAGGACCCTCTCTCCCCAGCCCCTTCTCAGGCTCCATCCATGGCCTCCCTGGAAGCACAGGAGACTGGAGCAGCCCCGGCCGAGGGGAACCAAATGGACGTGGGGACCGAGAAAATAGGAGCTCCCGCCTCGCCCCGCCAGAAGTCCTGGCTGGTGCAGCATTTCTCCCTGCTCTTGCGGAGGGACAGGCAGGCCCAGAAGGCGGGGCAGCTCTTCTCGGGGCTCCTGGCCCTCAATGTGGTGTTCCTGGGTGGAGCCTTCATCTGCAGCATGATCTTCAACAACGTGGCCATCACGCTGGGCGATGTGTGGATCCTGCTGGCCGCACTGAAGGCCCTGTCCCTCCTCTGGCTCCTCTACTTTGCCGCCTGCACCACCCGCCACCCACACGCTGTGCTCTACCATGACCCTCATGCGGGACCCGTCTGGGTGCGGGGTGAGTGTTGAGCCACTGGGTGGATGGAGAGGGGTGGGGAGGGAGAGCCAGGTCCAGGGGAGGTGCCAACGGCCACCTGGCCCGGCCAGGCTCCCTGGTGCTCTTCGGCAGCTGTACCATCTGCCTCAACATCTTCCGGGTGGGCTATGACATGAGCCACATCCATTGCAAGTCGCAGCTGGAACTCATCTTCCCTGTCATCGAGATGATCTTCATCGGCGTCCAGGTGACAGACGGCTCCCATCCCCATGCCTCGTGCACACACACCCTACCTTTGCCTAGAAACCCAAACACAGGCAAATACATACAGGGCCCGGGGGGGGTACACACATACCACAGCCCCCCACTAATGTCTCCCTCCACATGCCCACATCCACGCACACCTACGTGTACCTGCATCAGCACACCCAACATGTCACTGAAATGCAGACACGTATAAATACATCTGCCCATGCATACCTGCATATAACTAAATCTACACCCCCCAACCCCCACCCAGTTACACAGAGCCGCTCTTAGTAAGGGGTACTTACTACTACTACTCGCACTCCTGAGCATTGTGCTAGGTGTTTCTTTGCATCATCCTTTCCATCTCCCCAGTAAGTAGGCATTCCCCTGAGGGGTAGGCATTTTAGCTTCATTTTAGAGCCAAGGAGTCTGAGGCTCTGAAGTATTCGGCCGCTGGCCCAAGATGACCCAGCAAGGAAATAGCAGAGCCAGGATTCCAATCCAGACTTCCTCACTGTCATGTCTGTTGTAAATACACGCAATTGGGGCACACACCCCACGGTTCTACCACCACTACCCCCAGCCCCTGGGCTCAAGGTCCCATCTCTTTCAGACCTGGGTGCTCTGGAAACACTGTAAGGACTGCGTTCAGGTCCAGACCAATTTCACTAGGTAAGACGGGGCGCCTTCTCTCCCTCCAACTCCTGGAGCTCCCTGTCCCCCACTAGTGCCTGTTCTCACAACTTCTATGGACATGATGTCCCTGGGGTAACGGGTTAGTCTGGGAAGGGGTTCCAGGTGGCTCCTAGGGCTGCCTCCCCTGTAGTCCTCATGCCAAATGGGATCTGGCTTTGGGAAAGGGTGGTCACCCCAAAGGCAGTGATGATGAGGGCGGGGCACCTGGGCAGCCGCCCAGGCTGTGCGAGCAGAGAGTGTGGCACCTCTTCCAGGTGTGGCCTAATGCTGACCCTGGCCACAGACCTGCTGCTGTGGGTTCTGGCTGTCACCAACGACTCCATGCACCGCGAGATCAAGGCTGAGCTCAACGCCCTCATGGAAAACTTCTCAGGTACAGAGGAGACATGATCCCCCAGCCCCGAATGCGCACACACACACACACACACACACACACACGCTACACTCCCTCCCAAAGTGGGAGCAAACTCTGGAGGCCAGATGACAACGAAACACTGGTAGACATCCTGCCCTCATTCTGTGCCTGTCCCATCGGGTGCTAGCACCCTACAGCCCTGCTCCAGGCGTCCGCCTCCCTATCAGCAAGGTAGCCACTAATCCTGGCAGAGCTATTCACTGGTAAGTCCAGGTGTGCGCCCCACCCCTAGTATTTGCATTTTACTTGCAAGACTAAAAAGGCTTCAGGACTGAAAGGAGTGTCTTCCGAACACAATTGCAGATACCTGGACACATCAGGAGGGACAGAAAATTTGGGGGCAGAAAGAACTCAGAGAGTTCCATGTGCCCAATCCCCTACCTGTCCATTCTGCCCTTAGAGGCTGTATCCCATAAACCTACATGTGGGACACAGCCATACCTGCACGTATAAAGCACCCCCCCCCAGGTGGCATCACCATCCTGAGCTGTGTACAGCCAAGCCTTCCCAGCACATTCACGCATTTACACACCCACTGCCAAAGTCATGACCCGCCTGTGTCCTGTGGACATTCTTTACACTCAGACACATTTTTCAGAAGAGCTGTGCAAAGAGAATTTTTTTTGGCAAGTGACGTCACGATTCTTTTATTATTAAAAAAAAATTTGAACACACAGATGAGTAAAAGAACAGGATACACCTATCACCTAGAGGTAATAATTATTAACATTTTGCCATATTTGTTTCAATTTTCGCTGAATTACATTATGGAGATCACAGCATTTCGTCTCAAAACATTTTAGTGCACATCCCTTTAAAATAAGTATATTTCCTTACACTACCCCAATGCTCTTATAATTTCTAACAGAATTCCTCAACATCATCCCCATCCTCTCCAACGATCTATATTCAACTTTCTCCAACCAGCCTGTGAAGTGTCTTCTACAATGGTGTGTTCAAACACGCAATGCATTTGGTTGTTCCATCCCTTAAGTCTCTGTTTTCCTAATGGCATTGAGGTTTGTCAGGCGGCTGCCTAGTGGTGTCATTTGACTTGTGCTCCTCTTCCCTGCTTTACCTGCAAACTGCAAGTACGGACCAAAGTCTTGATTAGATTCAGGTTAAACGCTCTGGGCACCAGCGTTCCACAGGTGATGCTGCGTGCTTTGCAAGGCACCTCATGGCGAGGCAAGATGCCTGATTACCCCACAGTGCATGCTGCTGCACGTTCAGGTTATAAAGTTGTAGATCCTCCCTTGTGCCCGAACAGTGATCTGTAGAGGTGACATTTGGCCCCAAAGAGACACCATGTGTTGAATGCTTTAGGAAAGCTTGGCGTCTGAAGCCTGGAATCCTTTTGCAAAGAAATGACCGTCCTGTGATTTCTGATTTTCTATCTCTGGGCCTCAGTTTCCATGTCTGTAAAAATGGGCGGCTGGGTCCCATCCACCTCTGGCATACTCCAGGGGTATGGGGCTGATTTGTGCAGCTGGTTTCCTCCAAGCAAGGCCCACCTGAGTGACTCATCCCTTCCCGCCCTGCCCCTGCCAGGCCATGACACCAACACCTGCCTCTGTCTCAATGCCACGGTGTGCGAGGTCTTCCGGAAGGGCTACCTGATGCTCTACCCCTTCAGCACTGAGTACTGCCTCACCGGCTGCGCTGTGCTCTTTGTCATGTGGAAGAATGTGGGCCGCCGCCTGGCACCCCACACAGGCGCCCGCCCCGAAACCCCTCCCTTCCGCCTGCACGGGGCCATCTTTGGGCCACTGCTGGGTCTGCTGGCCCTGGTGGCAGGTGTGTGCATCTTCGTGCTCTTCCAGATCGAAGCCAGTGGCCCCACCATTGCACGCCAGTACTTCACCCTCTACTATGCCTTCTACATAGCCCTGCTGCCCACCATGAGCCTGGCATGCCTGGCGGGCACGGCCATCCACGGGCTGGAGGAACGAGAGCTGGACACGCTCAAGAACCCCACCCGCAGCCTGGACGTGGTGCTGCTGATGGGTGCCGCGCTGGGCCAGATGGGCATCGCCTACTCTTCCATCGTGGCCATCGTGGCCACTCGCCCCCATGAGCTGCTCGACCGCCTCATCCTGGCCTACTCGCTGCTGCTTATCCTGCAGCACATCGTTCAGAACCTCTTCATCATCGAGGGCCTGCACCGGCGTCCGCTCTGGGAGACGGCACCCGAGGGCCCGGCGGGGAAGCCGGAGGCTGAGCCACCCCGCCGGGGCTCCCTGCTGGAGCTGGGCCAGGACCTGCGGCGGGCCTCGCTGGCCTACATCCACTCCTACAGCCACCTCAACTGGAAGAGGCGGGCACTCAAGGAGATCTCGCTCTTCCTCATCCTCTGCAACATCACAGTGAGTGGAGAGGAGCTGGGGGGCCGGGCGGGGGGCGGGTCGTGGGGGCGGAGCTGGCCAGGCGCATTCATGGAGCATTGACCATCCCAAGGGCAACTGGCCTGTCCCTTGTATTGTCAAGGACAACTGACTCTTCCCAACTAGCCCCATGCTGCTTGAGATCAGTGTCCCCCCAGCATCCTGCAAGGTGCCTGGCATGAGCGAATGTGCCATGCATGTCGCTAAGTGCTCTTTACAAACAAACGTGTAAGACTCCCACCCTCAGCAAGTTTACTCTCTAGTTGGAGAGACACCGGGGACACCAAATAATTGATCAGCCACTGAATTTGGCCAAAGGAAGAGATCATAAAGTGCCTGGTTTTCTAAAAACTCTCTAGCGGGAGGAGTTAACGATGAGTGCTGGGTGTGTGGCAGCTGAGGTCGCATGTCCACCTCTCCATGCTGTCCCTCAGCAGCTCACTGATTCGGCACGCTAGCGCTGTGCAGCAGGCCCCATTAGGCACCATCACTGTTTGGCAGATGGGGAAACTGAGGCTTAGGTGGTCCCACAGCCTGTCAGTGGCAGTGCCGGGACACCCAGGGCGGTCTGAGGGCATGTTTAAACACCACAACCCAGGTGCGTCACACTGGAAACACCTCAGGTGGTGAAGCCCCCGCCACAGGCAGACCACACGCCATAACCTGGCCCGAAAGTGCAGTAGGAGCTCAGAGAAGGAAGTGCGGGCCCAAGGGGCCAAGGAAGGCCTCACGAAGGTTGAGTCTGGGTCTTGAGAAAGGGGCAGAATTTGGACAGAAGACAGGGCCGGGCGGAGGGAGCAGAGAGAGTCAAGAAGGTGGCTGAGGTCAGGGCACAGGGGAGCCCAGCTTGATAGAGCAGGCTGGGCCATGGCTGGTGGCAGTGGGGCCTCATGGTGCACCTGGAGTTCAGGCTGGGAAGCTGGGGAGGTGGCTGTGATATGGGGTGGGAGGGACAGCTGGCTTTGAAAGTCCAGGGCTGAGGGGATATTAGGGTGAGGGTCTGCCCCCCCCACCACGAGAGGAGTCCCCTGGGGCACGGAAAGCCCTCTCCCCTACTCATCACCCTCCTCTCCTCCCCAGCTGTGGATGATGCCCGCATTTGGCATACACCCGGAGTTTGAGAACGGGCTGGAACAGGACTTCTATGGCTACCGGACGTGGTTCACCATTGTCAACTTTGGCCTGCCTCTGGGGGTCTTCTACCGCATGCACTCCGTGGGGGGGCTGGTGGAGGTCTACTTGGAGGCCTGAGGCTGCCCAAAGACCAACCCCCAGCAGAACTCCAAAATGCCAAGGCTGGGGAGAAGGTAGCCCAGAGCCTCTGAGGAGGGGCGCCTAGACCAGACTGGGTTCCCCATAGCCTCCCCCTCCCCAGATCCTCACTGAGGTGGAGGGTACCGTCTGCAACCCAAGACCAAGGGCAGGGCCTGGACACTGAGCTTCTGATGCCCATGCCTGGGACATGCCTGCCCCTGCTCACTACCACAATCAGTACAGCCCAAGGTACACCCCGAGAAGCCTGAGTCGAGGAGGGGTGCCGCCACCCAGCCCGGCCGGCCTCAGGGGTCTGCCTCCTTCTGTGGGAGGGCACTTGGTCCGAGCTCAGCCCAGGACATCCCAGAAGCTTGCAGCCCCTAAGGCAGGCCTGGCCCTCCCTCCCCACGTACTCTGTCTCCTAATGAGCTCATTAATTAGCTACCAGGCAGGGTTCAACAGCTCTCTCCTGCTGCCATAAACCCTGTTTGTTTGATCGATTACATTCAGGCTTCGTGACATTTGTTCCCAGGGACAGAGCTGCCACTCCAAGTATGGTGGGAAGGGACAGTCCTCCTGGTGAGGGCTGGGACAGTCCATTTCTGAGCCAGGAGGGGTCTAAAACAGTTCTTCCCTTGTCTGATTCAGGGGAGGAGGTGAGGAGAGGGGCTGGGGCTCTCACATGCCCCCACCCCTCACTAGCACGCTTCTCTCTGGAACAGAGCCCCAGGTGACTTTCTGCAGCTGGCTTACCACGGGGACTGCAGCCTCTGGCTGTCTGGTCCCCATGCCTGCTGTATCCTCGGAGCTATTGGGTAGAGAGGGCAGGGACTGACAGCCCATCCATCTCCCTGAGCCCAGTGCAAACAGTGAGCTGAGCCCCGGGTGAGGCCCCGGGTGTGGCTCAGGGGGGGCAGCCCAGTCTTCGCATGCCTCTGGGCCCCTCCCCATGAAGCTGGGCACTGGCAAGCCCCAGGGACCCCCAGTACTGTTTCGGTGGCTTCCTGGGGCCAGCAGAGCCCCCTCAGGGGCCTTGTAGAAGGCTGGGAGGCCAGCCTCTCTCCTCTCCTGCATGGGCTCTTTCTCTGGATGGCCATAGCCCAGGGGGCCACGCCCTGGGTGAGAGAGTACAATCCTCCATTTTCCCACCCAAGAGAATGACAAGTTCTGGTTCCTGGGCCAACGCCGAGGGCCCTCTGGGGACTGATTCTGGGAAGCAGATGCCCCAGCTCCCCTGAAGACAAGAGCCATGACCCCAGCCCCTCCCCTCCAAGCACAAAGAGCCAGGACGTGGAGAGGGTGGTTTATTGTGTAAAGAGGCCGATTGTAGAGAGCAAAGATTGTACGGACACAGGTAGGGTGAGGGGAGACCCAGAGGCTGGAGCTGGAGGATGGAGAGGGGGCACCCTGCCCCCTCTGGCCCCAGTCATCCAGGCAGGGAGGATTGAACAGCTCCCTCCACACTCTTCTCCCACCTCCATACTGGATAACAGGGAGTCAGGTTATATCCATTGACCAGGAAGAATACAGCAGGAGACCCTCAACACCCCGCTCCAAACCCCTAAAATGCATGAGGTCTCCCATTCTGGCTTCTGCAGTCTACCAGCCCCCCAGTCTCCTCAAGCAGCCTGGCCACCCCCCTTCCTCCTTCGGGCCCTGGCAGCAAGCTGGGCCTGGACCAGGTGGTTTCAGGCTAGAAGGCAGGGAAGGGCCCCCCCCCGCCCCTGCCCAGGTGCCTCAAGGGACACCCCACAGCTCCCTTGTTGGGCAAGGCATGAGGGCTCAGTGACCTGGTAGCCTCTGGGGATGATAGGCAGCAGAGAAACGGGTCTTGAGGGAGAGCCAGAGTGAGGTGGGGGCTCTGGCCAGGGCCTGCAGTGCTGGAGATGGGAGGCTTCTGTGAGTCCAGCCCTCAGTGGGGGTGATCAGTACCTGTCCCCATCATCCCAGCCACCTGGGGCCTTTAGGGCCTGCCACCCAGGACTCAGCCCCTCTGCCAGCCCCGGCTGGTTGTGGTAATTTAAAGCCTAGAACAGTAGGTCAGGGGAGCATCAGGGCACCAGGATCCCCACCCTCCCCAGTCCCATCCCCGGTAGGCTTCCATCCTCACACCCGCTGGATCTCAAACAGCTTCACATCCGTGTCGTACCAGACAGGTGGGTCCACATTCCTGCGGAGGGAGTGGGCAGGGAGTGCTGGGAGACCTTGCAGAAAAGACTGGGGAGGAGCTAGAGGGTCATCCAACCCAAACCCCTTCCACCCTGATGTCCCACCCCAAGCAGTGGGTGCCTACCCTCTAGACAAGACCATCCTGGTTGACTATGTTGACATGAACCCCACTGCCATGGTGGGACCCAGAGCTGAGGCCCCCCTGGGCAGACCCTCAGGGGAACACCAGACCCACCTCAGATAGATGACCCCCCACATGTAGGTGCGGAACCACATCGCCGTGCCCGAGTTGGCCTGGTACTTGCGGATGAGGATGGGGTGGGGCACAGGGAGCAGCCCCACCAGGGTGCCATGCTGCAGGAACCTCAGGATCTCTGACTCATCTGTCAGGCCCCTGCCAGGAAGAGGGGGTGGTTTCCCATGTGCTCACATGGGAAAACCCACTCTGAAAGTCAAGGGGAGCATGGGCCCCATGCTCCCAGCCACGTCCCACCCAAGCCTGGGCTTGCCCCGCCTCAGAGCCCACCTGCCACTCCTGCCCGCCACCCCCCTCCCCCCCCCCCCCCCCCCCACTGCCACCCCCAGGCTCACTTGTCAATGCAGATCTTTTCCACCTGGGGAACCAGCACTTGGAGCAGCCTCATGATGGTCTGCAGCGGCAGCTTTGACTTCCAAGAGAGAACCTGAGGGAGGGACCGGGGTTCCTGGGGCTGGGAAAGCAGCCCCCACGGGCAATGGGATAGGCCTGACCCCTGACCCAGAACCACAGGCTCCGCAAGGCAGGAAGTGTCCCCGCTCACCACAGCAAGGGCCTGGCACAGGGCAGTGCGCACGAACAGTGACTGTTATTCATGGTAAGAGCCTCTCACTGAGCATACATTACGTGCCAAAAACTCTCCCCTTGGAGCCTCACAATGGCATGATCAAGTAGGATGTTTATCCCCAGGGAAGTGCAATCAGTAGTGATCACAGGACACAGAAGGGAGTGGACAAGCGACTTGGGGAAAGAAGCTGGAAAGGAAAGCTCAGTAAGAAAGCTAGCACCGTGAGCAGCTGAAGCTCAACTCTGCAGCAGAACTCTGGGACAGTGTAGACGGGGGAAGCAACCGGCCCAGAGTGGCCAAGGTCACCCAGCCAGCTGGAAGGAGTGACCCAGAGCCTGGCTCCCAGGCTGGTTCTGGGATTTGGACACATTCCCATCCAAGACTTAACTGAGCTTAACTAGGCCAGGCACCCCTGTCCGCCCCCACTCAGAGCCATCTGCCCAAACCCTCACCCATTCCGATGTTGGGTTCCACTGCCCACTGGCTGACGCGCTGGACAGTCGCCGCTGCTCCCGCCATGCCTGGTCGGGCTCCTGGTCCCAGAGAAGGGATGGGAGTGAGGGGTGGAAGGAGTGGGCACAGAGTGGAGGCGGAGGGCAGAGGAACAGCCCTTCTTCCCAGTCCCTCCCATAGGCTGGAATCCAGGGGGCAATGAGGCCTCTCTACTGGCTCATGTTGGGGGGGGCTCACTCCCAACAGAGGGGACAGCCCGGCCCAGCACCCTTTGCCCTGGGCCCCAGGCCCTGCCCGACCCAGCCCAGCCTGATGACAGGTTTAGGGCCAGGGGCTGACTGGGCTGGTCGGGTAAAGGCCAGTCAGCTGAGATAAGGCTGATGGATGAGGAGTCTGAAGGCCAAGGGCTTAAGCCTGGGACTAGTAAACAAGGGAGAGGTCTGTGAAAGCAGCCCCTGGATGTCCTGGACACAGGGTTCCTGCCCTCTGCTGCAGGTGACCCCAGAGGGCGCTGGCCCAGCTCAAACACAGAGGCCAGGGAGAAAGGGAAGTCCCAACGTCACCCCACTGCAGGAGTCCCCGTTGCCCACCTCCGTGGCCGGGCTGCCATCTGCCGAGCTCTGCTGGGACGTGGGCTCCAGGGATCGCAAGGTGCCATCCTCGGACACCTGGGACTTCTCTGTCAGCTTGTCAATGCCTGGGAGTGGGGGTGGGTGGGTGTGAGAACACCTGTCACAGGGCCCCTCTGAGAAAGCATCTGCACTGGGCCCCACGAGGGCCCCCTCTTTCCTCCACCCACTTCAGCATGCTATGCATGATCCCCCCCAATCCCGCCCCTACCCTGCACCAAGCTAACCTTCCTGGGCCTCCCAATACCCCCTCCCTATCCCCTCAGCTTCCCAACTCAGTCCATGCCCTCTGCCAGAGATGGGATAACATCCCAGAGACCCTGCCCATCCCCGAACCATGCTGGCATCCACACTCGCCCCTGCCACTTGCCAGGCCAGACCTGGGGTGGCCACCAGGCTGGTCTTGAGAGTGCCAGGCTCAGCGGGGGCAGCCGGGTGGGAGCCCTCCATGGAGGCGCCCTCCTGTGAGCCAGTTCGGGACAAGGGCTCAGGTGCCCGCCGACGCCTTTGCAAGGCCTTGTGGAGAGCAGGGGGGTCGGCGGGCAGGCTGGCCAGCTGGTGGAAGATGCTGCGTTTTCGGATGATGGCGTAGACCAGGTTGGAGTTGCCTGTAGGGAGGGAGCAGGCCACACGTCAGGGAGGCCCCCTTGCCTCTTCCTCCACCTGGGCAGGTTTCTGGGAAGGGGGAGTTTAGAGGACAGGCGGGTGTCTAACCCCAGGGGTAGGAGATGGTACAGGGCGCCCAAGAGAGGGGGCTGGAGAAGGGCGGCACCTGGCGGCATGTGCAGCTATGGTTACACCAGGGCATTACATCGCTGGAGAGGAGCTTCTGGGCTGAGCTCCCCTGGTGCCACTCCCCAGTACCTTCCAGACCCCCTCGCAACCCGGCCCACTAAGGGGTCACACTGGCAAAGTGGGGCAGGCCCAGCACGTCAGAGTCCACACCAAGCCAGCTTTTCTTTACTTTGACTGTGCCCCTGAGCCAGGTCACCAGGGAGGATGGACGACATGGTCCGTGCCCCACGCTGACTTCCCTCGGCCCTGGGCCTTCAAGGCCCCATCCAACAATCTGGTCCTGCCTCTCGCCACACTGTCCTGCTCCCAGTTCAACATCTCACCCCAGGGCCTTTGCATATGTTGCCCCCACACACACACCATACAATGCTTTTTCTGCCCCACCCCACCTCCATTCATCCCTCACAGATCAGTGGAAATATTACTTATTTTGGAAATAATAGTAACTGCTAATATCTAAGTCACCAGACACTGTGCTAAATGCTTTTTGTGGGTGATTACTTAATCCTCCCAACACCCTCAGACGTAAGGACTCCAGCACTATTATTATGACCGTCTTCCAGCCGAAGACACTACTGCTCAGAGAGGTTATGTGCCCACAGTCACAGAGCCACCAAGTGGCAAGACCCTCACTACATCAGGCAGTGTGGCATTGACAACACCCATCAGGGTCCTACCGCTCTGAGCTTCCCTTTCATCAGATTTAAGGTGACCTGTCTGGGTGACCATCTGTTTAAAGCCTCCCTCTGTGTCTTAATCCCCAGCTGTGGGCAGGGAGCATTCTGCTTTGCTCTCCCCTCTATCCCCTGCACCCAGCACTGGCCTGGGTATGCAGCAGATGCTCAATAAATGCATGTTGAACAAACGGGGTTGTGGGGGGGGCAACGCAGAGGGTTCTGCCCTCCTCAGGTGGACGGGAAGGTGTCCTTGCACACGGCCCGTCCTGATTCCCGCCCTGAGGCCAGACCAGAGCTCGGGCTGCCGCCTCACCATCGAACTGATACTGGATGATGTTGTTGAAGGCCTCCAGGAGGAAGAAGACCAGGTGGTGGTTCTGGGCAGCGGAGAAGAGGAACCAGGTGGTGGAGAAGGCCTCCAGCAGGTGCAGCAGCTTATTGGCAGCCACCATGGATAGGCTCTTGAGGTAGGGGGACACTGCAGGGGAGGAGCCAGCTCACTCCTGGGGCTTCCCCCACCCACCCAGCCATCCCTGCACACACTTGACTTACGCAGGACACGATGCTCCCGCTGCCAAACCTTCCCTGCCCCGTGCTTGTAAAATCCCCCACAAAGCCCGGAACACCAAACCCTCAGAGGCTGAGGCCACACAGGCCATGCTCTGCAGAGCTCCAGGAGGCCATGTGGGCCCCACCCTCGTCCCTCCACCATGTGGACAGCCGAACCGTTTACTGAGCCACTCACACACAGCATCTTGCCCACTCCTCCCCACACTTCTGAAAGGGGGGCCGGGCGCAGAGGGAACCAGCCCCATTTCATAGATGAAGAAACTGAGACTCAGACAGGTTTGTAAACTTGCCCAGAGTTCCCAGTTATAAAATAGGAAGACAAACTCCGGATCTTTAAAAGTCTTTCTGGAATATCAAACTGGGATCACAATACTCCACACATAATCAGAAACTTATTTTTTGGCAGAGTCTGAGAGGGGAACCTGAGATGAGACGTGTGTGGATGGCCTGAAGTCGCAAAGGGATCCATGCGCTTCCTTGTCTCATGTCTCCCTCCCTGCCCAGGCTGGGGCAGAGACAGCAGCTTTCCTGCTCAAAAATGCATTCTCAGAGCCAGCAACACTTAACCAGTGCTCAGTTAAAATGTGTGAGTCGGACCCAGCAAGCAAACCAGGAAGGGAAGGCAGGGTTCTGGCCCCAGAGCTCACAGCGCAGCTAGAGCTCTGTCCCACCAACTCTGGAGTCCGAACCACTCCCACCCAGGGCTGTCCTCTCCAAAAGATGGCCACGCTGAAGTCATCCTGCCTCAGCCCACGGCCACCCACCTTGCTGGGCCCAGCACACCAGCCAGCCTGAGCCCCTCCCCTCGGAGGCAGCTGTCCCCAGTCCTCGCTGGAGGGTAGGGCACCTCCTGGTGCCCTGAGACCATGCCTTCCAAACCCACGCTGTCCAATGCAGTAGCCACGAGCCACCTGTGGCCATCCAACGCTTGAAACATAGCTAGTTCTAACTGAGATGTGCTGCATGTGTGAAACACATGAGATTTTGAAGACTAGGTGTGAAAAAGAATGTAAGATATCCCAATAATTTTTAATGGGGGTTATATGCTGATATTTTGGATAGCGTGGATTACATAAAATGTATTATAAAATTACTTTCACCTCTTTCTCTCTTTCCCTTCCTTCCTTCCTTCCTTTCTTAATATGCCTCAAAAATTAACCAGTACATACGCGGCTGCCATCATATTGCTATTGGACTGGGCAGGTTTGAACCAGGGAGGCACGGCAGATCAGCCTGCGGCCTGGCGCCACCTGGTGGTGAGCATGGGGAAGGCGGGCTCCCAGCACCCCTACCGTTGACCACGATGGTGAGCAGGCAATCGAAGAGGGGCTGCAGCCGCTGGTGACCGCTGGTGATGATCTTGTGGAATACCTGTGCCGGGAGGCAGAGGGGTGGCCATGGGGTCCCCTCCACCTCCAGCCGAAAGGACGTCCCCCATGCCCCCATGTCCTGGATGAGGGAGCCCCCTCACCACAATGAGCAGGTCTGCGTGGGTACCGGTAAAGACCGGGATGTCCATGGGCACGCGCACCGAGTAGGGCTTGTTCAGCCGCACCCCAAAGTTCCGTTCCCCGCTCAGCAGCAACAGGATGAAGACTCCAATGTGCATCAGACCCACCCGAGCTGCAGCATGGGGTACGGGAGAAGTCACCACACGGGGTAGGCACGGGAGGAAGGAGCGCAGGGCAGGGACCCATCTCAGAAGCACTGGAAGAAGCCCTTCCTGGGAGGTCAGAGGCCTGAGCCTGAGCTCCTGGGGCCCCGCCCCTCTACAAGGAAGCCCCCAGGATCTTACGTCCACCCCAGCCTTACAATGATCCGCTCGGGCATCATTGAGGAAGTAGAGGATGGGGACCAGGATGTCCAGAACGTCACTGCTCTTGAGCACAAAGAAGAGGAATTTCTGGAGGAAGGGAGTGAACAGGTGGGCAGGGTCAGAGCGGAGACACCGGTGCCCCACCCTCTCCCCATCCCAGGAGTCTCCCCAGATGCTGTCCCCATCCCTAGGCTATCCAGAGTAGCCGCTCCCCACCTCAGGGCACGCCACTGCCCGCCAGGCTGGACCTGAGGCCAGCCCACCTTATTGAAGTCACAGAGCTTCCAGAAGAGGACCAGCAGCTCCTGGTGGAACTGGATCTTCTTGGTGGAGTTGGGCAGGTAGGTCTGGAGCAGGGGGTTGGAGAGCAGCCGGGCTATGCCCTTGAGGATGAACTGGAAGTCCTGAGCGGGGGACAGCAGGGATCTGTCCAGTCCAGCTCCCTCACAAATGTCTCCTCACTCCCCCAGAGCCTGGTCCCACCTCTAGAGCCTGAAAGGCCCAGATTCTGTCATCAATTGCTGTCCTGAGGCAGGCCCCTCAGGAAGCTGAGCCCAGGGCAGGCCTGGAGAGAACCCCTGCCCCTTCCCCAGCCACAGGTTCCCCCGTCCCTGAGCAAGGCTGCTCCTAGTGACCCCCCACCCACACCCACACCCTGAACCGGCCCCTGCCCATCTGGACTCCGTGTGGACAGATGCCATCCCCCTCCCCCTCCCCATCACCCTGTCACACCAGAGGTTCACTCTCCTATTCTCAAAGAGCTGTCACTTACTAAGTACCTGCTACCAGTAATTCTCCCAAGAAGGCGAGGAAGCAGTTACTGTCCCCACGTCACAGCACAAGAACCTCCCCCAAGGTCACAAGACACACAAACTCGGGTCTGCCTGGCCTTTAAGTCCATTGTCCTCCCCCCCTCCAAAACCTGACATCAGAGCCACCTCCTCCTGGAAGACTGCCCGGTTATCCCTATCCAGTTGAGGCCATCAGCCCTTTTCTGCATCTCAAAACCCTTGAAGTCCTACCATCACTGTATCACTTGGGGTGGCCAAGTCCACGGGGACCGTGGTTCCTTCCTGGAGGGGTCAGGACTCCCACTTACCCCATCTCATCTCCATCCCCTCACCCCCCTGCAAGGCCAGAACCATTGTGGCGGGTGGGCATTAAGAATGCACTGGAGCAAGAACAGTGTTCCACTCACCTCCTCACGATGGATGCGGGACAGGTAGTTCACAAACAGGTTCTCGGGTCCTGGAGGCTGCCGAGAGTGGAGCCTGGGATAAGCAGGTGGCTCCACCCCTCGCCCCGACCTCGGGCCTAGGTGGTGGCAGCAGAGCCCCCTCAGACATCCCCAGGCTCACCATGAGGTGCCCCCTTGCCCAGCTCTGCTAAAGAGGGAGCCCAGAGCCTGGCAGGGCCAGCTGCCCTCCCCGCCACTCCCATCCTTACGTCCATGTCGTCCATGGCAGAGCCCGTGGTGGTGCCGTCCACCGTGGGGCTGGTGCTGGTGGCACGGTCATGGTCCAAGGTGACAATGAGCACCTGGGCAGCCTCCTCCACCAGGGGCTCCCGGTAGTCGGAGAAGAGCAGGTGGTTGTAGGGGATCCCGTAGCCCACAGGGTCATAGGCACACACGGTGTTGAGGAGGGAGGTAAACAGGGGGAGGGCGTGTCTGCAGTAGAAGAGGAACAAGGCTGTGGAGACTGCCCGGCCAGCCTCCGTCCACCCCTCAGGTGGCCACACGGGAGGGTCCGTCGAGCCAGCCCCTCACTCGACAAGTGTTTCAGTGCTAGCCCCAGGCTGGGAGCCAGAGAGCAGAACCAGGCTCACCCCTTCCTGAGGAAAAGAGACTTCTCCTTGTCCTGACCTGCATCCGGGACCCAGGCCAGGTCAGGCCAAGGGCAGGGGAATTTATACCAAGAGCGGGGTGGCCAGTTATGTGGGAAATCATGTCCACACCCCTTAGATTTTTCCCCCAAGGGCTAAAGCCTACTAAAAAAAATTAAGACTACGTTTAGAGCAGTTTTAGGTTCACAGCAAAATCACAAGGAAGGAACAGAGAGATTCCCCCGTGCCCCCCCACTCCCACCCATGCACAGCCTCCCCGCCTACTGACATCCCACAGCGGAGTGGCTCATGTGTTATCATCAACAGACCTACATGGACCCGCCATCAAAGCCCATAGTTTACACTGGGGTCCATTCGTGGTGCTGCACAATGTAATGACATGTCCCTCAGATCTGAGGGGCAGGTGCCCTCCCTCAGGGCTTCAAAGCAGGAGTTGGAGTACCCCAGGGAGGTGGGCTTCCCCTCGGGGAGGAGAGCATGTGCTCGATCACCCAGTTCCCAGGCCACAGACTGACATCATTCAGAGATCTGTAAGACGTCAGGGTTCAAGCTCCTTATCTTACAGGCGAGGAAACTGAGACCCAGAGAGGTTACGTGAGTGGCAAAGCATGGCCGCTTGCCTGATAATGCTGGTGAGAAAAAAACAAAAAAACTCTGGCCAGCTTTGGACTGTGGCGGGTGGAGGGGGTCGCCTGGCTTGCCTTCTCTTCTGGGGGAGGAAAAGAAAGTTGGGCAGAAGGCCAGCAAAACCTGAAGGATAAGGCATGCCATGTGGGAATGGGAGTCTGGAAGGAAGAAGGTGAGCCCCCCTCAGGGGGGCACTCCCTGCACAGCCCTGGGCACAGCGGGAGCTCGCGTAGCTTCTTTACACCCTCAGTCCCCCCATGTGGCACCCCCAGAGCCCAGGAGCGCCCCCGTGTAGGCCAGGCCTCCCCCCCCTTCCGGGTGTTCATTACGCCCTCTCCCCAGCCACTCTCTACCCTGCACAACCCCATACTAGCCACTTGTGGCCGCTGAGAGCTTAAAACGTGGCTGGTCTGAATTGAGAGGTGTTGTGACTGTAAACTACACAACGGGATTTTGAACACTTCGCCTGAAAAGGGAATGTAAAACATCTCGGTAATATCGAGTACGTGTTAAATACTGCTATTAGGTATATATTGGGTTAAATGAAATATTACAATTGATTTCACCCGGTTTTTTTTTACTTTTTTCACGTCACCACTAGAAATGTTCAACTTATGTTGACATCGGCATATGTGGTTTGCATTATATTTCTGCTGGACAGCACAGCTCTGGATGGAGGACCCAAGACCTAGGCACCTAGGGCCCCCCAGTGGGACACTGGACGGCGTGGGCGAAACGTGTGGCTGTTAAGTTACAAGCCTTCGCCACCAGGGGGAAGCACCTCCCCTCAACTAAGACTCCGGGCTGGCGGGCAGCCTCTGCTCGGGGCTGCCTGTAAAAGGAGGAGAATGGAAAGGCCGGCCAGGGGCCCCTCACCTGTTCTCCGTGGAACAGAAGAACTGCACCCACGGGTTGGTGCCACCACCGTCCGGAGCTGGGGGCAGGTACATGGCCTCAGAGAAGCAAGTCAGCAGCAGCTTCAACAGCTCCATCCTTGGGTGGGGGGGTTATGGCAGGGGGTTCAGTACCTGAAGATCTCCATTCTTCTCTAGGACGGCATGCCCACACTGCCCCACCCCGCCCCAGCTCAAGTCCATGAAAAGAAATGACCTCATTTTATCCCCGTCAGGCTGCTGTGGGGTCACCAGTGGACAGGGTCTCCTTGAAAGACCCCACGCACAGTTCCCTCTCTGAGCTGGGGAGTGGGGGGCAGGCCTGGAGTCCAGCTACACTTGGGCTCTGGGTCCAAGCAAAACTCACCGGTTCACGTCATGGATGTAGTTGGGCTGGGGGGAGTGAGCAAAGCCCACGCCAGCCTCCCAGATGTATTCACAGCTGTCCAGGGAGTGGACGTCCTCCGCCGAGTCCTGGGGACATGGTTTGGGAGCGGTCAGGCTGGGGGTGGCCAACCCAAGTCCCCCCACTGTCGTCCCTGGGGGCAGAGACCCTCATATTCTCCTAAAGACAGACCCTCAAAATGCCCCAGGTGATAATGCACAAGGGAAGAAATTAATGTTCTCAACCTCTTGAAAGCTAATTTTTCTTCTCTGGTTCTTTTACTTGATCAGTCCAGCTTGAGGCAGGGAGAGAGAGATAGGGAGGGAGGGGAATGGAATTGGGTGCACCTGGTGGTGCTTGGGGATGGGGGGGCAGAGAACACTAAAGGTCGAGTCCATGGGCCCACAGGAAGTGAGCAGGCCAGACCTCCTGTGTCCAAGCCCCACACGCCCATCCACTGCCCAGGCAAGGACAATGGGTGCTTGTGTCCAGACTCCCGGATAGAGGGGGCAGGGCCAGGCACCAGCTGGCTCCTCTCCAGCTATGCCGGTCACAGGCCCTTCCCCAGCCCTGCCCAGCTCTTCCAGAGCAGCCCCTGCCCCCGCGGGGTCCTGCCCAAGGGAACTTCAACCAGCCCCAACCCAGGACCAGAGCCCTCCCTAGCCTAGGGGTGGGAGACTGGGGGGGCTCTCACCACAGTGCTCCTTCGGTGGCTCTGGACAGTGAAATCTGGACAGAAGAGGAGGTCGGCGATGGCCAGGAGCAGGGACTCAGCGAGGGGCCGGGCATTCTCATCATCACCCTCTCCCTGCTCAGGATACAGCACACAGGCCGCCTCAGTGGTCGCTGGCCGAGGAGAGGTGGCCCCAGGACTTGGGGGATGGAAAGGGTTTGGATCTGAGCCCAGGCAGGCACCCATGGGCAGAGGGATGAAGGAAGAGACCGAAGGAAAAGGAAGGAAGATTCCCAACCACCCCAAACCTCCTAAGGCAGAAGGGGGCAGGAAGAGGAGTGGGGTTGGGACCCAGGAAGAAACCTCCCCACTGACTGAAAGGAGCCAGGCCAGGACCCGAAAACTCTAGAGCCTCGGCCCTGCTGGAATCACTGGGGTCCTGCCCTCAGCCAGCTGCCTGGAGATAAACCAGGGAGGGAAAGGGCGGGGAGGGAGAGTGCCCAGCAGCCCTGCCCCCATGTCTGCCCGGCAGATGTGGGAGATGACCCCCTGCCTCAGCAGCAACCCCCATTCCCCTTCCCCGGTACTTCCCAAACCCCACGAGAGATTTGGAGGAACGTGATGGGCCCTGAATGGGTTCTCTCCCGTCACCACATCACCTCCCACCCAGCCCCACAGCCAGGCCCACAGACCCCTGCTCGCCCTGCCCCGGGCACTGTGGACCAGAAGAAGCCCCTCCAGTCGGGGTCCTCAAAGATGTAGGGCAGCACGCGGGTGAGAAGCCGGCTGCAGTTCAGGACAATCTGCTTCTCCTTCTCCGAATGGCAACCGCTCTCGGCTCCCTGCACCAGCTTCTCCACAGCCTGTGGGGACAGGCAGAGGGGCACGCTGGATGGGTGGGGCGTGGGGGCCTTGCGCTTAGGGTCAGGATGGGCACCCCAGGCTTCAGAGGGGAAGAGGCAGACAGGGCCATCCAGCCCAGGGGGGACGGCAAGTGGGTCAGAGAGCAGCCTAGAGCATCACCGGAGAGCCCAGCCCACCGCTCACTGGCTGAGACCTTGCTGAGTGACCACCTGTCAGAGCCTGTTTCCTCATCTGTAAGACGGTAACCTTAACAGGACCCACCACACAGGGTGAGCTGAACGAGCTGATGTGTGGACGCCTTCACAGAGGGTGGCTGCCAGGATCCCCTCCCCGCAGAGCCAGTGGGTCAGACGTGGGTACAGCCTCGAGACTGCCCAGACCTGGACGGGGGGATGCCGTGGGGGCCTGCGCTCTGGGTCCGCAGGGCTGGGCCAGCTTCAGCCTCCCCGGAGGGTGGGGAACGGCTCAGCGGGAGTGGCAGCGAGGGCCAGAGCACCTTAAGCTCACCTTGTAGCACAGAGTGGCCAGATTGGAGGGTGACTCCTCCCGCACGGCCCGGATCTCTGCCGCTGGCACTAGTGCGAAGACATCCTGCACTGAGGTGGCCGTGTCTGCCCAGAACTGGTCCCAAAAGGCCTCATCGGTGGCTTCCACAGGCTGGAGGGGGGGCGGTTTGGTGTGTCCAGAGTTGTTATATAATCTCTTGTCAACAGGCCCACAGTGTGCCCAGTCTGCAGACAAAGGAGCCCCAAAAGGGAAGCCACGGCCCCCCTAGTCCATCCCTGCTGGTGCCCAGGGGCCCTCCCATGGTGGGGGGGGTAGGGGGAGAGGAGGGACATCCTTCAGCCATTGTGAGCTCCCGCTGGTACAGGCAGGCTGGAGACACTGGACACGGATGTCCAGAGGTCAGCCAACCACTGAGTTCGGCAGCCAAAGCCTAACTCAGTCCCCAAGGGACAGGGTAACTCACCATCCTCCTCTGGTCAGGCCTCCCTACCTGGGGACCTCCCCAGACCACGCTGCTAGGTCAAGTGCTGGGGGCCAGACCCAGGTTGTGCCCCTCCCCAAAGGAAGAAGACAGGGGATGTGTGCTCATTTCACCTAAGCCCAGCCTCACTCAGCCCCAGCTTCTACCCTCTTCCTGCATGCCCAACAGATGCCAGATCTAAAGAAGCCAACCCCCACGGCTCTCTGACCGCACCCGCCCCTCCCAGTGCCCACTGCTAGGGCCGCTGTTCAGGCCACTCTTGCCAGGGCCCCAGCTCCAAATCTAGGACCTCAACCCTGCCTGCACACCGCCTCGAGCCCATGTTCAAGGCACAGCACCAAAGGCACTGTTCCCTCTACAAAGACCTTTGGGGGCCCCCGCTGCCTGCAGGATCGGGCCAGACCATCAGCCAAGACCTTACCTAACATACCTACATGCATGCCCACGTGCGCGCCACGTATGCACACGTACACACTGCCCGTGGGCACGCACACACCTGTACTTGCTACCCCTACAACACAACACTGTCACAACCTCTCTTTGCCTGTGCTCCGACTGTCCCCTCTTCCCCCCATGCCCACCCTTCTAATCCCGAAGTCCCATGGAGGCCATACACTGTAAGCACACTGGTGCTTTTTGAATCCTACGGCAGTCGCATAGGGAACCAATCTGAATTGGGGTTTTTTTAAGATTTTATTTATTTATTTGAGAGAGAGAATGAGAGACAGAGAGCACGAGAGGGAAGAGGGTCAGAGGGAGAAGCAGACCCCCCGCTGAGCAGGGAGCCCGATGCGGGACTCGATCCCGGGACTCCAGGATCATGACCCGAGCCGAAGGCAGTCGCTTAACCAACTGAGCCACCCAGGCGCCCGAACCAATCTGAATCGTAAGCGCCACTTCTAGAAATTCTTCCTAAGGAAATGATCAGAGATGTGCACCTATAAGGAGGTTCGCCGATGTGTTATCGTTGATAATAGTGAGAAGTTGGAATGATCCTAAATAACCAACAAGCAGGAAACACTCAAAAAGTTAAGGCCCTTTCGTAGAATAGAATATTACTCAACCACCAGGGCCATGTTGCCAAAGACTATTAATGAATGAAAAATGCTCACGGTACAACCCTGTGTGGAAAAGATAAGATATAACACTAACTACAGGATGGTCACACTCTTTGCTAAATTATATAGTCATAAAAGCCTAGACGAAAATGACAGAACGCTCATAGCGATTATCTCTCTGGGTGGTTTTTATTTTTTTGCTTATATTTTTCTGCAAGGATGCATATTTACTATTTTTTCCTTTTGAATAGTCGCCTGCTGAGAGGCCAGGATGCCCAAGGCACTCTTGCGAACAGCAGCTCCTGCAAGAGACCCCAGTTGCTCCATCATCCTGGCCTCCTCCCTTCTCTGAAAGGGTCGATACAGGCCCTGCTACCACACAAATCCACATACAGTGTGCTTTACTCTGACCATCAGAAAAAAATATACATCTCGTTTAAAAATAACTCTGTTCGGGTGCCTGGGTGGCTCAGTCGTTAAGCGTCTGCCTTCGGCTCAGGTCATGATCCCAGGGTCCTGGCATCGAGCCCCGCATCAGGCTCCCTGCTCCGCAGGAAGCTTGCTTCTCCCTCTGCCTCTCCCCCCTGCTTGTGTTCCCTCTCTCGCTGTGTCTCTCTCCGTGAAATAAATAAAATCTTTAAAAAAAAAAAAGAAAGAAAGAAAGAAAAATAACTCTGTTCTGGGGCACCTGGGTGGCTCATCCGATTAAGCGTCTGCCTTCGGCTCAGGTCATGATCCCAGGGTCCCGGCATCAAGCCCCGAATCGGGCTCCTTGCTCAGCGGAAAGCCTGCTTCCCCCTCTCCCTCTGCCTGCCATTCCCCCAGCTTGTGCTCTCTCACTCTCTCTCTGTCAAATAAATAAATAAAATCTTAAAAATAATAATAATAGGGCACCTGGGTGGCTCAGTTGGATAGGCGACTGCCTTCGGCTCAGGTCATGATCCTGGAGTCCCCGGATCGAGGCCCGCATCGGGCTCCCTGCTCGGCAGGGAGTCTGCTTCTCCCTCTGACCCTCCCCCCTCTCATGTGCTCTCTCTCATTCTCTCCCTCTCAAATAAATAAATAAAATCTTTAAACATAAACATAATAATAATAATAATAACTCTGTTCTCCGAGCCCCCTCTTCCCAGAATTCTCCCAGAGCTCTGGACCGACAGGTTTGCTCCCACCTTGGAACCCTGCTCCGCACCCTCAGTCACTCAACATTGGCCCTGACTCCAGGGGTCTCAGTGCACTTGCCTCGCGGTCCCATTAGCCCACTGGCCCTTCCTTCTTCCCTGACCCTGCAGTCGGGGCAGATGGCAGATTCTCAGCCAATATTTGTTCAGGAAAAGGTTGTCATTCGTCCCAGAGACCCCTTCCACCCAGTCACTGGGCATGCCTGAGCATCACTGGGGCTGTCCAAACTCAGAGCTGGGTTTGAAAGTGTCGCCGAGGTCCGGGCGTAACCTCGCCCACTCCCCAAGCAATGCCCCCCCTCCAAGCTACAGGGCAGCAAGTGGCCACGGCCCCCAGGACAGGCCTGGTACCAGGGCCTGCTGGTCCCAGAACTGGTAGAGCAAGTTGCTAGGGGAGAAGAACAAAGGCCAAAGGAGGGGCCTAGGGCTAGGGTTTTCTAGCCTCAACCAAGGCAGCCCTCTGACAGTCCCTGGGATCAAGGGGCACCACCTGCCAGTGTGGGGGGCCAGGGCTGGTGTGGGGAAGGACATCCTAGAAAACCTGTGAGCACCTATGGAAAGCTCCCCGTCTCTGACACTTCCCCCCCTTCCCCGGTAGCCACTACCCCCTTAAAGGGGCAGAAACTCATCTGAGCACCAGTGGACTTGACCTCTGGCTTAGTTCATCAGGCAAGTGTCACCTGGGGACTGAATTCCAAACGAGGAGAGAGACTTAAAAGGAGACTTAGGAGGCCCCCAGCTAGCCCAGCCGAGAAGCAGGCTGAGTCCCAGCCCTCCAGCTCCCACTGTGGCCTGGATGCTTCAGCTTGGTGCCCATCACCTGGCTGTGATCCCAGGCTGGCCTGATGCTCCAAGGTGTTGGCCAGGGTCACTGGAGCCCCTTGGGCTTCTGAGGGGAGAAACATGGCTCAACTCCTGTCCCAGTTCCCCGAGCTGGGCCCCACACAACCCAAGGAAGCTTCTCAAATCCAAGCCAGTTTGTTTAAAAAGAGTATTTTTTGCCGCAGACGGGAAGGCCCACGCTGCCAGGGCATAGGGATTGAGCCACCCTGGGGGGAAAACAGATATTCTTGCCGCAGCTTCGCTAGCACCTGCTCAGGCCAGACCCCCCACCAGCTTGGGAGCCCAGCTGCAACTTCTGAACTTTCTGGGGGGTGAGGGGGAGCAGAGGACCATAAGTGCTCTAGCCTGCTAAGGGTGACCTGTTCGGGAGCACGTGTCACCACAGCATTCACACGCACATACATGTGCACACATGTACACATGGACCCACCAGATCTCCCCCTGCCTATGGCAGAGAGTCTCCAAAAAGGCAGATCTAAGAGAGGGTCCCACCCACCCCAGGAAAGGTCCAGGAAACACAGCCAAAACTGCTAAGCCTCAGGACCAGGGTCAGGCCTAGCCCAGGGCAGGAAGAAAACAGGATGCAGTGCAGGAAGGCAGGGAAGGCCCAGCGGCGAAGGCCCAGCAGCAGCAGCTCACACCCAGGCTATAGGAAAAGGTTCTGGGTCGGCTTGTCTGCTGCCCAGAACAAACATGTGTGTTCGTAGCAGAGCCTCTAAGGGTCTGAGACTGGAGGACACCCTGTGGACAGCTGGCCTAAATCTCCTTGGAGACACTGAGTGGCAAGGTCTGGAACGACCATCTGGGATCTGGTCTTCACTCCTCTGCTGCCCAAGCCAGGTCACTACACAGGACAGGAGGCTTCAGGGTCTCTCCCTCCAGCCAGCCCAGGTCCCTTCCCACTATAGGGCCCCTGTGGTCTCTGGAGGGAGATCCAGCCCGGTATCTGGTTCCAGTGTTGACCCAAGCCAACTCCCTGTCCTCAGCTGGGAAACGGAACAGCACCATCTCAGTCAGCTCCATAACAGGGCTGCAGCCAGGGAAAGCTGGGAACACACCATATTTTGGGGAGAGGGCCAGCACAGGTAGGAATCTAGTCCACCCAGATCCTTTGGGACCCGACTGAGCTCATCCTGCTGGCCTGGCAAAGGACCCTGCCGGCTGAGTCAACAGCCCATAGTTCATTCCTCCAACAACGTGTTTCCTTCCCCAGGTAGGTAAACATGGGAGCCTCCCTCCTGCCTCTCCCTGTGGCCCCACATTGAGGGGCTGGGCCACCTGCTGCCCACAGACCTAGAAGCCCCATCCCAAAAAAGCCAAGTACTAGAACTAACCAGGAGCCATTAGGGAAGTGGCAAGAAGCAAAGTCTTGTTTCTATCAAATGCCTCTTAGCTGGGACTGGACTCTCCAGAGGCCCTGGGCATTTGCCAGGCACCTGACCTTTCTCTTGTGGGAACGAGAGAGTGTTAGGACCAGAGAGGTCTGGCCTCTGGAGCTGTGATCAGCTGGCTGGGAGAGGACGGATCCCTCAATCCCACTCTAACTGCCAAGAGCAAGAGAGAGCCCTGGGGGTAAGGGTAAGAGGAAAGTCCCAGATGGCAGCAGATCCTGACTCCCTTGAAAGTGGGGGATCTGGAGAGTCAGGGCTGGGCATCTCTGTGGCCAGAGCAGCCTGGTTCTGGGGTAAGGACAGAAGGAGTAGACAGGGAAGGAGCCAGGTCCTGTGTGTTGGGGGCAAGGAGGCGGCCTCTGTGCTACTTGTGAACTCAGGGGGAGTGTACTGGTTGAATGACACCCCCAGGCCCCATACCAGCCAGTCAAAGACAACCTGGAGGGTTCTCAGCCCTGACTCAGAGAACAGAGGGGACCTGAAAACACAGCCATCCCTACTGCTGGGCCTCAGAGGAGGAGCCCCAGAGAGTGGTGGTCCCCAGCTGAGAATGGACTCCACGGGCCTGGGAACAGATCCCTTTGCTAGGCTGCAGCGCTGCTCGCCACTCTGCATGTTCTCAGGAAGACCTGGGCCCTCCCTGGCTGTGGGCATCGACCTGGGCCCAGCGAGGCCTCTGCCACCCCGCACCAGCTGTTTCCCCGACCCGATAGGCGCCGGCCCGGCTTTGTTTGCATTGAATCAGCCGGGTCTGTGCGTCCAGGAATCGCGGGCACCGAGGGGCAGGGAGGGGAGCAGGGAGGCGGATGGGTGGGTGGGGGCGGGAGTGGGGGTGAAGCTGAAGATGCGGGGCTGGAGGGGTGGGAGCGGGGGTGAGGTGGGGGGAGGCGGCGGGACAGGTGGCGGACAGCGGCGATGCTGGCTCAGGGAGTAGGCACACGTCAGCCTAAGGTGGCAGCAGCGGCTGCGGGTAGAGGGATATTCCCGGGAGAGGAGGCTGGGGGCGAGGGGCTAGGGTTAGGGGATGAAGCCCTGGGGTACAGGACAACGGGTCCCGCTCCGGCCCTGGCTTCAGCGTCACCCTGCAGGCCAGTCGGTCCCCCATCTCCTCACGAGCCAAGTTCGCGCAGCTCCCCCCCCACCCCCGCCGGCCCTACCCAGCCCCCAGCCCGGCAGGTGGGTGGGGAGGCCGGGGCCCCAGGCGCACCTGCGTCTTGGTGGTAAGCTGGATCACCGCCTTTCGGAAATTCAGCTTAGAGTCGGCCGACCCCATAGCGCTTGAGCCCGCTCTGGCCGGGCCCCGGCCCCGACTCCCGCCCCGGCCCCGGCTCGGGATCCAGCTCCAGCTCCGCGGCCCCCGCTGCTCTCGCAGAAGAGGAGCGGCGCACCCCGCCTGCCGGCCAGGCGTCGGCCCCGCCCCCGCTGGGCTCCGCCCTCACGTGGCTCCGCCCCCGCACCTGCCGCGCCCCGCACCGCCCACTCCAGGCGCCGGGAGTCGGCCCCTGGGATCTGCTACGGCGGCTTGCCAGGCGTCCTTCTCAGCTCGACCCCGTGCCTCCGCGCCCTCTCTTCTGCGTCGGAGTGCTGTCCCCGTTACATCTCTCCCATTTCCACTCAGCCCCCAGGGCCCGCCACTCTCCCAGCCTCCCGTTCCCTGCCCCCATCCCCACCATTGGTCCCCACGCCACTCTGGGCCCACACTTTCTCAGCCAGCCCTCTCCCTCAGAGTTTCTTCCATGTCAATCCCTGTCCTCCCCATTCCTTTTTTTTTTTTCCCCCTGAGCATCTGCTTTCTTGGTTCCCTTTTACTGACCTGTCAAACCCACATCACCAGACAGCCCCGCTGTTTTTTTCCAGCCACAAGCTCCAGGCTCCAGGAAAGCAGCTCCCTGTGGTCCGATGAGAGTGGGAGCTCCCTCTGGGTCCCACAACTCCTTTCTGGCCACCTACCTTCCCTGAGAATCCGTTTAAGTCCATCTATTTCAACAAATGTGTTGCGGAACTGGTATTTACTAACACTGTGTCAAGGACAGGGACATAGGGGTCTTAAGTCACAAGGCCTGCCCTTGATGAGCCATTAGCTTGGGAAAGAAACAAGGAAAGAATTAACCGTGTTTCAGCCGAGTGAGTCTTTATAGAAACAAATTAATATTATTAATGATGATGATATGAGGACAATATCTCTAGCCCAACAAAAATCTACCTCTGAGGTAAGTACTATCCCATTTTACAGCAGGGGAAACTGAAGTTCAAGGCAGTTACGTTACTTGCCCAGAGTCACACAACTACTAAAGAACAAAACCAAAAAGGCAAATCCAACTCTGCCTCCAAAAGGGCTGCACTTTCACAATATCATCTTGCATACTATGTCTGGAAGCTTCTGGCAATCCTAGACACTTCAAAAGAAAGTGGCATTTAGCTTAAATAGGAATTCCACAGGTGAAAAGCGAGGGGTGCACCATCTATCCAGTGAAAGGGTGGTAGGAGGGCAGGGTACGACAGGCATGGAGACAGGGAGGAGGGGGGCAGGGATGTTGCCCTGTCACTGAAGGAGCAGACTGCACAGGATAGCTCTGTCCTTGCTCCAGAGGTGGGTTTTCCCTGCCGTGGATGAAATCCTGGGCAGGCTTCATGGCTTTTCTAATCGCTCCAAGAAAACAAATGAATAATGTCTTTATTTGGCATAAAAAAAAATAATAAAATCCAGTCCACCCTACAAATCGCCCAACCTAAGTCCAGGCCAGAGAGACATTAAAAATTCAGAATTTTAGGGGCGCCTGGGTGGCTCAGTCGTTGGGCGTCTGCCTTCAGCTCGGGTCATGATCCCAGGGTCCTGGGATTGAGCCCCACATCAGGTTCCCTGCTCAGCGGGAGGCCTGCTTCTCCCTCTCCCACTCCCCCTGCTTGTGTTCCCTCTCTCACTGTCTCGCTCTCTCTGTCAAATAAATAAAATCTTAAAAAAAAATAAAAATAATAAATAAAAATAAATAAATAAATAAAAATTCAGAATTTTAGTCACCAGGGAAATGCAAATTGAAACCATAACGTGATAATTATTGCATACCTATTAGAATGGGTTAAAAAAAAAACACAACAGGGCGCCTGGGTGGCTCAGATGGTTAAGCGTCTGCCTTCAGCTCAGGTCATGATCTCAGGGTCCTGGGATCGAGTCCCGCATCGGGCTCCCTGCTCCTTGGGAGCCTGCTTCTCGCTCTGCCTCTCTCTCTCTCATGAATAAATAAATAAAATCTTTTAAATAAACAAATAAATAAATAAATAAAATACAACAATACCAAATACTGGTGAGGATGGGGAGCATTTATATTTTCTTATAAAGTTAAATATACAATTCCCATATATCTCAATAATCCCAGTCATGGTATTTATCCAGGAAAAATGAAGGCATCTATCCATACAAAAACCCTATGTAATGCTTATGGCAATTTCATTTATAATCATCAAAGAGTGGAAACTACCCAAATGTCCATCATCTAGTGAATAAACAGATGGGGTTTCACCCATACAATGGGACTAGTATTTAGTGACAAAAAGGAACAAGCTACTGATACAAGCAGCAACAATGTGGATGAATCTCAAAAGCACTGTGCCAGACACAGAAGGCAGCGTACTGTATTATATCATTTATGTGACATTCTGAAAAGACAAAACAGTGGGACAGAAAACAAATAAGTGGTGGCCTTGGGCTGGGAGTAGGATGAGAGATTGACTATGAAAAGTTATGAGGAAACTTTTTTGGGGTGATGAAAACAGTCTCTGCTATGATTGTGGTGGTAGTTTCATGACTGTATCATGTTTTGTTTTTTTAAGATTTTATCTATTTATTTGACAGAGAGAGAGACACAGCAAGAGAGGGAACACAAGCAGGGGGAGTGGGAGAGGGAGAAGCAGGCCTCCCACTGAGCAGGGAGCCTGTTGCGGGGCTCGATCCCACCTCCCTGGGATCATGACCTGAGCCAAAGGCAGATGCTTAACAACTGAGCCACGCAGGCACCCCATGACTATGTCATGTTTGAAGTTCATATGACTATACACCTAAGAGGGGTGAATTTTATGGTATGCAAACTATACCTCAATAATTTTGACTTTAAAAGGACAAAAACCGGGCGCCTGGGTGGCTCAGTCGTTAAGCGTCTGCCTTCGGCCCAGGTCATGATCCCAGGGTCCTGGCATCGAGTCCCGCATCAGGCTCCCTGCTCCGCAGGAAGCTTGCTTCTCCCTCTGCCTCTCCCCCCTGCTTGTGTTCCCTCTCTCGCTGTGTCTCTCCCCGTGAAATAAATAAAATCTTTAAAAAAAAAAAAAAAAGGACAAAAACCAAGAGCAGGTGCTAACTGGTCATTTCGAGAGAGTAACTGTGAGCCCTTTGGCCTGTGCTGCACTCTGAGCCATTTCGGGGATTTGCAACCAGGAACTCCAAGTGGCACCGAGATAATACTGGTCATCCGTGGACCTTGCTCTTCCCATCAGCTTTCATGGGATGGATTTAAATGAGTCCATTTATCCTCATCCAACCTCAGAAGGTCTTCTCCCATTCACTGGGCATTCTGCTCCTCAGGAAATCTTAGCGTCCATCTCCAGGAAATCTTACAAGGTCCCTGGGCACTCTTTCCCCCATAGGATGGAAAAAATATTAATATCGTCTTAAGGAATGTGACTGCTAATACATCTAGGAAATGGAAAAATACCCGTTTATCCCCACCACCTGTTTATTGTCTCCAAGTTAAACTTAACATCCTCCCTAATCCCACCAACGATTGTTTTTTAAATGCTGTTGGTTATTGTTTAGTGCTTACTGAAGTGTATACAGGGAAGATGGCTTAACGACTGGAATTTGCTCTAAAATACTGTAGCAAAGAAGCACCTGGGTGGCTCAGTTGGTTAAGTGTCTGCCTTCAGCTCAGGTCATGATCCCAGGGTCCTGGGATAGAGCCCCGCATCGAGCCCCGCATCAGGCGCATCGGGCTCCCTGCTGGGCAGGAAGCCTGGTTCTCCCTCTGCTTGTGTTCCCTCTCTCGCTGTGTCTCTCTCTATCAAATAAGTAAATAAATAATCTTAAAAAAATAAAAAAATACTATAACAAAGAAAACAAGACAAAGAACACACAGGCAAGATGAGGCAAATGTGACAGAATCTTGGTCATTGCTGAATCTGTGTTGAGTATGTGGAGATTCATTGTACTGTGTGCTCTACTTCTGTGTGTGTGCTTGAAAACTTATATAGTTAAAATTTTTGAGGAAAAAGACTGGATTTATATAGGAAAAATAGTAGTAAAACAGAGCTTTTGAAAGTTTAAAGAAATTAATTATCCTTATTAATTTGGAGATTCCCTAGTAGGTTCTTAGCTATGATTTCCTATGTGGAAACCATGGTATGTCCTCCTTTTATGCCCAGTGTAAAGGAAGAGTCCCTGTCTGTGGTTCCTAGAGCCCCTTTTTCTGAGTTCAACCATCAATTATACAAGAAACATTAACTCAGCACCTGCTAAGGGCCACATACCTTGCAAGGTGCTAGGGCCTGAGCTACAAAGGCAAGTTCCTACTGCCAAGAGAGGGCAAACATACAGGCAAGAGAGAGCCTTGGGGTCAAGAGTGAAGTCTGTCCAGGGCCCTGGCAGGGAAGGAATGGAGGAATGGTTACCAGAATCCGGAGGAAGAGTGCCCAGTTGTAAGAGAGGGCTGAAAGGAGCAGTGACCTCGCAGGGTCTGGAAGGGAGGGACCCATGGGATGGCTACCCCACCTTCACTGTTCTCCTGAGCCCCGATTTCCCGCTGGTGTTTCCCATCAGTGGACTCCCAGAAAGCAAAAGGGCAAGGGAGCCCATTGTTGCTGCATGCAAAAGTTTCAGCCTCCGGGCATGGAGCAGATAGAGATGATGGAAAGAGAGCTGACTAGGCACACAGAACATGTCCCATATCCAGGTACGAGGAACACGCGGAAGGAAGGCCCAGGAGTGCAGAGAGCCTGGTTTGCCCAGAGAACAGAAAGACCAGCTTGGGCTGAAATGTAGACAGACAAGAGATAAAGCAGGAGAGGCGGGCCAGGACCGGACCATAAAGGGCTGCATACATCCTGTTAAAGAGTTTTTATCTCCCCTTATGAGCAATGAGGAGCCTCTGAAGCAGGGGAATGATGTCGTCGGATGTCATTATGTCTTGGCAAAGTCACTCCAGCTGCTGCAGGAAAGATAAAGTGAACCGAACACTGGGAATCCAGCCAGGGTTGGGGGGGCGGGGTGAGAGATGACCAGGGTTGAGCCAGGCAGTCACAGGTGAGACGGAGAGGAAGAATGTAGGTGATATCTCCAGGTGGAAGCGTGGAACTTGCTTGTCAATTTGATGTGTGTTCCAGGTGTAACAACCTCCCACCAAACATGATATACAATAACCATTTTATTGTAAATTCTGTGGTCAGTAATTCAGATAGGACCCAGCTGAGGTGGCCTGCGTCTGCTCCATGATGTCTGCAGCCTCAGCTGAGAAGACTAGAAGAGGTAGGGGAGGGTTCACTCAGAACAGCTGGGACCTGGAATCATCTGGAGGCTTCTTTACTCATATATCTGGTGCCTGGGCTGGGACTCAAAGGCTGGACTCAGCTGGGGGTGAAGATGGTAGCCCCAACATGCAACTTCTACATGCGGCTTAGGTCTCTCACAGCTCTGAGATGGTGTCCCAAAGGGTGCACACAAAAAGAGGGTGTCCCGGGAGAAAGAGGAGGAAGCTGCATGGCCATTTAGTACTGAGCCTGGGAATAACATTTAAAGTCACTTCCACCATACTCTATTAGTCAAAGCAATCACAAGCCCACCAGGTTCAAGGAGAGGGAACCTACACCCACCTCCCCAGTGGAAGAAGTGTCAATGGAGTCGGCGCCATGTTTAAAACTGCGACATTGGGGCTCCTGGATGGCCCAGTCAGTAGAGGTGTGACTCTTGATCTTGGGGTTGTAAATTTGGGCCCCATGTTGGGTGAGGAGATTACTTAAAAATAAAAAATCTTAAAAAAAAACAATAAATCGGTAAAACTGCCCCGCCATGGGTGATTCTGTCCCCCACGCTTCATCCCCCCAAACCCGATCCTTCTCTCTCCTGACCTTTGCCTGTCTTCTCATCTGAGGAAATGGCACCTCCCAGGTGCTCAAGCCCAGAACCCAGTGTCACCTTCGGTGCCTCTCCTCTTGTGACCCCCACATCCAATCCATCACCAAGACCTAATGATGTTATCTCCCAGACAAATATTTTCTACCTCCCTCATCTCCTCTGCCCCCACCTTTGCCAGGGCCCCCATCGCCTTCCCCCTGCAGCAGCCTCCATCCTGCCCCCCCAATCTGTGGAACACCCAAGTCATTATAAAATGCAGCTCACAACGATCCCCTACTGAAAACACCTCAGAGCCCTTTGTTAGGAACAGCTTTCGCTGGGCCCCGCCCTGACGTCCAAGGCCCTGCAGGTGCTGGGCATCCCCCCCACCGCCCCCCACTGAGCCCCCAAGTTCCACCCACAGCACACAGAGGTCTTCCTTCATTTCCTCAAACGCTCCGAACCCTTTCTGTGCAGGTTGTTCCTTCTGCCTGGGACATGTCCTCCCACTCTCCATGCGGCTGCCCCTTTCTCATCCTTGGGGTCTTATCTCAAACATCCCTTTCCCTGGGAGATTTCCCGTTCCCAGCTGTTATTTTAGCGGAATGTGTGTGGACTAGAACTTTAACCATCATTTAAAATCTTTTTGCCTCTTTGTTTGGTTTATGTCTGTCTCTCCTGAAATATAAGCTTCAAGCGAGCAGGGACTGGGTCTGTCCGGCGCCCAGCACTGGCCTGACACACAGCAATTCTTTACTGGGTGAATGAATACAAGCAACTCCTGGGTCACAGGAGGTGGACCCACTTTGGTAGTTCGCTTCAGCCAATAGGAGCCACACATTTTCACGAAGTCTTTCTCAGCTTCAATGTGTAGTTCTTTTAGGAGCCTTTGAGGTGGGGCAAGTGGACAGAGAGAGAAGGAAAGCCAAGGAAACCACTTGTTTCGAGCATCCACTTGTCCCTTCATCAGGCACCTGCTACGGGCCACCCAGAGTTCCTGCCCTCCAGGAGCTCTCAATCTGCCCAGAGGCAGATGGATCCCATGCAGTGGGGCTGCAAGCTGTGATACTGGGAAGCAAGATGCAGTGGGAGCTCAGGCAGCGGGCAGTGAGCAAATGTGCTTGGAACTCCTCCATAGTCTCCGAGGCCCCTGGCTCCGGCCTTGAACTGCAGGCCTCACCTGCCCCCTGGACGCCCCAGCAGGAAGGTAAGGTCCCTGGACAGGTCTCCCCAACCCAACTCAGGAGCCCTGTCAGAAGAGAGATTGTGATAGGCAAGGAATGGATCCTCCAGGTAAAAAAGTTGTAATAAGAATAATGGGAAAGATGGGGTGCCTGGGTGGCTCAGCCGGTTAGGCGTCTGCCTTCAGCTCAGGTCATGATCTCAGTGTCCTGGGATCGAGTCCCGCATCGGGCTCCCTGCTTTGTGGGGAGCCTGCTTCTCCCTCTCTCTCTCTCTGTGTCAAATAAATAAATAAAATCTTGAAAAAAAGAATCTGAAAGGCAAACACTGAACAGGGCTCGCATGGCCCAGGCACTGTTCTAAGCACTCGGCCTGTGTCCGCTTCCTGAATGCTCTCAGTCGCCCCATGGGGAGGTCTTTTTTTTTTTTTTTTTTAAGATTTATTTATTTATTTATTTGAGAGAGCCAGAATGAGAGAGAGAGTGTGTACATGAGAGGGGGGAGGGTCAGAGGGAGAAGCAGACTCCCCGCTGAGCAGGGAGCCCGATGCGGGGCTCGATCCCAGGACTCCAGGATCATGACCTGAGCGGAAGGCAGTCGCTTAACCAACTGAGCCACCCAGGCGCCCCCCACAGGGAGGTCTTAAAGGAGTAAAGGGGGAGGCCACAGGAGGACCCTAAAGGTCACTCCACCGATGGCAGGCCTGGAGGTTTTAAACTGCAGGGATTTGAGGTAGGCATGAGGAAGCACTTCCTGACCACGAGGATGGTGAGAATCTAAAATAATTCCCCTCTCAGAGCAGACAGTTGTCTGGGACACACTCAGATGGTATATAGGGGACGGGG
>NC_058417.1:53709402-53724487 GCF_002201575.2 Neomonachus schauinslandi
GGGGATGGGCACCCGATGACCTCACTCGCGCCTTATCCCGCCCGGCACTGACTTCAGACTGGGGGAGGGGGGACAGATGGAGCGAGATCATTCAGTGCAATGTGCGCCCAGCGCTGGAACGACGGGTCTGGGGACAGGGAGGGCACCGCGGCCTGCAAGGGTGGGGGCACCCGAGGAAGGGGTCCTGATATCGCCTGATCCCCTGACCTCCACCCAAGATGCGCAGCGTGCGGGGGCGGTGCGTACCCCGAGGGCCCGGAGGCGCGGGATGCGCACCCTGCCCCTCCCCCAGGGTGACTCGGGTGACTGGGAGCGGCCGGGACCCTCCAACGTCAGCGCTGCCTGCGCAAGCGCCGTCATTTCCGGTGGGCCGGGCTGGGCGGGTGGGTGGCAGTGGCGACTCTGCCGTGGTGTCCGGGTGTCCAGCCCCGCCCTGCGCCCAAGCAGCGCTGGCGGGAGGGCGTTGCGTCGCCGGCTCCCGGCTCCCAGCTCCCCCCCGGATTCCCTATCTGGTCCCACATCCAGGAGCTGGGCTTGCATTTCCAGGGTGCTGGGGAAGCGCTCCTGGTTGCTGGAGTGTGAAGCCAACCCCAGGGGACTCATAATGCCCAAGGCTTGGGGGACATCGGGTCCACCGAGGGCTCTGGCCATCCCAACAAGGAACACCACCCAGTAGGTCTGCCTGACACACCTAGAAGGTACCAGGCTGGGGGCTAACCAAGGTCAGATAGTTTACACTTCTGACCCCTGCGGAGGCCCTCTACCTCCTTAGAGGGAAGGGCCTGAAATGGGTCCCAGAGCTTGCTGGCTGCTAGCTCAGAGAGGCTGAGGAGTTTCCTTCCTCAAAAGCAGATTTGGAGCGCCTGGCTGGCTCAGTCGGAGGAGCATGCCACTCTTGATCTCCAGGCCCTGAGTTCGAGTCCCACCTTGGGTGTAAAGATTACTTAAATAAATAAACTTTATAAAATAAATAAACTTAAAAAAAAAAAAAAGCAGATCTGATTTTCCTTCTCTTGGAATAGTCTAAAAACTGTTAAGTCTGGCCTGAAGGCAAAGGGAGTGATCCCAGTGGGCAAGGAGCCTGGGGTTCCTATGCACCAACTCAGGCAAAGGGCCTGGCACAGGCTTGGTACACAGCATGCACCTCCAATTCCTCAGCCAGCCACAGCTCTGCAGGTCACCTGGACCTCCACTCTCTGTCCCCTGCAGAGGGAGATAAGGAAGCCCCACCGACCTGGCAGAGTTGGTTTCCCAGCATTGGCCCATACCAGCCTCATGAGAATCCAGCCTCAATCACCCTGCCTATTGCTGGGATGGCAATGAGAATCCAGCCTTTGTAACATGTTTGTCCCTGCCAGGTGATGCTTCTGGGGCTGGGGCAGGAGGAGGGTGGCTACAGGAGAGGAGAGCCATGCTGAGGATCTGGCCAGTATGGTAAAGGCCAAAGGCTGGGAGGTGACACAGGATCTGGATGTCTGCAAACATGGGGGTCATCTAAATCATCACTGAAAGCATCCTTAGCTCCAGGGGTTGGAGATGAATCTTCAGATGGGGGCTGCCTTTAGTTGCTCTAACTAGCATCCTCACCGTCCAGGCTCGGGAAATTGAGGCAGCCCTCCCCAGGCCCTGGCCCTCAGCCCTTGGCCCCTGCTCTCCTCTTGGGACTTCCTAAACTCCCTGAGGGCAGCTCTCCCACAGAGCTGCAGAATGAAGAAATGAACAGATGGGAGGAGGACTTGGTGAGTTTGAAGCGCTGACCAGATCCCTTTGGAACTTACTCCTCCTCCCCCTGCCCCCATCCTGCAACCTGCTGGTCCCTTAGACTCATTTCTATCCCCAGCTCAATGAATGGCATCACCATCCCTGGTTACTGGAGCCAGAAGTCTAAAACATCACTCTGATTCTTCAGTCGGCTCATCTGCAAACTGGTCTTGCCTCCAAGCTGGTCTTGCTTCCACTCTTGCTCCCTCCCCTCCAATCCGTGCTCCAAAATTGCCAGTGATATTTTACAACTGAAAATGAGAAGGCTTCTACTCGTTCTCTTTGTCCAGCTGGGGGGAAAAAATATCCCAATTCCTTCCCATGGCCCTAACTCTGATTTCATCTCTCCTTTATCCACTCCACTGAGTTATACCAGCCTTCCGTCAGTTCCTAATATATGTCAAGCTCTTTTTGCCTGAAGGGTTTTGCCCTTGCTTTTGCCTCTGCCTGGAACATTCTCCCCCTAGAGCTTGGCACGGCTGGCACGATCTCATCCTTTAGGTATTAGCTTAGAGGTCACCTTCTGAGGAAGGTCTTTCCTGAACACTGAATCTAAACCTTGCCCCAAACTTGCTTCCAGAACCCTGTTAATTTCCTTCATAGCACACATTGCAGGTTGTAATAACTTATTTGTCCCCACTAGAATGAAGGATGCACAAGAGCAGAGACTGCCTATGTCTCAGCCATAGATTTCTTTTTCTTCTTAAGTAAACTATGTTATTGAAGTATAACCTATATTCAAAGAAATGTGTACATCCTAAGTGTACAGGCTGGGGTGCCTGTTTGGCTCAGTTAGTAGAGCATGTGACTCTTGATCTCAGGGTCATTAATTCAAGCCCCACACTGGGCATGGAGCCTACTTAAAAAAACAAAAACAAAAAAAACCTAAGTGTATAAGTCAATGATTGTCACAAATGAACACACCTGTGTAACCAGCACCCAGATCAGGAAATAAAACATTCCCATCCCCTCAGAGTTCCCCACATGACTCTTGAAAGCTAAATACTATCCTGGTCAGATTCATTTTTGCCAGTTTTGAACTTTATATAAATTGAATGATCCCTAATGATGCTCACATCCCCAGAACTTTTGAATGTTACCTTGCATAGCAAAGGGAACTTTGCAGATGTGACTGAGTTAAGGACCTTGAGATGGGGAGATTATGCTGGATTATTGGGCGGGCTCAGTGTCATCATAGGCTCTTTAAAAGCAGAAGAGGGAAGCAGAAAGGTCAGAGTGATGCAGTATGAGAAAGATTCAACCTGCTGTTGATGGCTATGAAGATGGAAGAAGGGGGACACAAGTCAAGCAATGTGGGTGGTCTTTAGAAGGAGCAAAAAGCAAGGAAACCGATTCTTCCCTAGAGCTTCCAGAATGGAATACAGCCTTGGAGACACCTGTATTTCAGGCAGTGAGAGCCATGTTGGACTTCTAACCTACAAAACTGTCCGACAGTAAGTTTGTGTTGTTTCACATCACTAAATTTGGGGTAAATTGTTACAGAAACACTAGGAAACTAATAAAAGTATTTACTTTTTATGTCTGGCATCTTTCACTCAACATTTTATTTATACTGTACAACATTCCATTGCATGCATATACCACATTTTATTCATCGACTATTGATGGACATTTGGGTTGTTTCCAGTTTGGGCTATTTTCAGTTGTGCTGCTATGAACATTCTTGTACATGTCTTTCATTAACATATCCACATATTTCTGTTGCACATATATAGGAACAGAATGGCTGGATTATAGCATCCATATATGATGGATGCTTCGATGCATTCCCCAGACTCCCTTTCAGAACTGAAGGATTTGTTCCCCCAGCTGCTGGGAAGTCCTCAGCTGCCAGCCCTCTCTAAGAAGAGAGGAGCTGAAAAGAGCTCCTTTGCCTAAGATCACACTGCTTGTCATTCACCACCTGCATCCATTCAATGACTTGTGTACATGGGGCCCTCTCCCCATTGCCCTCTCCCTATTGCCACTTGGAATAGCTTTGGAAGGTCTCTCCGGATTCAGAGCTGTCCAGAGTCAGGGGAGGCTTTTGTTAAGGTCACATCTCAACCCAATTCCTCCCTATGCAAACCCTGTTTCCTTCTCTTTCCCTGCAAGGGTTGATGCTTCTAAAGAAGTTGAACACTTTGTCACATGTTTGTTGGGTCATTTGGTCATTTGTAAAGTGCCTGGTCAAGTCTTTTACCCACTTTTCTACTGGGCTGTCTTTCCTGTGGATTTGCAGGTATTCTTTCTATATTCTGGATACAAGCCCTTTGTTGGATATATTTGCCACATATATTCAGAGTTGGATATACTCAGGATGCCTCAACAGTCCTAGTAACAATCAGTTACACGAATGCTCATGAATGCTTGAGTCTGATAACTCCTTTAAGGAAAGAATGCTTAGAAGGTGAAATTGTGTATGGTTTTAACTGTTGTAACTGGATATAGCATATGGAAAGGGAGGGAAGGGAGGGGAAACAGGACCTTAAAGGGAAAGGTCCAGAATGCAGGTAACACACCCTCAAACTTCGCCACTCCTGGCCTGAGGCGTCCAGCCACAGATATTTAAACACACAACTTCTCAAAGGTAATCGTAAATAAATATTCATTCAAAGAGTGTCCATGGAAGGTCCTAACGGGCCAGCCTCTTCTAGGCACTAAGGAGCCAGCTGTGAACAAGAGAGGCACGACCTGTGCTTTCAGGAGATCTAAAGGGAGAGAGAGAGATAACAGCAGGTAAACAAAATAAAATCATTTCAGACAGTGAGCGGTAAACCGAAGGGGTCGGGCGTTAGGGGGAGGAGGAGGTTGAACCAGCAACGGCCCCACCAGGGCACCAGGGAGATCCCGCCCTCGTCCCCGCCTCCATATTTGCATACGTCTCCTGACTGGCCAGCGGCGGCCGGCCCCACCTCTCGGAGCAGGCGGCTAGGGAAGCGCGGGGCGGACCCCGCCAAGATGCAGCGGCGGCTCCGGGTGTCGCCGGGCGGGCAGGGGGCAGCGCGGGCCGGAGCCTGGCAGGGGGCGCCCCCCGCGGCCCCCGCGCACTCCTAGCGCCCCAGACGTGCCGGCGGACTCCGACCGTCCTTGCCACCGTCCCGCCCGCCGTCTCCGCCCCTCCACCCTTTGTGCCGCCGCCGTCCGGTGCCCCCGGCTCCGCAGGACCCCGGCCGGGCCGGACGCCGCGGCGCGCTAGGCCCGCGTGGGCGCCGGGTCCGCGGCGGATGGCGAGGGGGCGCGGCGCGGGCGGGGGCGCTGCAGCCCGAGTCCGCGACGCGGGAGGCCCGGCCGGCCTCCGCCGCATTGTCCCGGGCCCCGCGCCCCGGCCCTGAGCCGCGCCGCCGCAGCGCCCGCCTGCCGCCCGCCGCCCGCGGGGCCATGCGGAGAGCCGCTGGGATGGAGGACTTCTCCACAGAGGAAGAGGAGCCCTGGTACGACCAGCAGGACCTGGAACAGGGTGAGCACGGGGGCGTGGGTGCGGCGGGAGAGCGGGGTGCGCCCGGCGACCCCTGTCCGCTTCTCCATTGTTGAGCAGTATCACCCCGGGGAGGGCTGGGCTGGACCCGGAGCGCCGCACTCCGAGGGGTGATGTGTCTGGAGAATCGGGACGTGGAGAGAGGGAACGCTGCCCGGGAAGACCCGGGCGGGACCCGCGAAGCCGTGCAAAAGTGGGGGGAGCGGCCTTTCTTTTTCCCTGAACCACAGGGGCATACTTCACCCAGCTCACACACCCCATCTTAGAGGCAGGAACTGTCCAGGCGCCCCTGGTATTGTTGGGGGCCTGAGTACTGGCTGGAAGTCTTTGAAGGCCGGGAGGTGGCTCCTTGGTTATGTTTTGCTGAGAGGAGAGAGAGAGAGAGAGAGTGAGAGTGAGTGTGAGTGTGTGTGTGTGTGTGTGTGTGTGTGTGTGTGTGTGTGTAGCGGAAAGTTATCCCATTCCAAATCCAGTGGCACCCTTCCCTGCCAGGATTCCTGAGCTCGAAACTCCCAGAAAGTTTCCCCAACTCCCTTACCCTCCACCCAGGGAAGGTATAGGGGTTTGGGGACCCTGCTGGCCAAGAAGCAGCAAAAACTTGGAGTCTCCAATCTGCCTTCCTGAGGGGAAGGGGGTCCCCTGGCCCTTTCCCTCCCAGCCCTCTCTCAAATGACTCATGGTTCAGAGGGAACCAGGTTTGGGAATTCTGAGCAGTGCACCAGACTAGAGCCTGAGTAAAGTGGGAGCCACCTCCCCCACTCCCATCTGAGGGTAGAGAGGGTGGCTGGAAGGGGGTTAGAATCTGGTGATGAGGTGGCCAAGGTGACATCACTCCAGGCAGGGGGCGGAGCTGTGGGACAGGAAGCAGGAGGAGGCCTAAGAGGGTCAGGGCCAAGGTCTCCTGGAACAGCATCAAATCCACCCTCTCTTCCCCCAAAGTGCCTCATTCTTGGACGGTTAGAGCTGGAGTGGCAAGGAAACATGTCTAGGAGAAGTGACTACCATCACCCAGCAAGCCAGGCGAGTGTGGACACAAGTCTGGTCCAGTGTGTACTAACACCCCTGCTCTGAGTCGCCATCCACTGGGGCCCCCAGATGCCTAGCTTTGCCCTCGTGTGAGACATCTACCCAGATCCTGGAGCCTTTGTTTCCTGGCCCTGACCCACATCCCCACGTGGCAAGATTTGCTGGTAGATGAGACTGTCCTTGTACTCGGGAGCGTGGGTTAATCAGAGCCTCTGGGACCAGTGTGGGACTGGGGTGCTGGGCTGAACTCTGCCATAGTCTTTGCCCTGGAGTCTACCTCAGCCTCCCTGCGTGGAGTATGGTGTCCAGTACTGGCTGTGACAACACCCTCCCCTATCCTGGGCACCACCCCCCAAATTTTGCATCCCACAAACACCTCCTCGGGCTGACACTTAAGTGTCGGACACCATCCTGGGAGCTGGGATAGTCTCAGCCCTGGCCTCCTGGGTGCAGGAGGGTGGGTGTTAGGATGCAGTAAGAGGGCTTCATGGAAGAGGCAGGCCTAGATGGAAAGACTGAAAGCTGGGCGCCTGGGAAGATGGCTTCCCAGGAAATTGATGCTGATATTGCTGCTGTCTCATTTCATTCCCGCACCCCTAACAAAGTCTCTGGCATGCTGCCCAGCCCAGATGTGGGAGGAAGGAGCCAGAGAGTCGGGGTGGGAGACGTGCTGCTTCCGGAGAGCGAGAGGTGTCGAGATTCGAGCTGGGCTGGGCAGCCATGCTCTGGGACCAAGGTAGGGGCTGGCCTTGCTGGTCTGCAGTAGCCGGCCTTGTCTTGTGGCCCCAGGAGTAGCCAGGGCCCAGGAATAAGGAGCAAAACCAGAAATGAGGCAATGTCTGGAGAAATCAGGGTTTGTGACCTAAAAACAAATGTCCCCTCACCCTGGGCGAGGGCTGAAGGTTCTTATCTGAGATCTATCTGATTATTTTTTTTTAAAGATTTTATTTATTTATTCATGAGAGACAGAGAGAGAGAGAGAGGCAGAGGGAGAAGCAGGCTCCCAAGGAGCAGGGAGCCCGATGCGGGACTCGATCCCAGGACCCTGGGATCATGACCTGAGCCGAAGGCAGACGCTTAACCATCTGAGCCACCCAGGCACCCTATATGATTTTTTTTTTTAAGATTTTATTTATTTGAGGGGCGCCTGGGTGGCTCAGTCATTAAGCGTCTGCCTTCGGCTCGGGTCATGATCCCAGGGTCCTGGGATCGAGCCCCACATTGGGCTCCCTGCTCGGCGGGAAGCCTGCTTCTCCCTCTCCCATTCCCCCTGCTTGTGTTCCCTCTCTCGCTGTGTCTGAGCGCCAAGCCCAGTGCGGGGCTCGATCTGACCTGAGCTGAACCTGAAACCAAGAGTTGGATGCTCAACCCACTGAGCCACCCAGGCGCCCCTGATTTTTTTTTTTTTCATTGGTTGAGGTAGCTGTTTAGGAAAACAGCTTTTGTTTTCCCAGCCTAGGTTATTGCAGCCTTTCTCCGGGATAGCAGCTTTGCACTCCTCCAGGAAACTCCTCTGGGTGACATCCGGGCACAGGGCCCCGCTCCTGCCTGAGGCCCAGCCTGAAGACTCCACTCTGGCTGTTTCAAAACCTTACCTGTATGTGTGGGAGCAGACTCCAGGCTTGTTCCCAACAGGTAGCTGGGCCTTTTGTCCAGGTCCTCTGGGTTCCGTAAGGTGATGTCAGTCCGACCCCCAGCCTGGCTGAGAAAAAGCCCGAGGCTCTGCTCTCCTAGGCCCACAGGGAGTCGCTGCTCTCCTAGGCTCTTCTGAGAAGCCTCCTCCCCAGACCTGGCCGGTGCCCAGCAAGGGGCTCAGCTGAAACAACTGTATTGATGAAACTGTCTATGGGGGGACTATAGAGACGCTCCATCCTCTGGGGAGTCTAGAACGATCACTGTCTGAACAGGAGAGCATTAAAGACTTGAATCCCTGGACCACATCACATCGGCCCCAGCAGAGTTGCCTTTATGCATCTCGATCTGGATTTATACCATCAGCCTAGATGGAGGGCTGTTTTAAGAAACAACCTCACAATGGGAAAAAGACCCAAGCTTTCCTGGACAGCATTTTGGCAGAATGAATCAAATAGGCCTACTCTTTGTCCTGGTGATTCTGTTTCTGGGAAAGGATCTTCAGGATACAGGCAGTGATTTGCACCAAGATCTTTGTACTATGAATTTTTGTAGTTTCATTGTTTAAAAGATTTTATTTATTTGTTTGAGAGAGAGAGAGTATGAGTGGGGGAGCAGGGCAAAGGGAAAAGCAGACTCCCCGCTGAGCAGGGAGCCTGACGTGGGGCTCGACTCCAGGACCCTGAGATCATGACCTGAGCAGAAGGCAGATGCTCTACCGACTGAGCCACCCAGGCAACCCCAGTTACATTTTTAACAGAAAAAAAAAAGGGAAATTCCTAAAAATCCAACAGTAAGGGCTACTTAGGGACCTGTATACAATAGAACATTCACACCCACTAAAAATGGCCCTGTAGATCCATGTGCACACAGAAAGCTGTTTATGCCAAATTGTGAAATGAAAAAAAGCAGGTACAGAAAAACATTCTGGTCACACAAAATCGTTACTATAGCAGCTCTAAGCCTAGAAAGCTGTTTAAAAGGATGGTTACCTGCGTGTTGACAGCATCTTTCTCTAAGTGGGGCATTTTCTTCTACTTGCTTGCTCCCCTCTCCTCTCCCACGCCGCACGGACCCTAACTCTAATTACTTACAAATGGCACTATTCTTGTGATAACTATTTGAGGCCATGTCCATTTGTTTGTGGAATTCCCAGTTATAGATCTAAGAATATATGAGGTACATTTTCAAGTAATATTTTGGTCACCTTTGTTAACCTTTCTGTGCTGTTTGATTTTTTTACATCAAGTACACCTTCACACAAGCCTTAAAGCAATTTTAAAAACAAAAGAGCCTTAAAAAAAAAAAAAAAGAGGGGCACCTGAGTGGCTCAGTCGATTAAGCATTTGCCTACAGCTCAGGTCATGTTCCCAGGATCCTGGGATCGAGCCCCGCATCGGGCTCCCTGCTCAGCGGGGAGTCTGCTTCTCCTTCTCCCTCAGTGTGTTTGCGGTGTGTTTGCTCGTGCTCTCTCTCTCCCAAACAAATAAATAAATCTTTTTTTAAAAAGAAAGAGAGAGAGAGGAGAAAGAGAGGAAGGAAGGAAGGGAGGGGGGGTGGGGAGAGCCTTGTGAACTCCACCTGAGTCTGTCTACCGACCTCCTTAAGGGCCTTGCCCCCACCACCAGTCTCTGTCTCCTGATTAAGCTGCCTGAATCTTTTTTTTAAAAACAGCGCTACTGAGATGTAATTCACACACCAGGTAACTCACTCACTTAAAGTGCACAGCAGCGCGACAGTCTCCAGCATATTCAGTGCAGTCATCCCCATTGTCAGCTTTAGAACATTTTCATCATTCTGAACTCTTCTTAGAAATAAAAGAAATATTTTCCCTTGATAATAATAAATATGCCATTCCCTTTGTTTCTAAGAAGAGTGAGGCATATATACGGAGGAATATCTACCCCAAATGTCTAGTTACCCTCGCACAACCCCAGACCCACTAGAGAGAATTTTTAGGGATTCCAGCACCTGCCACTTCCTTTTAACCCCTCCCCCTCCCCACCACACAACCTCCTAAAAACAGGCTGGATCCCCTCCCAGCCTGACAGTGTTCATTTACTTTCGGCTGGGATGGGGGAGAGTAGGTTCCAGTCCTGTAGGGTACAAGAATCAGGGCTGCTTGGGGGAAGAGGATGATGGTTTTGCTGCCCAGGGAAAGGAGGTTTCTGAGAGGGGCCCATGTCATTAGAACCAAACAGTACCTGACCAAGGCCAGGAGACCTGAATTCTGCTTCCAACGTGGCCATAACCTTGGGCAGGTCATTCTTCGCTCTCACTCTCCAGCCTGTCACCCATAGAATAAGGAGGTTAGGCCAAACAGCTCTGAAGCCTCATCCAGCTCTAATACCCAGCAAGCCTTTCTGCTCCCTTCCAATCTCAGCGGGCTCCTAGTCACCCTTCCAAACCCAGCTTGCAAGCTGCCCATTGCAGGAGCCTCCAGCCGACCCCAGGAAGAGTGAGCTTGCCCTTACCTATCATCCCAGAGCACTTTCCCCATGTCTGTTGGTTGTCTTAGCACATTCCTCCCACTCATTCTTTCAAGGATTATTTATTCATTTATTTATTTGAGAGAGAGAGGGAGAGAGCACAAGCTGGTGGGATGGGCAAGGAGAAACAGACTTCCCCACTGAGCAGATAGCCCAATGTGGGGCTCGATCCCAGGACCCCTGAGATCATGACCTGAGCCGAAGGCAGATGCTTAACCGACTGAGCCACCCAGGTGCCCCTCACTCATTCTTTCAGAAAATATTTATTATACACCTCCTCTACGCCAGGTACTCTTCTAGGTCCTGGGATATCGGTGAACAAAACTGGCAAAATCCCTGCCCTATGAGCTTACAGTTAGTTGGGGTGGGGGGGGGGAGATGAACAAGATAAATGAGCAAATAGTTTGGTAAGTTAGATGGTGGTATGCGCTGAGGAGAAAAACTAAGCCGAGAGGGAGTGCGAGGTGGGGGAGGGATGACTTTGAATCAGTGGTTGGGGAAGGACTCCTGGAGAAGGTGACATTTAAGCACAGATTTGAAGGAGGAGAGGGACAAGCCCTGGGAGTGTCTGGGGAGAGGACATTCCAGACAGAAGGGACAGTCAGTGCAAAGTTGTAGCTCCTGGCTTACATCCCCTTCGAGGCCTGGAGGCTCCCTGAGGGCAGCTCTGTGTCCTGGTTGCCTTGGGGTCCCCAAAGCATAGCCCAAAGTGAATGCTCAGAACACTTATGGGAGTCCTCTGAGCTCGTTCAGCTGCTCATTGTTACTCCCACCCTCTGCCCGCCCTCCGCTAGACTTGCACTTGGCCGCAGAGCTGGGGAAGACCCTGCTGGAGAGGAACAAGGAGCTGGAGGAGTCTCTGCAGCAGATGTACTCCACCAATGAGGAGCAAGTGCAGGAGATCGAGGTGAGGGGCCACATAGGCCCTGCATGTGCTCCCCCACCCATTAAGGACCTCTTGGCCTATGGTGCCTTTTTGTAACTTAGAGAAAGGTGCCCTCTTAGCAGACACAGCTTTGGCCCCATAGCCTTGTGCAGTTCAGAACCTGTACAACTATCCCAGGCGGCCCTATCGTGCCACCATCTTTACCCCCCACTCTGCCGCCGATAAATTTCCCAAAGCAAATGTGTTCCTAGAAGTGGGAAGAGGTCCAGGTGAACACATTTCCCCCAACCCTCTTCTGAAAGGGTACTCAATCCTCTCCCCTCCAGTACCTAACCAAGCAGCTGGACACGCTGCGGCACATGAATGAGCAGCATGCCAAAGTGTACGAGCAGCTGGACCTGACAGCCCGAGACCTGGAGCTGACCAACCAGAAGCTGGTGCTGGAGAGTAAGGCTGCCCAGCAGAAGATCCATGGGTGAGGGCCGGGTGGCGGGCTGGGGGGCGAGCGAGGGAGAGGTCAGGTTGGGTTGCATGTGGGCGTACTGTCCGGTGGGTGTGACCCATGCTCCTTCTCCCAGAAGCCCAGGCCTGGAGACCCGGGATGGTAGTGAGATTGCCCTTGTCAGTTTCGGGTGGTTTCATGTTCAGGCCACAATCCCTCTTGAAGCCCCAGCTACACACCAGGCTCTGTTTAGGCACTGGGGATACAGCGATGGGGATACAGAGACCGTCCCGCCCTCTGGGAGCTCACAGCCCGGGAGGGAAGGCAGGCATGTAAATACTTCATTGCGGTGCAGGATGGTAAGTGCTCAAAGGGTGTGGGAAGAACCGAGGTGATACAGAGGAGAATGGTCAGCTCAGCTGGGGAGGCGCAGAAGAAGGGCGGGTCCTGGGTACACAGGGAGTTCTCGTCTGACCTCAGCACCAGGCAGCAGGGCCCATCTTTCCCCATCCCTGAGTCCCTCCAGGCCTGCAGTGAGGAGGGCTGGCCCCATCCTGTTAAAATCCCTCCCGTGTGCGCCCCACCACCACCCAGGCTGACAGAGACCATCGAGCGCCTGCAGGCCCAGGTGGAGGAGCTGCAGGCCCAGGTGGAGCAGCTGCGGGGCCTGGAGCAGCTGCGGGTGCGCCGAGAGAAGCGGGAGCGCAGACGCACCGTCCACACCTTCCCCTGCCTCAGGGAGCTGTGCACCAGCCCCCGGTAGGTGAGGGCACCCTGTGGGGGGCAAGCCCGGATCCTGCACGGTGTCCCTGCATCCCGGAGAAAGGAGAGGGTGGGCCCCAGGCAGCGGGTGGGAATGAGAGTTGGTGCACCGTCAGGCTGTCGGAGGGACTGGCCCTGTTGCCACCAACCGTCAGCAGCTGGCATTGACCGAGCCCTGGCCACGTGCCCACCACTCTAAGTGATTTCATTCCCGTGGCAATACCATGAGCTATGGTCTATCATCCTCACTGCTCAGGTGAGGAGACGGAAGCTCAGAGCTTACGTGAGCTTACCCAGGGTCATCTCTTCAGGAAGCTAGAATTCCAACTCAGGAGGACTTAACCGCTACACCTTTCAGTCCCCCCCTTTTTTTCTTTAGAGAGGGAAGTGGGGGCGGGGCAAAGGGAGAGGGAGAGAGAATCTCAAGCAGGCTCCATGCTGGACATTCCCATTAAATCTGAAAGGGATGGCCTCTTAATATAAAAATACATAATTGTGGGGACACCTGGGTGGCTCAGTTGGTTGGCATCTGATTCTTGGTTTCAACTCAGTCACGATCTCATGGGCATGAGATGGTGCCCACTAGGGGCTCCATGCTCAGCAGGGAGTCCGCTGGAAGATTCTCTCCCTCTGCCCTTCCCCCCCCACACATGCACACACTCTCTCTCAAATAGGTAAATAAGTCTTTTTTTTTTTTTTAAGATTTTATTTATTTATTTGACAGAGAGAGAGCACAAGCAGTGGGAGCAGCAGAGGGAGAGGGAGAAGCAGGCTCCTGGAGGAGCAGGAACACCGATGCGGGACTCGATCCCAGGACCCTGGGATCATGACCTGAGCCGAAGGCAGACACTTAACCGACTGAGCCACCCAGGCGTCCAAAATAAATCTTTAAAAAAAAAAATTTTTTTTTAAAGACATATTGTGTATTTAGTGGGTATTTCAATAAGGGTCCTGGCATGAGACAGTGCCTTGCACAGAGTGATTAATGAAGAGGTATGGACGAAGGTGTAGGGAACCGCAGGGACACTGTGGTACCCTAGGGTTGCAACAGCAAGGGCCTGTTACCATCCCTAGGCCTGAAGCGGGCAGGGGAAGGGAGGTTCCTGGAAGGCCAGGAGGTGCTGCCTGATCAGCACTAACCAGGGAAGGAGTCTGGGGAAGATCCTCCCTGACCTGCCTCTGTTCCTGCCCTCTGACCTCCTGCCCCCGCCTCCCTCTGGTTGAGCTCAGGAGAGAGCAGAAACCTGGCTGAAGCAGTTCACTGTGGTCAGCCGCCCCGGGCAGAGAGCAGGGAGAGAAAGGGCAGAGAGTGGATCTAGAGGGGCAAACAGAATATCTTCCCCAGTGGGCGGGAGAGGTGTTAAGCGTGGGGAGCTGGATCCGGGCCCTTGGCCTTGACCGGATTCTACCGGCCCTCCCCTGCCCCTTCTCAGGTGTGAGGATGCCTTCCGCCTGCACAGTTCCTCCTTGGAGCTGGGCCCGCGGCCCCTGGAGCAGGAGAACGAGCGGCTGCAGACCTTGGTGGGTGTGCTGCGTTCCCAGGTGAGCCAGGAGCGGCAGCGCAAGGAGCGGGCGGAGCGCGAGTACGCGGTGGTGCTGCAGGAGTACTCGGAGCTGGAGCGGCAGCTGTGCGAGATGGAGGGCTGCCGCCTGCGCGTGCAGGAGCTGGAGGCCGAGCTGCTGGAGCTGCAGCAGATGAAGCAGGCCAAGACCTACCTGCTGGGCCGGGAGGACCACCTGGCCGAGGCCCTGCTCGCGCCCCTCACCCAGGCCCCCGAGGCCGATGACCCCCAGCCCGGCAGCGGGGACGACTCGGCTGCCCAGGACGGCGTCTCGTCGCCGGCCGCCTCCCCGGGCCACGCTGTACGCAAGAGCTGCAGCGACACCGCGCTCAACGCCATCGTGGCCAAAGACCCCGCCAGCCGGCACGCGGGCAACCTCACGCTGCATGCCAACAGCGTGCGCAAGCGCGGCATGTCCATCTTGCGGGAGGTGGACGAGCAGTACCACGCGCTGCTCGAGAAGTATGAGGAGCTGCTGAGCAAGTGCCGACAGCACGGCGCCGGGGTGCGGCATGCCGGCGTGCAGACCTCGCGGCCCGTCTCCCGGGACAGCTCGTGGAGAGACCTTCGTGGGGGCGAGGAGGGCCAGGGGGAGGCCAAGGCAGGGGAGAAGAGCCTGAGCCAGCACGTGGAGGCTGTGGATAAGCGGCTGGAGCAGAGCCAGCCCGAGTACAAGGCGCTTTTCAAGGAGATCTTTTCCAGGATCCAGAAGACCAAGGCCGACATCAGTGCCACCAAAGTCAAGACGCACAGCAGCAAGTGACCCTTTCCCCGCCTGCAGCCTCCCCCAGGGTCCGGCCACAGGGCCCCTCCTGCCTGGGCCATGCAGCCTCTGGTGAGGGAGGGAGCCCATCAGCAGCAATACGGCCCAGGGGAGGCTGCTCTCTGGCCCAGGGAGTGTGTGTGGGACGCAGCTTGTTCTCAGCTCACTCCGGAGGTGGCCAACCTGTCATACATCTGGCCTCCCAGGATCCTCCTCCATCCTGCGTCAGCCCAAAGACGCAGCTAAGAGTTGCAAAGCCAAATGTGTGCCACCGCAAACCCCCC
>NC_058417.1:54027360-54105488 GCF_002201575.2 Neomonachus schauinslandi
TCTCCATGACAATTCTAGCTGTTGATAAATCCTCTCATCATACTGTGACCTCCCTTTAAATTAAGGATCCTGTTTACTGTTCTTTGTATGTTGTACTGAACACTCAACAAACATTGAAAGGGAATGGGGAATGAGTGTGCCCATAGATGAACAAATTGGGATTAAAAAATAGCAACAAACCACCCACAATGTAGGAGACACTTGGTCAAGTATGTTAGAGCTTTAAAATTCTAATCAAAATGTTACATTTAAGGACTTCTTTCATAACAATGTAGGTAAAATATAATTTGGAATCATTCATCTTAATAGGCCTTATGACCAAATTTTTATTTTTATTATTATTTTTAAAGATTTTCTTTAGTTGAGACAGAAGAAAAGCACAGGAGTGGGGGGAGGGGCAGAGGGAGAAGCAGACTCCCCGCTGAGCAGGGAGCCAGATGAAGGATTCAGGACTTGCTCCCCAGACCCCGAGATCATGACCTGAACGGAAGGCAGATGTTAACCGGCTGAGCCACCCAGGTGCCCCCTCCTCTTTTTTATGGCCAAATTTTTAGTTTAAATACTTACTTATAAAAGCTAATTTCCCCCTCTAAACTTATCTGTGTGGGCAGTGAATCTAATAAGTAACTCCAGTGAGAGGCTGGAGAAGGTCAGTTCCAGAGAGCTCACACGCAACTAGCACAGCAAACACTGCCAGTCACTGGGTGTGGGAGCCCAGACTCCCAGACTGGGGTGCAGTGACACAGCTCCTCTGCATCAGGCCCCCACCATCTGCATCAGGCCCCCACCAGACTCTCCAGCCTTCGTGGCTGTCACTTCCTGCCCTGAGCTCCACGTTCCAACAATACTAAAGCTACTGCAAGTGGCTTCCCAACTGCCAAGATGTTTTAGGATTTTCAGACTTGGTATATGCTGTTTCCTCTACTTAAAAATGGCAAATTCAAGACTCAAGCATCACTTCCTCTTTGCTACCACTGGCCTTTGAATTATCTCATCATACTTGTCTCAATAGATTTTAATGATCTGTCTTCTCTACGAGATCGAGCTACTTGTGGGCAGGAGCCTCATCTATTAATCTTGGTATCCTCAACGGCATTTGGTAAGGGTTTGACAGTTTGATTTGTCTTGCAAAGAGAAACAGTGTACTACAGGAATATTCTAGTTCTTTCTCTCTTAAAAGAAATGATAAACTATCTCCCAAGTGTAAATGAGGAAATGTGATTATTACATAATGAATTTTTATGGCTGGTTTTCTTTTTACTCATAATAAGCAAATGCTTCAATAGCTTAAGTCTCAAAAATATGGTTTCAACAGATTGCAGCCATTTAGAGTATGTCTCTCTCTCTCTCTCACCCCCTCTCCACCCACCCACCCACTTCTTAAAAGATAATTCTGGACAGCAGGGACTGGTTTTGTATGTGTTTGGAATAATTCCTGGTAATTGTAAGCCCTTCGCACACAAAAATCAAAGGACCAGATGGGCTTTTAGGAGATTTTCCAATCCATTTTCCTATTATAAAGCCTAGTAAATGAAGTCACAAATATGGACAAAGTAATTATCCTATTTTAGAAGGCTTCCTCAGAACTATCCTTAGGAATCCACGCAAGTGTAATCACTACCAATGCAATCTAGGTCTCACTCAGCATTAGCACGCACACAACCACCACCTGTACCATGTGCGTCTGCACCGTAAGGAATGATGGGACACTGAAGAAAGGTGTAGAGGAGCGAAAAGAACAGACCTAGTGGCATCCATGCTGTCCCTCCCTCTGAATCTTGCTCCAGTCCCCCGGCTTGTCTGGGCCTCACACGAATCCCTCATACAGTAAGAGTCCTGGGCTGGAGCTCTACGATACTAGCTGTAGCTGTTTTTCTTTTTTTTTTTACTTTTTTATAGTACATTGTGTGTCCGTTATATAACCTTTATATGTATATTAAAAATGACCCTTCCCAGAGAGGGTATTTTTATTTTGCAGATGAACTAAGTAGGGCTCAAAGACTTCCATTAAATGCCTTGGCCACAAACACAGTTAATACAAAATGAAACCACAGTCTCTCTTGTTCTAAGAGACATTTGCTAGTCTGCCTCCTGGAAAGGGGGGGAAAAACCCCCAAAACTACAGAGTGGCAAAGATACAAGTAAGTGTTTTTCCTTCAGGCAGTGTAAGGACAGAAAAATAGGTCAAGATGGTCTACTATGCCATGAAAAAGGATAGGGAAATCCTAAGAAAAATGGGCCCAAACACTTGGCTCTTTTAAAATGTCATTATAAATTCTATCATTTCTTTTTTTTTAAGATTTTATTTATTTGAGAGAGAGAGAATGAGAGACAGAGAGCATGAGAGGGAGGAGGGTCAGAGGGAGCAGCAGACTCCCTGCCGAGCAGGGAGCCCGATGCGGGACTAGATCCCGGGACTCCAGGATCATGACCTGAGCCGAGGGCAGTCGCTTAACCAACTGAGCCATCCAGGCGCCCAAATTCTATCATTTATCAATCACCTAATATATCAGGAAATACCATCGTACTAATCTCATTAGTTTATTTGCAAAATACCAGGTATCTTGAATGAAGATATGAGGCTAATACTCCCAACAGTGTGAGGAGCTAGCCCTTAGTATCGTGGTTGGGAGGAGGGCAGGGTGGGCATGCAGGACAATGAACTCCCCACGAAATTAGGACAAAAAAAAATCCCAATTTAGTAGTTTTTAACATCCCTGAAAACAACACGATTTCAAGAGCAAAATACATTATACTCATTAAATGTCTGCTGTTAACTGAGCCAATTTCACTCCTATAGATCATTAATATTATAAGTTATAATGTTGTAAATATTTTAGGATTCATGTCTTCCCACCCCTGGTATTTTTTTTTTCCAGCTTATTTCCTCTCTTTTTTTAAGATTTTATTTATTTATTTGAGTGAGAGAGAGAAAGAGCACAAGAGGGGGAGCGGGAGAGGGAGAAGCAGACTCCCTGCCGAGCAGGTAGCCCGATGCGGGACTCGATCCCGGGACTCCAGGATCATGACCTGAGCCGAAGGCAGTTGCTTAACCAACTGAGCCACCCAGGCGCCCTTATTTTCTCATGTTTAAACCAACCTCAAAATTCCCTGATGTAGGGGGAACTATATATTTTTTGAATCATTACATATACAGTGTTAGAATCACATAAATCCTAAAAGTACCCATAAACATTCTGAAAACACTTCAGATTATTGAAGTGTTATTACTTTATCACCCTTAGACCAGTTTTAGAGATGAGAAAAATGAAGAAGGTGCATTGGGGGTGCTTGGGTGGCTCAGCTGGTTAAACATCTGACTTGATTTCAGCTCAGGTCATGATCTCAGGGTTGTGGGATCAAGGCCCTGCTGCGCTCAGTGTTGAGTCTGCCTGAGGGTTCTCAGGCCTCTCCCGCCTCTCCTCCCATGAGCTTTCTCAAATAAAGGTGCACTAACACCCTCAGATAGACACAAGACTCAGAATATGACAGGCACTTGAATGAGGGAGCCCAGCGTTCTTCAGCCTTAAAAAAAAAAAAAAAATCACCACCTCTCCCAATGAAATTTTGATACCACAGATATACTGTATACCTATTTATGCACTATATGCATAAAAAGAGTAAGGTTTCTTTTCACCCTCCAACCACCAAATTTCACCCCCTACGGGGGAGAAATCATCCTTGTTGAAAATTCAAGATCCAGCTCATTTCCTCCATAAATTACTCAGAACGCACACATGTCTGCAAGTATCAGCAATCTGGGGGCCAGCAGATATTTTTTAATGTGCTGATTTTTTTTTAACCAATAAGCAATACATACAGGTACTGAATACTTCTTACTGTATCTCTGTTCTTAGTATTTTAAGTTGCTGGATGTAGAATAAGAAAAACAAATAAAACTTCTATCTATTGTAAAGTTTATCCTCTGGCCCCATTAGGGGCATGGGCTTTGCCTTGCCTTTAAAAATTCTACATACTCCCACCCCCAGTATCATGCTTTTGCATTCAAAATCCAGCCAGCCTGTCTCTGCTCCTGTGTGGGTACATAAGTACAATGGTGTGTGGGCCAAACTTCAAAAGGGCAGAACGGCCCCCCACCTCCAGCCAAGATCACCCAATTACTAATGTTGACAGATACAGACAGCTAAATAAAGTACTACACTTGAAAGCTAAAGGCTTTCTCATCTTGGGAGTACAGGAAGGAAGAATAGTGAGTCTAGAGGATAGACAGAAAAACAGATTTAAAACTGTTTGTTCCAGTTAGGTAATTGAAGGAAGAAACAAATGAAAATAAAGGTGTCCAGCTGAGGGTCTATTCTGGACACCACACTTCATAATCGATGCCTGTCACAAAGTATGTGTGTCTTATTTGTTTGGGGGGGGGGAAGAGTCTTTTCCATCAACCACATAGATTTCAAGAATCAAGACATACTCTTTTTTTTTTTTTAAAGATTTTATTTATTTGACAGAGAGAGAGACAGCGAGAGAGGGAACACAAGCAGGGAGAGTGGGAGAGGGAGAAGCAGGCTTCCTGCAGAGCAGGGAGCCCAATGCGGGGCTCGATCCCAGGACCCTGGGATCATGACCTGAGCCGAAGCAGACGCTTAAGGACTGAGCCACCCAGGCGCCCCAAGACATACTCTTAAAGGTTTTGAACACCTAAATTTTCTTCTTTGGTCAACCTACATCCCACTACACACCTACTGATAAGTAACTGCTAGGTCTTGCACTTCTCGACCTCCAAAATCAGCTCCAGGGAGTCGACTACTATCATTTCCCCTCAGAGTAGCTAGCACCTTCTGCTTCTAAGCTTTCTCTTTGGAACATCTCTTCCACTTTGGAAAACCACGTGGGTTGGGTAGAAGACAGTGACAGGTATTTTGTTTGATCATTTATCTCAGGAATCCAAAAGTACAAAATGCAAAGGATGCTAGATCTTCAAAATGCTTTACACTGAGTCTCATTCTTAAGAAATCACAGCTCTGAATTTTTGTTAAGCTTGTTCTAGGAGCAAATCAGCTAAAGGACAGAAGACACAACTGACCTGGTGTGTGTACCAGAAAGTCAACACTATGACTGAAGATACTGCCGCTGCGGTTTCACAAGGGCCTCTTTCGGGTTCAGGCTTCCCTGGCCAGAGTGCTTCCCCGGCCCCGCTCCTGCCAGCTCCTCTTCAGATGTCTGACGTTCCTTGGTTCTCTTCGTGGTACTGTTCTAACCTTCCAGTTTCATTCTAGAAAAACCTCACCTCTGCGCAAACTCCCACGGGGTGCTGCCATTCTACTTGGATATGAGCAAATCTCTCTAGTCTAAACCAACCTATTTAACTAACAAATCTCTCTTCTTGCATGTCTCACCAGCATCTCAAGCTTAATCAACCACATGGAGCTCAGGATGTTCCAAAAAAATATTCTATCTCCCATATTACCTGTCCTGGTGAATAGCACCCAGTCACCAACTGCCTTTAATCAGACTTCTTTCTGACCTCCCCCCAAGTCCAGCTCTCCTGTCATTTCAGTAGTTGTCCTCTTCAGTCGAAACGGCCACAATCTCTACAGAGTGCAATGTCCTCAATGAGTTCCTTCTTCACCACTCTTCTACAACAATTGCTTTCTTTTTTAAAAGATTTATTTTATTTATTGTGGAGAGAGAGAGAGCGCACGCACGAGGTGGGGGGGTGGGGGAGGGACGGAGAGAGAATATCAGACTCTGCGGAGCCTGACACAGGGCTCAATCTCACAACCCTGAGACCATGACCTGAGCCGAAACCAAGAGTTGGAACAAACCAACTGCACTACCCAGGCATCCCAACAATTTCTTTCTTAAAATGCAACTCTGAGGTTATTTCCATGCTTAACATCCTCCAATTACTTCCTGCTCTTAGAAGAATCAAGTTCAACATGAACTCCCAAATTAAACAGTTTCTGCCTACCTCTCCAACTACCTCTGCCATTTCCCCACAAAGACCCTGCACTGTGACTGCAGCAGAATCCCCTGCGGTTCCCCCACCTTCCGTGTGATTTCATCTCTGCTCTCTGTCTGCAATGCCCTCACCTCCATATTTATTCTCCTCGTCTAATCTCACTCTTCAAATGTAGCTGAGTGGCCCATCATCTGGGAAGTCCATCATCACCACTCTCCTCTCTAGGTCTGTACCCTGTACACATCTCCACTAATGAAACGAAACTAACTGCACCATAAAGCATATATTCCTACATCCTGCAGAGGCCAGTCTTTGGTTTCATCACACACCTATGGACAGGAGACACCCGTCTGAGGAATGAGTTAATCCCTCCTTTAATGAATAACACAGCTTACCTTTATTAAGCATTTATCATGTGCCAGGATTCATGACCTACTGGGCCATTTCTTCCTCATGACAACTCTGTAAGGTGAGCAGGTATTATTCTACTTTACAAACGAGGAATCTAAGATCCAAAGAGGCCAGATAACTTGCCCAAGGAGACATAGCTTGTATATAGAAAAGGGAGGACTGGAAATCAGGTCTGACCGATTCCACGGTTCATGCATGTAATCATTATGTATACTTCCCGCCATGTGCTGCTTTACACTTCCATTACCACACCTCCCAGAGTGTTGTCCATGGCATTTTTTTTTTTTTTTAAGATTTTATTTATTTATTTGATGGATAGAGACACAGCGAGAGCAGGAACACAAGCGGGGGGAGTGGGAGAGGGAGAAGCAGGCTTCCCGCGGAGCAGGGAGCCCGATGCGGGGCTCGATCCCAGGACCCTGGGATCATGACCTGAGCCGAAGGCAGACGCTTAATGACTGAGCCACCCAGGCACCCCTGTCCATGGCATTTTTGACCAATACTTCACAAAATTATCTAGCTGTGTCTCTATTAGGACTTTATACTTTCTGCAGCTGAGGAAATAGAGTTATTTCAGACTAAGAATGCCATGGACAATGAGCTCAGAATAACAGCATTACTGTAAACTGCCTTGCATATAAGTATCTGGTACCCAACCTAATCTTTCCATTTAAACCAAAGAGAAAAATCCAGCCAACCAGAAAAGGTAGCTCTTTGAGGTCCACATAGAAAAAAAAAATCTACCAACTACTTATTTATTTAGGTCAGTCTTCAAAAGGAGTAACTAACTCCTCACAATTTCTGGAAGGCAGGGCAGTCTGAAAATATAAAAATTCTTTTTTATTTGGTGGTTTTGAGCCTAATAACCAAACTTTTGATGGCAGACCATAAAGACAAAGTAAGATCAAACTAATCTTGTAAGCCTCTCCTCTGCTCCTGGCCATCTTTATTTTTAGGACATTCTCTGGCAGTTCTAGTATCAAATGATGGCTGTACTGAGCATATGTAAGCTGGCAGGTGTCTGATACCAAAATCCTACAGCAGCTCCATCTGCTGCTCACCCAGATGCTTACATTTAAACTGGGAAAAAGTCCATGAAGGGAATAGACGCTAACGGCTCATCTTATACCAGATCTCCTACTTTTGTCTCAGAACAAAACAAAATCAAAAACCCTCTAAATTAGAATCATTTAAATCTTTCCAGATAGAACCTTGTATCAAAGAAATTCTCAATCCTTCTTTAATGAATTCTATTTTGTTGTAAATGGTACAGAAAATTAAGCTGCCCTTTTACTCAGAATAAATCAGTTATGCATTTTTTAAAAAGATTTTATTTATTAATTTGAGACACAGAGATACAGAGTGAGAGAGAGAGCATGAGCAGGGGGAGAGGGAGAAGCAGGCTCCCCGCTGAGCCAGGGGCCCGATGTGGGGCTCGATCCCAGGACCATGACCTGAGCCGAAGGCAGATGCTTAACCATCTGAGCCAGGTGCCCCCACTTATGCATTTTTAATAGAAGTGAAACAGTAAAACTAAAGGAGACAGCAGGGACAGGCTTTAAGGCCAGAAGTTGCCTTTACAACTGTGGTAGTAATGACTGACTGGTCTGACTTGAAAAGGAACATCTGGTACCATCTCTAGCAAGGTGAAAGGTGAAAATCAAAGTATAACAGGACTGTGGGGGACAAAGAAAATAATGAGTAAGAGAAAAAAAAGTACCATCAGTAGTATAATGACTGTCATTACAAGTTTGAATAGGTGAAAGTAGCTGGAAACAATTAATAACCATTGCCCAGGAACACCAAAAAAGATGACTAGAACCGTCACAGGAATGGATCTCACTCAACATGAGGAAATCAAAACCAATCGTCCCCCAAGCCTCCCTACTACCCACTTGTAACTCTATGGTCATACCACTTTCACAATGACTTCTTTTCCCTTTCATATTCACATCTACTCAGGTATCCAGTCTTATTTTTCCTTTAAAACACCTCTAAATTGGGGCACCTGGGTGGCTCAGTCGTTAAGCATCTGCCTTTGGCTCAGGTCATGATCCCAGGACCCTGGGATGGAGCCCCACATTGGGCTCCCTGCTCGGCAGGAAGCCTGCTTCTCCCTCTCCCACTCCCCCTGCTTGTGTTCCTTCTCTCACTGTCTCTCTCTCTGTCAAATAATAAATAAATAAAAATCTTTAAAAAAAAAAAAAAAACCTCTAAATATAGTAAGGATGTTCACCTAAGCATTATTTAACATAGTGGAGTGGGAAGGGGAAACATTCTAAAATGTCCAACTGTAGTGAAATGGCTAAAAATTATGGTTCCTTCATATGAGATAGTCTGCAGCTGTTACAATGTTACTTCTAAGAGTTTATAATAGCATGGGTGGAGCTGACACTGGGTGATCTCCTCAACCTCCAGTCTACCCCTATGTAGCACCCATAAGGCTTGGGTGGGGTTGGACCCCCAATCAACTCTCCCCTAACCCCCAATGACTGGCTTAGTCTTTGGTTACTTGAACCAACAAACCCAAATTTGAGGACTTTTGCTGGAGGTGGGAAGGGCACACTTCTCTCCCCTGCTAATGTTAATAAGGTGTCTTCTAGTCGAGGGTATCGATGATAGGCACACTAGTCACAAAGGAAGCCAGCCTCAGAACAAAGCTAACACATATCATGGGTACCAAAAAGTCATGGAGACATGGAGCGGGAGCCCTGATCAAACCATATCTGATCTTTACCCTACCTTTCATCTTTCTGATAACATAAGCCTACATTTAGATCAGTAGTAGTAGCATATTCTGTTATTTGCAAACAACAGCCGCTTAACGCAATAGAAAAATATTAATTTTTTTTAAAAAGTCAATTCTACATATGGTGTGATCTCCACTTTAAAAATGTCTAGAAAAATGATTACTAGAAAGAAAATAAAATATAAACTGATTATTTCTGGGCAGAAGATGGGGCTAGATTTGGGCAGTGATCAGGAACAATCACATATTTTTTAATTATAAAAAAAGAGACTGCCATACTGATCACTTTGAAATTCATATTCCATGTACACACCAAGCCTCTGTGAATACTACCACCTTTCTGTACCTACCCAAATCTTAGCCACTTAGGATCAGTGCTTCTTTTCCTTCCTACCTTGAATCCCCAATAGCTACTTTCTCTGAATGCTTGATGCCTTCAACAGTTAAACAGCAGCAACTGTTATAATACCCACCTCATTTATTGAACACCTGCTATAACACCAGCTACATCCTGGACACTTTATGCTATTACATTTAAACATAACTGTTTCTGTATTAGTCATTTTCAAGATTTTATTTATTTATTGGCACGAGTGGGGGTGGGGAGGCAGAGAGAGAGGGAGAGAGAGAATCTCCAGCAGACTCCCCACTGAGCAGGGAGCCCAACATGGCATTCAATCCCACGACCCTGAGATCATGACCTGAGCGGAAACCAAGAGTCTTGATGTTTAACTCACTGCACCACGCAGGTGCCCCAGGAAATAATTTTTAATAGAGTTTCAAAGGTGTGACCTCCAAAACAGGTTAAGTACTAAACAGAGATTCAACAAACAGTTCTTCAATCAGTAACTAAACAGACCACCAGGAAGCCAAAGACTCCCAGGGAAAAGGGCCTGTGATACACTTCCACCAGCACAAGTGGAGGTACTGATCTCTAGTCCCATTCTGAGTATAAGGCTTTAAGGCTATAAGATTTTAAATCACAAAGATTTCTAATGACATGGAGGCAAATACAACTTCCCCCCCACAGCTGACAGCACTGTTAACCGACCCTCTCCACTGGAATTATGGAGAAGTACCTGTGTTCTCAACCTTCTGTCCATATGAATTAGCTCTGTTTAACCTGAAATCATTCTAGCTGAGCCAGGAAGCTTTTCCTGGGCCTACCATAATAAGCACAGTAGCATAATGGGGCTGATGAGGAATATAAAACTAACAAAAAACTTCAGTACTGAGGGTCTTATCACTGAGACGTCGGAATTCTCACTAGAATCGTTCATTTATAGGGCTATGCTATTCTTTTTTTTTAAAGATTTTATTTATTTTTTAAAAAGGTTTTGTTTATTTATTTGACAGAGAAAGACACAGCGAGAGAGGGAACACAAGCAGGGGGAGTGGGAGAAGGAGAAGCAGGCTTTCCCGCTGAGCAGGGAGCCTGATGCGGGGCTCGATCCCAGGACCCTGGGATCATGACCTGAGCCAAAGGCAGACGCCTAACGACTGAGCCACCCAGGTGCCCCAGGGCTATGCTATTCTTACTATTAGCTATAAATAAAAATAAAAATCACATTCCAGGGGTGCCTGGATGGCTTAGTTGGTGGAGCATCCAACTCTTGGTTTCGGCTCAGGTCATGATGTCATGGATCATGGGATTGAGCCCTGAGCTGGACTCTGCACAGACTCAGCTTGGGATTCTCTCTCCCCTCTCCCTCCCCTCTCCCTCCCATGGTTGTGTGCGCATGCACACATGTTCTCTCAAATAAATAAATCTTTTTAAAGATTTTATTTATTTGACAGAGAGAGAGGGACAGCGAGAGAGGGAACACAAGCAGGGAGAGTTGGAGAGGGAGAAGCAAGCTTCCTGCTGAGCAGGGAGCCTAATGCAGGGCTCGATCCCAAGCCCCTGGGATCATGACCTGAGCCGAAGGCAGACGCTTAACTGACTGAGCCACCCAGGTACCCCTAAATAAATCTTTTTTAAAAATTACATTCAGGGTGCCTGGGTGGCTCAGTCAGTTAAGCGTCTGCCTTCGGCTCAGGTCATGATCCCGGGGTCCTGGGATAGAGCCCTGCGTTGAGCTCCCTGCTCAGCAGAAGAGTCTGCTTTTCTCTCTCCCCTCTCCTTGTGCTCTCTCTCTCTCTCTCTCTCAAATGAATAAATAAAATCTTTAAAAAAAATTACATTCCACCGTAACCAATTTAGAAAATTGATTCCAGTGGATTCCAGCATTAGCTGCAAAGGGTCACGATCCCATCCATCTCACTATTTTAAGACAGATAGTGAAACAGGAATTGCCTAGAGCAGTAAGTCACAGGGGTGACTCATGCCATGGATACAGAAGGAAGTTACCTGGGGAGCAAGGAGGTGGGCTCCTGTTACTGTTTACTTTATTCATCTCTGGGGAGATTCTCAACAATCCACAATATTTTTAGTCAAACCTCTTCCTACAGTTCAGCATTCAAGCTCTATTTTCCCCAATTAGCTAATTCCTACCTTCCCCACCTCGGCCAGCGGTAGCAGGGTGTCCCAGCCTCAAAGCCTTTCAGTCTTCCCACTTGCCTGCATTTCTTGCCCAACCCTGGTGTTTCTCCCCTTGTCACACCCTCTCAATTGGGATTCTTCTCGCTTCCCGACAACTTATTCCATCAGCAGCATGCAACAAAACTACTTCCTATTTGATAATAACGAACTCCACAGTTGTTTTAAATACTTACATATTTCAACTCATTTAATCCTCACAAAAATCGGGTAAGTACTATTATTACCAACCCCATTTTTACAGTGAGGAAATCTGGCACAAAGGAGTTAAAAACTTGCCCAACATCATACTCATGGCAAACAGCACAGCTGAAGTCTAAACCCAGACTGCCTGGCTCCAGCCCTGGCTCTTCACCCCTATGCTGTATCTTGTCTCTAACCTTTCCCTACTTCTATCTGTACTAGTCAAAGTCATCTTTCCAAAACACAGCTTTGGTGAACTCACTGTTCCAAGACCTATTAGAAAATGCTGCTGTCTGTTACACCAACATAAATGCCTGCCTTCTAATCAGCGCAGAGTTCAAAATCGGAACCCAATCAAGTTATGCTCAAATGTCTACCCTCCCACTCATTAGCTGTGCAATTTCACGCAAGTTACTCAACCTCTATGAGTGTGTGTTAAGGCATTTGAAGATGCTCTCACTGAGCTGCTGAGAGGATTAAGGAGCAGACAAGTACCTGGTACAAAGCCTGCCTGGCTCCCAAGACTAATTTTCTTGCCCCATGAAAGCTTTACTTCAGTAAGGCATCTCTGTATTCCCGTCCATCTCTGTACTCCTGTTTCCTCCCACCCAGAAGGCTCTGGTTACTCAGATGGTAGCTACCATCTCATGTAGTACTTCTTAGTATCTTGAGTCCAAAATTTAGTTATAGTCCACAATCACTACATCTATCTTACTATAAATCCTCTAAATCAATGTTTTTTTGTTTTTTTTTTTAAAGATTTTATTTACTTATTTGACAGGGAGAGACACAGCCAGAGAGGGAACACAAGCAGGGGGACTGATAGAGGGAGAAGCAGGCTTCCCACGGAGAGGGAGCCCGATGCGGGGCTCGAACCCAGGACCCTGGGATCATGACCCGAGCCAAAGGCAGACGCTTAACGACTGAGCCACCAGGTACCCCCAAATCAGTGTTTAATCAGAAGATGCATTTCAAAAATGGTCTCCTTTACACACTGGTTCACAGGGATGCAGAGCCTCACCAGCCCAACTCGATGACCCAAGTACACTGAAACGGTCTCCTTGGCACACATGCAAAACCTTGCTGACTGACCTGAACACAGTATGTGAAAAGAGAATCTTATAAATGAATTATGATTTTCTTCATTTTACATCAACTTACTGCTAGATATTCCTGAGTTCAAAAGGGGATATATCAGAACTATTTAAGTCATTTCAATGATTTTATGCTAGGACAAGGAGTAGCAGCTTAAAGTGGTAGCAAAACTACAATGCCATGACCCAAAGACAAATTTAAGAAGGCAAAGACAAACCGTATGGTGCTTTACTCAAGTTTAAAAGACTCTGATCAACCTTCTACTGAGAAAAACTCCAATTTATTCCTTTGCTTCTTCTGAACTCAGCTGCTTAGTCACTTTACAAGGCTCCTGAGATGAGGACTGTGGGCTGATAGGGGTTGGGCTGGTCAAAGGACTTTCCAACTCTAGCCAACCAGCCTGCTGCAGAATGGCACCAGTCATGAGAGAGACGGTGTTTAAGAACTTTTTTTTTTTTTTTTAAGATTATTTATTTGAGAGACAGAGCAAGCAAGAGAGAGCGCACACTCGAGCAGGGGCAGAGAGAGAGGGAGAGGGAGAAACAGGCTCCCTTGCTGAGCAGGGAGCCTGACCTGGGGCTCGATCCCAGGCCCCTGGGATCATGACCTGAGCCGAAGGCAGATGCTTAACCGACTGAGCCACTCAGGCACCCCAAACTTTTCTGACTCTTTAATGCACCTACCACTACTAGAAAAACAATTCAAAATGTACGTAGTCCTTTGCTTTAAGGATAGCATTCATTACTCAAAACATAAACCATCAAATTACTAATGAAGAGGCACAGACACTTAAAATTTTTTTTTTTAAAGATTTTATTTATTTATTTGAGAGAGAGAGAATGAGAGAGAGCACATGAGAGGGGGGAGGGTCAGAGGGAGAAGCAGACTCCCTGCCGAGCAGGGAGCCCGATGCGGGACTTGATCCAGGGACTCCAGGATCATGACCTGAGCCGAAGGCAGTCGCTTAACCAACTGAGCCACCCAGGCGCCCTTAAAATTTTTTTTAAACTTTTTGTTGTTGTTTAAGTTATGCTCCACGCCCAACGTGGGGCTTGAACTCACTACCCTGTGGATCAAAAGTCCCATGCTCTACCCACTGAGCCAGCAGGCGCCCCATTAAAATTAATGAATGCTTAAAGCTGAAGCTTAGATCAACTCATGGATTCAATGGTTCTGCCTGCTTGTAATCTGTCAAATAAAATCTTAAAAAAAAAAAAGATCTTAGTAGGGGCACCTGGGTGGCTCAGTCGGTTAAGCGTCTGCCTTCGGCTCACGTCATGATCCCAGGGTCCTGGGATCGAGCCCCACATCGGGCTTCCTGCTCAGCGGGAAGCCTGCTTCTCCCTCTCCGACTCCCTCTGCTTGTGTTCCCTCTCTCGCTGTGTCTCTCTCTGTCAAATAAATAAATCTTTAAAAAAGAAAAAGATTTTATTTGAGAGGGACAGAGACAGAGAGAGCACAAGCAGGGGGGAGAGGCAGAGAGAGAGGAAGAAGCAGAATCCCCGCTGACGCAGGGAGCCTGACACAGGGCGTGATCCCAGGACCGTGAGATCATGACCTGAGCCGAAGGCAGATGTTTTTTAACTGACTGAGCCACCCAGGCACCCTTCTATGGGTACATTTAAAAGGAGGTACTCTGGCCTTGTTGACTGAAATCACTACTCAGGGCCTAGAAAAACTGAAATGTCAGTCTACGACAAATCTTCAGAAGCTTGTCAGATCTGCCTGCACTGCTCTCCCACGAAGACTTTCCAGACTCTAAGAGAGTATTTGCACCACTTGTTCGTTCTGACTTCAGTACCTTGTTTGGTTTGGACCTGTTCCAGGTGGGCTACAGCCATGCCCGGCATCACAAAGCATGCCTCCACTCCTAGCTGTGTTGCTAATAAGAGGTCAGAAAGCATCCCTGGAAGTACAGGGACACAAGGAAGACTTCAAACAATTGTTTGTAAGCAAAGCGTTCTGGCAAAGCTTGAAAAACAAGAACTTCTTCCCTCTTCCCTTCAACCCACCTCACTTTTTAGCAGTAAACTCAGGAGAACATCTGATAAGAAAAAACTCCTCTTCCCGCAATCCAGCGCTCTGCAAAGCTGTTTGCTGGTACTTTCTCCAAGGCTGTGAGTTGTGTAAACTATGTAAATTAGAACAAATCATCAGGATTACTTCAAACTATTCCTTGGAAAATTTTTTTCCTGTTTTTCTTATACACTTAAAGAATAAAGAACAGACTCAGGAAAGAAAGCCTAAGTGTTTAGAATCTCCTATAGCGGTATTTTTTATACACATATGGACTATCTGCTGGAATAAATGTCCCAAACCAAAAACTGGTGGAAACTGGAATGTCTTTTGAACAGTAGCTTAAAAATAAAACTAAGAGTATTCTTTAGATTACATGCACAGAAAAGTGTAATTATACTTTACAAAGACTCAATGGGAAAGTAGCTAAGGAACCTAACTAACTAAGGTGGCGGCAAAAAATAAGGGAATAGAAAACACAATAGAAATTCGAGAACTCCTATTTCTGGTTTATGTCGCCTAAATTAATGCAAAAACAGCTGACAAGAACCAAGCCTGACCTCTGACAGTGCATTGCTGGTAACAAAGACAGTGTCAACTATGGACTTGATTTATAGTGAGTAGGACAAACTTGGTGTGGGTTTCAAAGCTTCCTCCCTTCCACCCACTAAACTACCATGTTGCTAGGCACCGTGCAAGACACTGAGACAAAGGACCCTACTGAGATATGGGGAAACAAATACGCTGTGGCCAGATATATATGCAACAGAGCTAAGGGGCAGTGGAGAGGCACCTAGGGGAGAAAAAAGGCTCAGGAAAGACTTCTGGAGCTTGGGGGTTGCTCTAGGTAATGAGGGAAGAATGGGAGATGGCCAAGATTACACCAGATGAAAAGAACAACATGACCGAAGACCAGAAGATGTGAAATAGCAAAGTGTTCAGGGCAACTATGCGAGTAACTGAAAATTGACCAGATTTTGTTTAAAGACAGCCATGGGAGAGCCTGGGTGGCTCAGATGGTTAAGTGTCTGACATCGGCTCAACTCAAGATCTCAGGGTCTTGGGATGGAGCCCTGGCATTGAGCTTCATGCTCAGCTCTGCGGGGAGTCTGCTTCTCCCTCTCCCTCTGCCCCTCCCCCTGCTTGTGCTCTCTCTCATATAAATAAATTAAATTAAAAAAACAAAAAAGCCACAAAGATTAACTGGCCCACTATTTGACATTACCGGCAAAAATGTTCAACAAAACACTTAAAGAGTTTTTTGGGTGAGGATATTAAATTCTGCAAAATTTTAGTGCAAGTTAACACAAAGAATCAAAATGACTCTACAATAAGACTAAGACTTTCTCTAAGATTATTTACATAAAACAGTTCTGAAAAGAAAACACAATAATTATGGTTTTTCTGAATTCAAAGAAATGCTGCCTCTGCTCTCTGGATGAGCCTCAGATGCTGCTGTCTGCACATTTAGCTCAAGGCCACATTACACATCCAGTGACACAAGGAACCCAAATTAGAAGAGGCACCACTAGGCTGGGGAACCTCATAGGTCACACCAGCAAAGCTAGTCTATGAGCACTCTTTTTCTGGTCCTTCAATTCTCACTAGACAAGACACAATATCAGGTAGGCATCGGGTTCCCAGTATCTGCCTCTGCACAGGCTGGAAGTGGGGAGGGTGCAGCACCGTGAAGAAGGGGGTTTGGGAAATCAAAGGTTCACAAGGGAGGAGTACAGACAGGGAAGAACTCTTGAGAAAGACAAAGCCCACCCCAGTTCAACCCCCAGTCTACAGCAGCATTCTGCCCACGGGCCTCGCTCCTCATTTCTAAGGAATAGAGTAACCACAGATGCTTTGCAAAGAGAGGAGAAGACAGGATTCCTGGCATTTCAAGGTGAAACCCAAACTACTTTAACACTAACAATGTTGTTTGGGTAGTGACAATCTACAGCAGAACTGTCCAAACACACTTTCTGCAATGATGTAAATGTCCCATATCTGCACCATCCAATATAGTAGCCACTAGCCACATGTAGTTGCTGACATCTTGAAATACGGCCAATGCAAGTGAAGAACTAATTTTTTAAAAAAGATTTATCTGAGAGACAGACAGAAAGGGAGGGACTGCAGGAGCAGGGGGAAGAGGGCAGAGGGAGAAGCAGACTCCCCTCCTGAGCAGGGAGTCCAATGAAGGGCTCAATCCCAGGACCCTGAGATCATGACCTGAACCAAAATCAAGAGCTGGACGCCCAACTGACTGGACCACCCAGGCGCCCCTATTTATTTTTTTAAGTAGGCTCCACGCTGGGCTTGAACTCATGACCCTGAGATCAAGACCTGAGCTGAAATCAAGAGTCAGACAGTTAACCAACTGAACCACTCAGGTGCCCCTAATTTAAAAATGTTCTAAAATAAAGTTACTTTTTGAAAACTGATGTAAAAACAACAACTATGTTCAGTAAAGATGCTCTAACGATTTTACTTTTAAAGGAGAGGATCCTGTTGAGAGCACAAGTGGCGCGGATACCTTGTTCTACCCTCCCTGTACACAGAACACTGAATTTTGGGGTTTCCAAGCTTATTTTTAATAGACAGTATTAATTGGGGGGTGCCTGGCTGGCTCAGTTGGTAGAGCATGTGACTCTTGGAGTTGTGAGTTCAAGCCCCACGTTGGGCATACAGCTTAAAGTTTTTTAAAATTTAAAAAGAAAAAATAAAAATGAGGGTTGTTTTTTTTTTTAAAGATTTATTTGAGAGAGAGAGCCCAAGAGAGTGGGGAGGGTCAGAGGGACAAGCAGACTCCCCACTGAGCAGTGAGCCCGACTTGGGATTCGATCCTGGGGCTCCAGGATCATGACCTGAGCCAAAGGCAGTTGCTTAACCAACTGAGCCACACAGGCACCCCCAAAATGAGCAGTTAAAAAAAAAAAAAAAAAACAGTATTAATTGGGTAAATGTTTTCAGGTCTATGAAGGGGGATCTTGAGGTTCTTTATTTACTTGAGCAATTTTCTTTACAAAGGTAAAGGTATTCCATTTTCCCCTTCTTTGACCACTAACTTTTTAAACTTTAGAAACTAACATGCAGATATCAGGTTTCAGGTATACACGAACTCTGGACTACACACACACTTGTTAAATATAATTCATATTCTAATGATGGAGGAAATAAAAGGCTTAATTCTTTCCAATTCTTTTTTTTTTTTTTTAAGATTTTATTTATTTAATTGACAGAGAGAGAGAGACAGAGAGACAGCAAGAGAGGGAACAAGCAGGAGGAGTGGGAGAGTGAGAAGCAGGCCTCCCGCCGAACAGGGAGCCTGATGCGGGACTCGATCCCAGGATCCCGAGATCATGACCTGAGCCGAAGGCAGACGCTTAACGACTGAGCCACCCAGGCGCCCCAATCCTTTCCAATTCTTAAGTTACTAAAACACCGGTGTTAAGTCCATGCTATTTTCAATACATGGAAAGTTCTAGTTAAAAGTAGTCTCACTTAGGCACCTGGCTTGCTCAGTACTCAGTGGAGTGTGCAACTCTTGATCTCAGGTTGTGAGTTCGAGCCGCACGTTGGGTACAGAGATTACTTAAAAATAAAATCTTAAAAAAATAAACCCACTTAAAAATGTTATTCAGTATTTTCTACATACAAACATATAGTAGAAACCTGTTTCCATAAACATTTCCTTCAAGGGGGTGGTAGTGTCAGAGACACAAAATAAAGTCTAACAAAATGTGAGAGAAGGGTCATAATTACTTTGAAACTCTTGCATGTGCCATGCTGTTATCAACAAGGCTCTCAGGTCTACTCTTGTAACTGTCAAATACAATGAAAGGCCATTAACCTTCCTAGGTAAAGTGTTCTAGGATAGCTCCAACAACTCTTCAGAGCTGACAGTAAGCTTTGCTACTGTTAGAAAGTCCTCAGTCAGTCAGGCATATCTGGAATGACAAAGTGGTCCTGAGCGTTTCTAAATTATCTCAAAAAAAATTTTTTTTAATTCATGTCTTACTAAGTCTGTTTCATTCAGAATATCCAGTGCATACCTCTGGCACAGTTCTTAAAATAGTGTATTACTAAATATTAGGTATATCCTGAACCCTTTGCACTAAGCATAGTACCCTATGATTTACCAAGATACTGGATAAGCAGTCATAAGAATTCACCAAAATTCTACGACTATTGGGGCACCTGGGTGGCTCAGTCGTTAAGCATCTGCCTTCGGCTCAGATCATGATCCCAGTGTCCTGGGATCGAGCCCCGCATCAGGCTCCCTGCTCAGCGGGAAGCCTGCTTCTCTCTCTCCCTCTCCCACTCCCCCTGCTTGTGTTCCCTCTCTCACTGTGTCTCTCTGTCAAAAAAATAAATAAAATCTTAAAAACAAAAAACAAAAAAACCCCACAAAATTCTACAACTACTCAAGGGAAAAATAATTAACTAGACCTAAAAGACATCTCTAGTTAGTTAGTAAGTAATCTCTATGCCCAACATGGGGCTTGGGGTTTGAACTCACAACCCTGAGATCCAGAGTCACGTGCTCTACTGACTGCTAGCCAGGCGCCCCACCTAACAAACATCTAAAGAACTCCACCCAACAACTGCAGAATAAACATTAATCTCAAGCGCACAGTGAAACATTCTTCAAGATCATTTGTGAAGCAACAGAACAAACATCAATAAACTTTTTTTTTTTAAAGATTTTATTTATTTATTCGACAGAGAGACAGTGAGAGCAGGAACACAAGCAGGGGAAGTGGGAGAGGGAGAAGCAGGCTTCCCACTGAGCAGGGAGCCCAACGCGGGGCTCAATCCCAGGACCCTGGAATCATGACCTGAGCCAAAGGCAGATGCTTAACAACTGAGCCACCCAGGTGCCCCGCATCAATAAACTTAAAAGGACTGAAATAATCCAAATTATGTTCTACATGCACAATGAAATTAAAAAAGAATTCAACACCAGAAGAAATTCTGGGAAATTCACAAATATGTGGAAATTAAACAACACACTCTTAGATAATCAATGGGTCAAAGAATAACAAGGAAAATTAGAAACTACTTTGAGATGAATGAAAACAAAAACAACTGCACACCCAAATTTATGGGATGCAGCTAAAGCAGAATTTAGAGGGAAATTTATAGCTGTAAATACTTATATTGAAAGATGGGCTATAGTTCATTCCAAATTGATGTTGCTACTATTTCATATATAAAACCCAAACCCAAAAGCAGGTAATTTTTCATCAGGTTACTTAAGAATACATAGATGGAAAGCACGCTCTTTTTGCCAGGCCTTTACTACCTATTTGGAAAGGAGGAGAATGATAGAAAGGAAAGCAGAAATGGCACACTTTAATACACAATACCAACAAACACCGAAATTTGAATATTCTACAGCCTTTAAAGACAACAGCTGTTCAGGTGGGTGTAGTTATACTAAGTGCTCCAGGAAGGCAGATAAAAGGCTTCTGAACATATAGAGTATGACTTTCCAAGTTAATGAAAACAAAGTATTTGTTCCTTCTACTGCACCAGTAAGCTAAATTTGGAAGGCCAATAATGTAATCAATCTCAAGAAAAGACCTGTAGGGCTACTAGTTTCCACTTCTAGCGCTATGTGGCCACTAGTCACAAATTCACCTGGATGTCTCATATGGACAATATTAGCACAGTTTTAGAAAACTGACACCAATTTCAGGTTCAAGATCTACTGATTCAGCTTTGACATGTGACTTTGAGAAAGTCTTAATCATTATGATCTTCTCTTACAGCCTGGCATAGAAATCCTGAGCTACTGCTGTTTTCTAAAGAGGTACAGTACACTTAAACAGAAACCGCATCCTCCCTTCAGTAAGCTGAAGTACCTGCTTACTTTCATTATTAAAATTTTTGAACACGGTTTCACTGTGTTTCTCACTGTATCTGGAAAGCATTAAAAAAGTAACTGCAGCTATGTTAATTTTTTTTTCCTGAAAAAAACAACACAAAAAACTGAACAATGATTTTCTCTGAGAACAGTTTCCTTTTTTACTTTTTCTGACAATAAATGCAGCATTTTTTTTTTAAAGAGAAGTTGCTCTTTTTTTTTTTAAAGATTTTATTTATTTATTTGAGAGAAAGAGAATGAGAGAGAGCACATGAGAGGGGGGAGGGTCAGAGGGAGAAGCAGACTCCCTGCCGAGCAGGGAGCCCGATGCGGGACTCGATCCAGGGACTCCAGAATCATGACCTGAGCCGAAGGCAGTCGCTTAACCAACTGAGCCATCCAGGCGCCCATAAATGCAGCATTTAATTTCAAAAAAGTTATCTGGGTAACAGGAGGGAGTATGGCCTTTCTTTTACACTTTTTAAAAACAATTTCATTTATTTGAGAGAGAGAGGGAAAGTGAGCACGAGACAGAGAGAACCAGGAGGACAGAGAACCAGGAGAAGCAGACTCCCCGCTGAGCAAGGAATCAGATGTGGGACTCAATCCCAGGACTCTGGGATCATGACTTGAGCTGAAGGCAGATGCTTAACTGATGGAGCCACTCAGGCTCCCTTACACTTTTCTATTAAATAATTCTTTTTTTTTTAAAGATTTATTTATTTATTTGACAGAGAGAAATACAGCGAAAGAGGGAACACAAGCAGGAGGAGTGGGAGAGGGAGAAGAGGCTTCCCGCTGAGCAGGGAGCCCGATGTGGGGCTCGATCCCAGGACCCTGGGATCATGACCTGAGCCGAAGGCAGACGCTTAACCAACTGAGCCATCCAGGCACCCCTCTATTAAATAATTCTAACATGTTTAAAAGGAATAAAATGAAGACACCTGATCTTTTCAGTGCATAATAGATAACTAGAAACCACTGATAACTTCAAATCTTTTTCTCTCTTAATTTTATTTTTCTAAGTTAAACATTTTAGTGAAGTTGATAAATAATAAAATGTCATCTTGACCACAGCTAAACAGGGACAAAAGGAAGGAGAAATGAATAATCAAACCTCTGAAAAACTGCAATTTGGCTGCATTAGTAATTTTAATCCAGTTGGAAGACTGACCTAAGTCAACATTTAAATATATAAGAAAGCACATAACATTACTTTCATATCAGGTACAGGGAAAAGATAAGCAAGAAATAGCTAGATCTGGGCAGCAAGACCATTTTTCAGGCCAATCTGGAAAAGGGCTGAGCATGCTTCTAATTTCCCATCATGCATTCTAAACAAAGTCTGTGTAGCAGCCCTCAATGATGTGGAGGACTTGTGCTTCCTGAACCAAGAAAAGTCTTAATATCCAACAAATTTGCTCCATGAGGGTGTACCCAGTGATTTTTTTTTCCCTTGTAAGAAAGCAAGATGGGGGCGCCTGGGTGGCTCAGTCGTTAGGCGCCTGCCTTCGGCTCAGGTCATGATCCCAGGGTCCTGGGGTTGAGCCCTGATTCAGGCTCCCTGCTCAGCGGGAAGCCTGCTTCTCCCTCCCCCACTCCCCCTGCTTGTGTTCCCTCTCTCACTGTGTCTCTGTCAAATAAATAAATAAAAAATCTTAAAAAAAAAAAAAAAAGCAAGACAGGTCGGGGCACCTGGGTGGCTCAGTTGGTTGAGCAACTGCCCTTGGCTTGGGTCAAGATCCTGGAGTCCCAGGATCGACACCTGCATGGGGCTCCCTGCTCAGCAGGGAGTCTGCTTCTCCCTCTGACCCTCCCCCCTCTCATGCTCCATCTCATTCTCTCTCTCAAATAAATAAATAAAATCTTAAAAAAAAAAAAAAAAAGAAAGCAAGACAGGTCTTAAAATGTCGATTTGTAAACTGACATCTGGAGAAAAATTTTTTTTTAATTTTTTAATTTTTGTAAAGATTTTATTATTTATTTGACAGAGAGAGACACAGCGAGAGAGGGAACACAAGCAGGGGGAGTGGGAGAGGGAGAAGCAGGCTTCCCACTGAGCAGGGAGCCCGATGTGGGGCTCGATCCCAAGACCCTGGGATCCTGACCTGAGCCGAAGGCAAACGCGTAATGACTGAGCCACCCAGGCGCCCCTGGAAAAAAATTTTTTTAAGATTTTATCTATTTATTTGGGAGAGTGAGCAAGAGCGAGCGAGAGCGAGACTGAGAGAAAGAGTAGGGGAGGGGCAGAGGAAGAAGCAGACTCCCTGCAGAGCAGGGACACCCGATGCAGGACTCAATTCCAGGACCCTGGGATCACCACCAGAGCCAAAGGCAGATGCTTAACCGACGGAGCCACCCAGGTGCCCAATCTGGAAAATTATTGTAGTGCTTTTGTTTTTTACTGCTTTTCTGATTACGAAACTAATATATACTTATAAAAACATCCATGATAGAAATGCATGCTACAGAGAGTGAAAATTCACCAGAATCTCAACATCCAGAGAAGACCAACTGCTACCAACAGAATGGTTCTTTTTCCTTATATTGCAGTACGTGTGAGGATGCCTCAGTAAGCCACTCTACCTTGTTGTCAAAGCTCTCGGCAGAGGATCCTGGCTCTAAAGCTCAACATTTGCAGGATCAACTAACAAAACCTGGTTTGTTTTTCTAAACATAAATTAGCATGGATGATCACCCTCTAGAAGGATTTCATTTAGCCAAAGAAACTAAAACAGAATTAAAACTACACCTATGAGGGGCACCTGGGTGGCTCAGTCGGTTAAGCGGCTCAGGTCATGATCCCAGGGTCCTGGGATCGAGCCCCGCATCGGGCTCCCTGCTCGGCAGGAAGCCCGCTTCTCCCTCTCCCCCTGCTTGTGTTCCATCTCTTGCTGTGTCTCTCTCTGTCAAATAAATAAACAAAATCTTAAAAAAAAAAAAAAACTACACCTATGAGAGGCACCTGGCCAGCTCAGCCAGAGGAGCATACAACTCTTGATCTCGGGCCTTGAGTTCAAGCCCCACGTTGGGTGTAGAGATGACTTAAACAACAGAAAAAACCCTACGCCTATGAATACACACCAAATTTCTCAGCTATCAAAATGACTTAACCTGACACAGCTAAAAAAAAAAAAAAAATCAGAAGGACTAGCAAAAAATAAAATGTGCCTCAGACAAACTATGTGCTGGTGTCAATCAAGTATCTTAGATGCTGAGTAGACATTTCCTCATTTCACACATCTGGTTCCACAGTCCTATAAAACACTTGTCAAACTGTGAAATAATGTTCTTTGTTAAAGGAGACTGGCACATGAAGCAGACGTTAGCTGTGCTGTTATTATATATTCTGGCTATGGATTTTGGGCCATTGTCATTTAACCTGATCTCAAGCAGGTAATCTGTTCAGCCCTTTTGGACAGCAGAGTAACCTTTGAGATTATGAATTATTATTAGAAACAAGCTAAATATTCAGCAATAGGGAAAGAGTTAAGTCTATTATAGATTAACTTTATTATTTTTTAAATATATTTTATTTATTTGACAGAGAGCACAAGTAGGGAGAGCTGCAGAGGGAGAGGGAGAAGCAAGCTCCCCAAGGAGCATGGAGCCCGATGCAGGGCTCAATCCCAGGACCCTGGGATCACGACCTGAGCTGAAGGCAGACGCCCAACCAACTGAGCCACCCAGGTGCCCCAACTTTATTTTTCTTTAAAGATTTATTTATTTTGAGGGGCGCCTGGGTGGCTCAGTTGGTTAAGTGTCTGCCTTCGGCTCTGGTTGTGATCCCGGGGTTCTGGGTTTGAGTCCCACGTCGGGCTCCCTGCTCCACAAGGAGCCTGCTTCTCCCTCTGCCCCTCTGTCTCTCATGAACGAATAAGTAAAATATTAAAAAAAAAAAATCTACAGAAGGCTTCTGCCATTTTGCTAAACTTAGATTTTATTTTTCTTCTTTTTTTTTTTTTTTTAAAGATTTTTATTTATTTGAGAGAGAGAGAATGAGGGAGAGCACATGAGAGAGGGGAGGGTCAGAGGGAGAAGCAGACTCCCTGCCGAGCAGGAAGCCCGATGCGGGACTCGATCCAGGGACTCCAGGATCATGACCTGAGCCGAAGGCAGTCGCTTAACCAACTGAGCCACCCAGGCGCCCTTATTTTTTTTCTTAAAGATTTTTTTTTTTTTATTAGAGAGAGAGAGTACAAGCAGGGGGAGCGGCAGGTAAGAGGGAGAGGGAGAAGCAGGCTCCCCACTCAGCAGGGAGGCCACCATGGGGCTCGATCCCAGGACCCTGGAATCGTGACCCGGGCCGAAGGCAGCCGCGTAACTGACTGAGCCACCCAGGCGGCCCCTAAACTTAGATTTTAGAAGTCCACTGTTAGGGCGCCTGGGTGGCTCAGTCGTTAAGCGTCTGCCTTCAGCTCAGGTCACGATCCCAGGGTCCTGGGATCGAGCCCCACATCGAGCTCCCTGCTCCACGGGAGGCCTGCTTCTCCCTCTCCCACTCCCCCTGCTTGTGTTCCCTCTCTTGCTGTCCCTTTGTCAAATAAATAAAATCTCAAAAAAATAAAAGTCCACTGTTAAACTAAAGAATAAATTAGTTAAAAATTAACATAACAAAACAATTGACATCAAAGAAGTATTAAAACTTAAAAAAAAAGCCGTTTGTTCGAGTGAGGAAATACTTCCAATATTTTACTGCAAACCATTAGCACCTGTTTGAGTAAAAATAGCAGGATAGAAAACTTAAGAATTACTGCTAGAAACGGGACACCCAAGTAGGCTCTAAGCTTTCCTACAAGGTAAAGAAAAAAACATATTAAAGCAGTATGTAGGGGAAAATCTGCCTATTCTTGGCATTTAGACTAGAGAAAATGTTCTCTCACTGAGGACACTTAGAGACCGTGAGGGACTCCTTAATACCCCTGCAGTAAATAAAATACCGAGCTCTCCCAAGGCTGCTGCTTCTAACATGTCTCAGTATTAGCCAACAGCACACCCCAAAGCTCCAGCCAGCCACACAAGTCTACAGGAGGCCCCAGCAGGATGCTCTGCAGGTGCCCATCTCCTTGCTTTTGGGTTTAATCCCAACAGAAACCGGACTTTAAGGATGGAGAAACAACTTGTCTTTCACACAACTCTCCACCAATGCCGTGGTGAGCTCTGAGACAAGGTTTAAACAGTTCTGAGTTTGAGGTAGGATCAGGACAAGTACCTGGTTGGGTTTATGGGTAGAGTCACGTGACTTAACAGTTACCTGAGCCAGGGGCTGGGCTGACATCCTCTTATCAAAGCTGTGCACCTGAATAACATTAATGAAACTAATGGCAGGGGAGCCTGGCTGGCTCAGTCAGTGAAGTGTGCAACTCTTGATCTTAGGGTCATAGAGTTCGAGCTCCACGTTGGGTGTAGAGATTACTTAAATAAATAAATCTTTAAAAGAAATAAAAAAACAAAACTAATGGCAGCTGGCATTGTCTACTTTAGGCCAGTCACTGCTTTAAGCACATGAATATATTAGGCTTTTTCTTTTTTTAAAAAAGATTTTATTTATTTGACAGAGAGAGACACAGCAAGAGAGGGAACACAAGCGGGGGGGGGGGGGGGGGGGGGGGGAGAGGGAGACCCCGGCTTCCCGGTGAGCAGGGAGCCCGATGACGACTCAGGACTCCCAGGACACAGGGATCATGACCTGAGCCAAAGGCAGACGCTTAAACGACTGAGCCACCCAGGAGCCCCTATATTAGGCTTTTCTAATCCGCATTGTGACTCTAGGAAGATAGGTGCTCTTGGTCCCATTTTACACATGGGAGAATCGAAGCACAAAGTAAATCACCCAAGAGCATAATGTCAGATCTGCCAGTTGTAGAGCTGGGATTCAAAGCAGGTGGGTCTAGCCTGGACTGCTGGAGCACCTGTTCTTTACCACAATACTACAGATGTCTCTCATTCCACATCCATACAGTGCAACTGAGGGAGTATCTGCTAAAAGGACCATGATTTTCCTTAAAGTCATTTTGAATCACTTTTTAAAGGATCTCTAAGTTTTAGGACACTGAGTCATGGTGGATTTCAGCCTAAAGATGTAAAAGCAGGTTAAACCTCAGCCATGAGAAAACCAACCAACCAACCTCTGACCAGAGCCCTTTAACTTCCTGGAATATCCGTCAGATAAAACAGATGCAAAATGTTAACTACTACTTGAATATAACTTTGTTTTTTGGGTTTTTTTTGTAGATTTTATTTATTTATTTGACAGAGAGACACAGCGAGAAAGGAAACACAAGCAGGGGGCGTGGGAGAGGGAGAAGCAGGCTTCCCGCGGAGTAGGGAGCCCGATGCGGGGCTCGATCCCAGGACCCTGGGATCATGACCAGAGCCGAAGGCAGACGCCTAACGACTGAGCCACCCAGGCGCCCCATAACTTTGTTTTAGTAAGACTATAAAGAGAAATGAGGACAAAAAATGAGTAAAAATCACCTAAAATCAAGCTCCTTGGAGGCATCTGTTATCTTTTAGAGGACCATTTAGAAAGAAGTCCATGTATTTAATAAGCAAACAGAAATAACCCTAAATGCGATCCGCCTCTCCATTGACCTCATTTGGGTATGAAAAGGCCCTGCAGGCTGGCGGTTAAGAATACAGAATCTGGACTCAAACCGGCCTGGATTCAAATGCTAACTTGTAAACTTGGGCCAGTTACTTAACCTAAGCCTCACGTTCCTGATCAGTAAAATGGGGATAACAGCATCTTTGTTAGGATTCTTGCGGGGATTAAAAGGGAATGGAAATAAAATATTTAGCTTAGTGCAAGGACATCCTGAACATTCAACATGTTACATTACTTTTTAAAAGAGGATCCATTTAAACACTTCTCTCTGCCAACTGTAGATGTTATTCTGTGTTGACACAGATTTACACCAATGTTAACAACAACGGCATTCCATTTGACAAGCACCATAACCTGCTTATGTAGCCCCCTACTTATGGGCTACTTAGGTTTTTGGTGGGGTTTTGGTAATATGGTAATTCCATCAATTCAAAGATGCCTCTTTTTACACATTTTAACATTTCTGAAATGCATCTTACAAATGATCATATTTCAGAATTTAACAGCAGAAATTTCTTTTCTAGGTGGTACATATATTAACTGAAGTAAGTATCTTATGCCTACATTTTTTAAAAACTTGTTTGAGAATTTTCTTAGAACAAATTTTGAGGGGCACCTGGGTGGCTCAGTCGGTTAAATGGCTGCCTTCAGCTCCGGTCATGATCCCAGGCTCCTGGGATCGAGCCCCGTGTCGGGCTCCCTGTTTGGCGGGGAGCCTGCTTCTCCTCCCCAACTTGTGCTCTCTAGCTCTGTCTCTCAAATAAATAAAATCTTTAAAAAAAGAAAAAAAAAAAAGAATAAATTTTTAAAAGTAGAATTGCTGGGCTGTTTTATGTTCTGATACACGTCACCAAGCCACCATGCTGAAAGACCGTGTTACTGGTACAACCCCCACTGGCAGAAAGTGACAAGAGTCCATTTCTCCACATCCTCGCCAACACAGGGTGGGGTCAATTGTTATCATTCTTGCCAATCTGACAAGCAAAATGATCTCATCTTACCCATTTCTTTCACTGTTGAACTCAATTTACTTTAGATTCGATGTCCAGTAAGTCACTCAGTAGAAGGAGTACCACAAATGAGCTGCCCATGCCTGGCAGGTGAGCAAAGCAGGATCATTGATACCTCACATTTCCGGTTTCCTCACACCTGACAGTTAAGAGGAGCAGTAACGTACTGTAGAGGGAGCATGGGAGCCAGACCTAAGATCAAGGCCCAGCTTCACCGCTTACTACATGTGTCAATCTGAGCAAATTTCTTAACTTGTGTGTCCGTTTCTGCAGCCACAGGATGAGGCTAAGGAGGGCCAACCTTTCACGAAGCAAATTAGAAATAATGTCAAACTCTGTGGCATAGTAAATGCTCCATAAATGATAGCTATTCAAGGATGACTTCAACTATAATGGCTTATAGAGGTGAAAACTGAAAGATCCCCAAAGGAACATTGCATTTCCTTACTCATTTCTTTCTCTAACAGGGATGACTGGTCTTTAGCCAGGCCCTCCAAAGGAGTCTTGTATAGGAACTGAAAGCTCATTCTTAGCACCTATTTGGAAACTGTCCATTCAGATGACAGGGGTAAAAAATGAATATAGTGAAAGGTAAATTATCTGTTCTAAGAGAATTCAAACAACATCCTCATTCATAAAGATTAAATGCAAAATTCTGGATTTAGTCAAGATCGGTAAGAATTTTTTTTTTTTGAAGATTTATTAGAGAGCATGAGCAGGGGTGGGGTAAGCAGGGTCCCTGGCTTGATCCCAGGACCCCGGGATCACAACCTGAGCCAAAGGCATATGCTTAACCAACTAAGCCACCCAGGCGCTCCAAGAATTCTTATCAACAGGCAGAGAAATGCTCCTACCAAGTACAATGAATGTGAAATCATGAAAAAAACAAAACAACAAAACAACCCACACCAACCCCATTTTTAGGTTTAATCATTCAAACACCTGAAAGGAGACTCCTGTACTCAAATTCAGGACTTCCGGCTGCTATGAAAACTGTTACTAATCAAACCCCAGTTCCGATTCCTGGCTCTCAGGAACATACTCAGTGGGCATTTGTTTCTCAGTTACACAGATTTATTCCAATGTCCCCAGCTGACAGGCAGAAATCCCCTTATTTGTCCATTCAGCATCTCTCAACACCCTCCACTCCCGTCCTTCATTCCTAGTCTCCAGCACCTATGCAGGCTGGGGCTCCAGGCTTCCCTCCTATCCCAGAACACTTCCATCATCAGCTAAAAGCCTGCAAAGGCTTCTTAAGGACAAGATCAAATTCTTACTGGTTTTTCTTATCTCACTCCAACTCTACCTTCTTTTCCACGATGGCACAGTCAATGACCCCATTCTAGCGTTCCTATTTCAAACACAACTAGCACCCCCCCCCCATCCCTCTGGTGAGGGCCAGTTCAAATCACACCCCACACAGCACTCTCAGACGTCAGCTCTTACCAGTCACTGCCCTTCCTACGTTACTCTGACAGTTACAGTGTGGGACACAACTCAGCATCCCGTGCAATACCAGTTCCTTACTAAGTACTAATAGTTGTGATCTTGGATGGATCATTTAACCTCTACGGGCCATTTCCTCATCTAAAAAATAATAAAAATCGAAATTAGATTTTAAAAGGTCTTCTCCTGTTCTTTTTTTTTTTTTTTTTTAAAGATTTTATTTATTTGAGAGCGAGAATGAGAGACAGCATGAGAGGGAGGAGGGTCAGAGGGAGAAGCAGACTCCCTGCCGAGCAGGGAGCCCGATGCGGGACTCGATCCCGGGACTCCAGGATCATGACCTGAGCCGAAGGCAGTCGCTTAACCAACTGAGCCACCCAGGCACCCCTGGTCTTCTCCTGTTCTAAAAATCCTCTAATTTTGTATACTGCCATATCCTGCTTCACATATTAATTTCACTTCTCTTATTTGATTTTAGAGTTCCTCAAGGGAGAAAGTATTTCTTCCCCAACTCTCAAAGCAACTTATCCCAGGATGTGGCTCAAGGAGATGCTCAGTAAATGTGACATTAAAACAGGTCATCAGCACCAAGATAGAAAGCTTCAAAGAGCCGAGTGTGAACCCAAGACCTATTTCTCTTCTTTTCTAAGATTTTTTTTTTTTAGAGAATCTTTTTTTTTTTTTTAAGATTTTATTTATTTATTTGAGACACAGAGAATGAGAGAGAGAGAGCACATGAGAGGGGGAGGGTCAGAGGGAGAAGCAGGCTCCCCGCCGAGCAGGGAGCCCGATGCGGGACTCGATCCCGGGACTCCAGGATCATGACCTGAGCCGAAGGTAGTCGCCCAACCAACTGAGCCACCCAGGCGCCCTTTTCTAAGATTTTTAAGTAATCTCTACACCCAACATGGGGCCCGAACTCACAACCCCGAGATCAAGAGTTGAACGAACGCTCCACCGAATGATCCAGCCAGGCACCCCCCAAGACCTATTCTAAATCAGTACTGAAAATTGATAAAGGCAGTTAGTGCCAGACAAGTAGAAGACACTGAGATGATCCACTGTTGGTTCTTTTCTAGAATTAAAGGTCTGCCTTGATAGAAAACAAGCTGCCGGCTCTTGAATGCAATGAATACAGGTTTGAGAGCTCAAAACGGTCACTTAATTTGTACACAGCATTGTCTGAAGTATGGGTACATAAGCCCCTAAACAGATTTGACTTTAAGGTAAGTTCAGATGTATTCTGTGCTAGGGTAGAGAATTCAGAGGCCTGGTTTGGTGGAGAACCCCTGGAACTATCTGAAGCCTACAGTACAACAGCAGGGAAATTTAGGTTCATTTTGGCCATGCAAGATTGAAACCTCTGACAGAAGAGCAATTCCTTCCATTTCTCTGCCCCAATGCCCTTCTCTTCCTCCCCTCCAAAAAACACACGCTTTTATAAGAGGAACAGTAACAAAAGCAGGTATACTGAAGCATTCAGTTCTATTTTAGGCTTCCAGTAAAATGTTTTTATTTTTCTCTCTTTTCTCAGGGCAGCACAAGTCAATGTGTAGATGGAAAGTAAGCAAGTGGCCTGCTGGAAGATGGGGTACACATTAAACAAATTTAACCAGGAGCTCCAAGACAGTAAGAAGAGTAAATCCCTCTCAACTCTAGTCAGAGGTAGAGCACCAAGCCCCTTACTACTGCATTATCTTCAAATAAAATGCATTCAGTACCCACGTGTACATGCCCCCCCTTATCGAGAGAGAGCAAATATAGGCCTATTTCATTCAAGTCAAACTGGTCAGTGCTATGCCAGCCACTTCTAAACATGTTTTGGCTCACAGCTAACATCCTAAAGAGCTATCAAATCAAATCAAAGCCACTCAAATGAAACCAGTTACTCCTTGAACAATCAAATGAAGGAAACACTGCTTTTTAAAATAACAGCTCTTAAGACAAAGCAATGTCCCTCCTTTTCACTCAGCTGTTTCACAGAATTTCGAGACAAAGGGCAACTACTGTATCGTCACTTTTTTTTTTTTTGGAGTAAAGCCACAAGATTACTAATAAATAGCTAACGGTCAGTCACCATTCAAAAGTAATAATGACATTATGACTTCATATGCCAGTTATCTACCAAATTGGGAAGAACCAAATATATGCACTTTTCTCTCCCCAAAGAAAATCTGGAAGTAAATGTGAACACTCTGACTCACTCTCTCTCCCATCAGAACAATTTCTGGGGGAATGTTAAACAGTATCATCTTCTCTAATTATAGGATGGGAGAGAAGGGTTTCACACTTGTTCAAGAATTTGCCAATTTAAGTTGGAGAACTTATGAGATGCTCATGGTCTAGGTCTAGGATAAACTTCAGTGGTAACAGGGAAGGTTCTTGCCTAAAAATTATTAAAAACAGAGCTCAAATCCTTAGTTTCGTTTTGTTGCTTTAGTGCTAAATACATAATGGGATAAACTTAAGAGAAAAATATGAACCACCAGGCTTCCAGATTCAAGTTTCTTGGGTGAGCTCAATGGAGAAACCCAAGTTTGCACTGCAGGGGGGATCTGTTCCCACAAGATTTTTGTAGAGGCTACAGACGTGAGTACCTGAGCAGCCAATCTTTTTTTAAATTTCATTATAGTTAACATACAGTGTTATATTAGTTTCAGGTGTACAATATTTGAGTAGCCAATCTTATGATGATACCACGACTGTTTATCTGCTGAAAACAGTAATCACCTATGGAAACATCAAATTACTCCTCTGTACACCAACCATACAGAGTAATTTAACAGTCTAAGTTTGCTCCTTTGCTCTGACTTCTAGCTAAGAAAATAGAAACAGAAAACGTATGTTACTCTAAAACCTACAGCTGGTTCTGTCTGCTTTCTGACACTTCAGTGCTGACTTTGAGAATATCCTGGGGAAGCTTGGCATCACAAGAACAGCTCTGAAAAAAAACACTTTCGTTCCCCTTAAAGGACTCTTGAATATTGCCTTCTAGGAAGTACAACCTACATTTCTAACATCAACACACTTCAGAGTGGAACTCTATGTCTCAGGCAAGGAGAGCAAAATAGTAACTACCCACAGGTCGGCAAGACTCAAAAAAGGGGAAAAAAAATCAGCGGTCTTTTTATAAGGGACCACATTTCTACATTTCCACTTTCTTCCTCTTTGTAAAATTTTAATAATTTCACTCAGGGGTAGTAAACAAATGTGTGGCAAACTCTCAACCATCAGACTACAAACGCCTCTGAGGAAAAAACGTCAGAGAACTTGAGAGGCCGTGAACATGGAATATGCAAACGCTAAACTTCAGGTTCTCCTCCTGTAGAGCTGACACATTATTCAATAACACCCACCCTTGTAAAAATAAATTACATATCCAAAAGGGCAAGCTGCTGCCGTCAATTGGGTAAACAACATAATTACCATGTGCCAGGTGGAAAGTGAATCCTCAAGTAAATAGTTTGGGCTCAGAATGAGCTGCAAACTGGAAAGCAGCTTATTTTTAAACTGTCAGCAAGTTTCTTTTGTGCAATTAGAGTGTAATACAGGGTAATTGCTCAAGTTTCTTTTAAGAAAATCGCCATCTGACTCGTACAACAGCAAGATGAACCTTAGGATTTAGAACTCCACTAGTTTTTTCACAAAGAATTAAAAGACACTGAGGTTCTTTAATGAGTTTTGGCATATACTTTTAACCACCTCTCTAAACTAGAGGAAATTCATTTCTAACCAACTAGCATCAGGTTCTGGATTGCAAAAATCTTTTGACTAGGTAAAGTAAGACTAATTGAGTGCTTTTACATAAATACTTCAAGTTTGTCTTTAAAAAAAAAAAATCCCCCAATGCTTAATAAGACTACAAGATCAGTCTACTCATACACTCATGCTGCTTTGACTTTACTTGAATTACCAACCAACAAGCAACAGAAATACTCGAGGCATTCACACAAAGGCAGTTAAAGGCCATACATCACACCAACCCTCTTAAGTCATATTTAATATTCCCCTCAGCATCTCTGTCAGCTATCCAGAGCCCGCCCCACGGTAAATGGGAAAAGTGGGCAATGAGAAAGGACGAGCTCGGCTTCTTTGTGTGTTATCAGGGCAAACGAAGGTAGGTGAGTACAAGAGGAGGCCATCTCAGCATTTGCGTGGCATCACACTTACCTTGAGGATGTCCCCCCTTTTGAAGCTCAGCTCGTCGTCAGCAGTAGCTTTGAAGTCATATTTGGCGATGGCTTCCATTCTGAGCGCTGCTCAGGGCTCAGCAGCCTGAAGCCGGGGGAAAGGAGTCTTCCCTGCCGAAGCCACCCAGCGCTCTGGGCTCGGCCTCGCCGCTCTCCCGGGACTCGCTCGTGCACTCCGGGACACACAATGCCACCCTGAATCACAAGAGGGATGGGTGAGAGAAGTGGCCAGCACCGAAGGCAGCCCCGCCCTGCCGATCGGCCTGCCGCCCCAGCCCCCACGCCCCCTGGCTCGGCCTGGCTCGGCCCGCCTCCCTCGCTCGCAGGCAGGAGCCCCGATCGCCTCCTTCCTCTTCGCAGTCTCAGCCCCCAGGCGACTGACAGCCCCGCCGGCCAATGGCGGCCGCCGTTCGAGCTATTCCAAGAACACACTTCCTCTTCCTTCCCGCTGGGTGTGCGCGGTGTGCAGGAACCGGCTGGAGACCCGCTCAGTCTCCGCCTTTCCTCCCTCGCCCCTTACGCTCTCTGCTCCTCCGGCCCGAAATGCAGTCCACTCAAAAAAAGGCCTCGCCCTGGGGATGGCACCCCGCTTTTCTCAGTAGCCTGGGCCCATTTCCTTCCTTTCTCCCCGCCAAGCTTTCTGGTCTTCTGAAAACGTTGGGTCCCCTATCCAGTCAAAAGCAAGCAATTCTGGCTTTGGTCCTGAGCTGCCTGAACTGTTCTCAGAAACTAACCCTTGGTCTGCTCCTAGGAAAGCAGGAGAAAGTGAACCTCGGAACTCCTTCTTTAAATTCAATTTGCTATTCTGATATCACTTCCAAACTGTGATCAGCAAGCTCAGGTAACCAGAAAAAGGAGATCCAGCGTCAGAGCCTTTTGTTGGTGAAGACCTGCTCTTGCCTAAGGCACCCTTCTCCTCTGAACACCCCCAAGACTTCGGAGTCCCAATAGCCCTTGAAATAGATGTCCAAGGTTCAGCATTTCCAGAAGCAGCCTCCACATTATTTCCAACTACCCTAGGGAGCAAAGCTGAAGTCCTAACTACGCTTGAAAGGAATCCGTTTTTCAGAATCTGAGCTGCCAGATGCCTTATCTGGAGAAAGTGCAGGGAGATGGTGCCAGTAAATCAAACAGAAGCCTCTCACAGTTACCCTGACAACAGCTGCTTTTCTCAGAGCCAGAGGGGTTCTAAAATGAACCAAACTGCATTTTGCAGGTAAAGATTCTGTAAAAACCCTTAGGTAGTGTACTACGTGATGGTGAGCTGTGGGCATACCATCTCCAGCCCTGAACACGGACATAATCTAGACCTCTGCCTAAGGAAAGGAAAATAAAGTCCCATTCTTGTTTTCAGTTAGTGTTTTCATACAGGCTAAATAAAAGCAGAAAACAACACTGACAGTAGCAGAATGGGGACAGATTATTTATAGTGACACCCTTCTTGGATAATTACCATCTAGCAAAAAGCTCATCTGAGGAGCACGGGTGATTATTCTTTTGTTCTAAAGTTAACAATTGGGGCATTAATCAAGCATAGCTGCAAATGGACTAAGCAGTAAACCAGATGGTAATATTAAGATAAGAAGGAAATGAGTGTTACCAAGGAGGGAAGAAATCACCTGGTAATAAAAAGTCCTTCAGTCAAATTCTGAAAGCCAAACATTCTACTGCAGGTAAACTAATCAAACCAATGTTTATTCTATCAGGCCATACCTACGATATCCCATGTGCGGCTGGCTCTAAAAGAGGAAGACAGAGCTCTAGCAAATATAAAAGCAAAGAGGGAAGACAGAGCTCTAGCAAATATAAAATATACATATATATATATATATGAAGATTAGTCTCAAGAGTATTTATTTTAAATTTTAAGTGATCTCTACACCCAACATGGGGCTCAAACTCACGACCCCAAGATCAAGTCCCATGCTCTCTCGACTGAGCCAGCCAGGCACCCCTCAGAGTATTTTTGTGTGTCCTTAAACACCCTTTACTTATTCTCTCTGTAGTTGCTTTTTTAATCAAACTTATCCATGTATATAATTTTGAAAGTCACTGCTTTTAAAAGGCTTATAAAAAGGGGGGGCAGTTCCTCACCCCAACACCTACCAGCAATCACCCTCAATTTTATTTTTAGCTTTCTCTTTGTATTTACTTACAATATTTCTAAATAATATGCTTTTACTGCTGTTTCTTAGTTTATTCCAGCCATGACCTATCACTTGCAAGACGTTCACCCCTGCCAGCTTCCCCTTGCCCCTTCCAGTAATACCTATTCCGGTTTAAGCAGAGTTTCATATTACAAAATATTCTTCACTGTTGATTTAAATATATTACAAGCAACCTTCCTCTCTAGTACAATCCTTTACTTTTTCCTGGCATTAATAACTGCTTTTCCTTTTTTGCCTTCTTTCCAATGTGTGTACCTATTTTTATTTCTTGCAAATGCTCCAAGATTTCTGCTACATGCCTGTCAATACTTTCAATATTTTCTACCTGACCAGGTCATTTATTTTAATTGGTCTCCAGGGCTGATGGTTGGGACTATGTATCAATGCTGGGAAGCTGAACTGAGCAGGTCTAACAAAGATAAGGAGTTTCATTTTTGAAAAACAGAAATCAGAAAATCAGAAACTCAAAGCATTGTCACTGTCAAGGTAGTATGTTGTAACAGGGCATAAATTTCTAGGTCATTCGGGATTTCAGACAACTGCAGTGTAACTGAACTGCTACAGCATAAAAACCAAGACAGTTTTCAACACTGGGTTCTCCGGTGACCCAACTCATCTACCATAGGATTCCTAGAGAAAGCATAAACAGACACTCTTGAAAGTCATGTTTCAAGTAACTACTGCTTTGTGAGACACAGTTTGAGAGAAATGAAAACCAGGCACAATTGATACTTCTTTGGCTATGCCAAATAAAAATTAGCAGCTCATGGAGAAAACCTGAAGGGCTCAGCTTCTCAAGCTAGCCACAGAAAAGAGCACACAGGCTAAAGGAATTCAAAAGGATGTGTTTCATTAAAGGCAAAAACAAAAACAACCAACAACAAACCCACAAAAAACTATCTTATACACAACACTAATTATCAAAAGAAGAAAACTGAAAGTGGACGCAATGTATAATGATTTTAACAGAGAAAATGGGTTGAGAGTACATTTAACACTGAACTCTAATGAGAATGGTTAAGCTGTTCCAGCATACACCCTGCAGTCCATCACAGGCAGCAAATTTGAAGAGCACAAGTGCAGGGGTGCCTGGGTGGCTCTGGCTCGGTGAGTTAAGCATCTGCTTTGGCTCAGGTCCTGATCCTGTGGGATCAAGCCCCACATCAGGATCCCTGCTCCTGGGGGCGCCTGCTTCTCCCTCTCCCTCTGCCTGCCACTCCCCCTGCTTGTGCTCTCTCTCTGTCCAAGTGAAGAAATAAAATCTTAAAAAAAAAAAAAAAAGGGGGGGCGCCTGGGTGGCTCAGTCGTTAAGCGTCTGCCTTCGGCTCAGGTCATGATCTCAGGGTTCTGGGATCGAGCCCGCATCGGGCTCCCTGCTCCGCGGGAAGCCTGCTTCTCCCTCTCCCCCCTGCTTGTGTTCCCTCTCTCACTGTCTCTCTCTCTCTCAAATAAATAAATAAAATCTTAAAAAAAAAAAAAAAAGAAGCGCAGCCTGAATTGTTCATTTCAAGCAATGTGCACTGAATCCTAAAATGTAGTCCCCTAAAGGTATTTGTAGGACTTTATTTTCTTTCTTCCACTTAACTCTTTTCTTCCCCAAATTTACAGACAATAAAATACACAACACTCACTGGGCAATATAGCTTAGTGTCTGCATGGTCTTTAAAAGCAGGCTGACCGGGGTTCAAGTAATGACCTTGATGCTTACCAGCTATTATTTTGGGCAAGCCTTTTAAACAAGCCCCATTTCTCATCTGTAAAATGGGGATAGTATCACCTACTTTATAAGATTCATTCATTATTAGGTAATACAGAAAATATACGTGAAATGCTTTGAATAGGGCCTGACATTAAGTTACTCAAGATAAGTTAAAATGTGATTCTACTTAAAACATAAGATGTTCAATTTCACTGTTAAAAACTGCAAATTAAAACGAGATTTCCTTCACCTACTAATTGGCAAATTTTTTTAAAGGTTTATAATACTTAGCCTCTGCAATACTCTGGGTGAACACACTCTGATTCTTTACCCAATGTTCATCCATTTAACATTTTGAGCAGCTACTATATGCCTGACAATGTGCTTGGTACTGTAGTATAGTAATAAAACCATCACAGAGCCCACACTGTAGCAGGCAATTAATCAGTTCAATTTTTCTGGAAAGTAATTTTATAGTAGTATACTATAATATAGTAATTTTATGTTGACAATTTTAAAATACATATCCTTGAAAAAGTAATTCCAATTCCTAGATTTATCTTACTGAAATAATGACAAATACCATGTGCCAAATACATATATATACACCTGATCAATATCCATGAGAATATCTATGGAGTATCTTCCTATATAAATACCAAGAGATACTATCAAATTAAAAACAAAAATGCCGAAAAATTAGTTTATCCCATTTCCATAAAGCAAAATAGTATTTATCAGTGTGTGCTAAAGAAAAAACCCAAAAGGTTAACAAGGTTATCTCTAGGAGCAAGATCACAAAATATTTTCACTTTTTTTTTTTTAAGGTTGTATTCATTTGAGAGAGAGAGTAAGCGAGAGAGTGCACACACAAGCCACTGAGCAGGGAGCCTGATGCCGGGACTTGATCCCAGCACCCTGGGATCATGACCTGAGCCAAAGGCAGATGCTCAACCGAGCCCCCCAGGCACCCCAATATTTTTCCTTTCTGCACTACACACCTCAATTGTATTTTCATCACTACTTTTGTAGTTAGAAAAAACAAACACTAAAAAATCTTACTGGCGCTCTGGAGTTAGACCTGAATTCAATTGTCCCATTACCACTAGATGGGTGAACCTATATTCCCTAAATCCTAGTTTCCCTCAGCTGGAAAATGGGGATAATAACGCATGTACCTGATAGGACATTTTGATGATTAAGAGATAGCACATATAAAGGCCTTGGAGTGGAGTAAAGGCCGTGGAGTCTCTGGCACAAAGTACTAAGAAGTGTTAACTGGCCGGCATTACCAGCACCTTTTCAAGTACCGTTCCATATGTTCCTACATTGTCCATCTTCTTCCATCTACATGCAAACTCAGAAGAGCTTTCTGGTAGACAAATTAACAGCCCTATTAAATATAAACTTTCAGGGCGCCTGGGTGGCTCAGTCAGTTAAGCGACTGCCTTCGGCTCAGGTCATGATCCTGGAGTCCCGGGATCGAGTCCCGCATCGGGCTCCCTGCTCGGCGGGGAGTCTGCTTCTCCCTCTGACCCTCCACCCTCTCATGTGCTTGCTCTCTCTCATTCTCTCTCTCAAATAAATAAATAAAATCTTTAAAAAAAAAATAAAAAATAAATAAATAAATAAATATAAACTTTCAAATTAAATTGCTCCACATCAGAGTCCTAACAATGCTCAAATATTTACACATACAAAGACTAATCACATGTATCGTCACTTATTCTCTTAGGCTTTTAAATATTTACTCTACATACAGAAAGTGTAATTTAAGTAAATTAAGTTGACTAATTTAAAACCACATTCCTGCCTCATTATTTTACAGCTGTTCTGTAACAACAGTTTTGGTCCTTGGACTAGTTGCATCAAAATCGTTCCATTCAGAGACTGATTCACTGTGGGGTGCCTTAGGCCCAGGGCCTGAAATAAGATTCACAGGTAATTCTTATGCATGCTAAACTTTAAGAATCACTGCTGTACTGTAAGGGTGCTTAACCAGATTTTAACTTTGCATTCCAGATAATGCACTACAATGTCTTTGCATAAAATGAAAATAATGCATATTCACTTGGCTCAACTAGGAAAAAGCCAACTTTGACAAATAAAACCAAGGGCTCTCAATAGTCTTTCAGTAGTGCCAGAAAGTTTTTTTTTAATTAAGCAAGTAACTATTAATTTCTCTCAGGAGAGCATGGTGGGTCTCTAGTCTGTATTAATTTCTCCAAAATCTATTACTCTTCTGTTCTAGGTAACAATCAGAACCACTGCTGCACAACAGGCAACATAACAGGATTTTTCTCAGAAAAACTGCTAAGTACCATCAACTAGTAGTATTTAAAACCTAGCAATCCCTCAAATCTGAATACACTTGCTAAAGAAGTAAACGGCCTCGAGCACTTAAATGCTTGCTTTTAGTATCAAAGAAAGCCGATTATAAGAATTAACTTTGGTTTTTGGGAATTCAGAAAATTTTGAACAAGGGAAGGAGCAATGGAACACATAAAGTTACTTCTTTCTATCGAAAAGACCCCAACAACATAACAAAGTTGCCTGATTAAAAAGAACCCTGGTAAAGAATAAATTCATACTGTCACAATGGGCAAGTTTTAATTCATCAGTGGTCTAAATAAATTCTATTCCCTCAAATACTTCATGTTATCTTAATTCTATTGTAATATAGGTCTATGGTTGGTTTTGTTTTTTAACATGAACCACTCCCACTAAAAGCCAAAAGATAAGTCATACAAGCCCCAAATTGACCCAATCTTCCTTAACTAATATAAGAGAGACACAGGGAGAAAAGCGTAAGCAGACACGAAAGCACAATGTTAAAATGAAAAAAACAACCAAAACACAAATAACACAAGCAAGCTACACTTGTGACCCAGTGGCAGTATTGATTACTTACGGATGAATTCAATCCTTTGAGCCTCCCAGTTCCCAGGGGGAGAACTTAAAGTCTCGCATGGCTCTCTGGCAACTCTTCTGGCTGACTGAAGGAACACAGTGGACGCTTCAAAGTGAAGGATAAAGCAGGAAAGAGGGTACTTCCCCGGAGAGAAAACGGAATCTTTAAATGAGGGAGAAGACGAATTGCACCAAAGGGCAGAAACCTCGAAAAATTATGCCGAAGAAGAGACAAAAAGGAGGAAGGGGAAGTAGATTAGAAAAAAAGGGGGGGGGGAGGGATGGGCAAATGACTTGCATTACACAAGTAAGCATTTAGTGTCCGCAGGGAAAATAGAAGTAAATAGAAAGGGAATGCAACTGCTGGAGAAGTATAAAGTGAAAGAGAGACAGGAAAGCCAAAGAGATATGCTAACTTCTTTCATGTGTCTTTTAGACTCTTTTCTGAGTCAACAGTACCAAAAGATAGATGTCGAGTGCACTTCGGCTCCTCTGCAAATCCTACTTTTATAATGACTCCCTAAACAAGCTGTAACTCATGTGGCTTATATGGAGAGCGTTGCAAATGAAAAATACCAGTGCTTTTCTATCCCCTCGCACTGAAATCTTGCCCCGGAGCATTCCAACCAACTGCTGCTTATTGTTCTTTTACAAGTATTTTTCAGAGTAGCTTCAAAAAAGAAAAAGAGAAACTAGACATCTCGCCTGGCTCCGGCAGCAAAGGTTCTAACTCACGGTATTCATAGGGTCGGTGGGTTCCCTCCCCAAATTCGGCCCAATGACACCAGGAGATGGTGACGTGGTGGCCGTGCAGGTCGCAAGAGCATCAATCACCACATTTGCAGCCGCTGCGAATCCCCCGCCTCCCGGCCAAGTCAGACTGACTCACAGAATGAGTACCCAGGGCTCCCGGGCTTCTCCCGACCCCTCTGCGCAAACCCTCCGGAAGAAAGCGTGACACTTAATGAGGAGCACCGGCCTCCTGCCCTGGGGTCCGAGGCTCTGCACCGAGCTAAGGGCTGGGGGAGGACGGTCCCCAGGAAGGAAGCTCCCCAAAAGGGGAAACGCGGAGCCCGGGAGCCCCGGAGACTCCGTCCCCCGCCCCAGGCCTCGCCGCCCCGACCCCGAACCCCGGCAGCCCTCGGTAGGCTGGGCCCGGTCCCCGCAGGCCGACTCCCGCAGCCGAGCGAGGGGGGAAGAGGCACCGGAGCAGCGCCGCCGCCGCCGGCCGCACTCACCGTAGCGCAGCTGCTCCGCTCCGCGCCCGGCCGGCCCCTCTGCAGCGGTGCGAGCGGCCGCCGACCGCGCTGCTGCTCCCCGACGGCAGCGCCTGTTCCCGCCGCCGTCGCCGCCTCAGTCTTCGTCGCCTCTGCCGCTGCCGCCGCCGCCCGCTCGCAGAAGCAGCACAGCCGCCTGGCTTCCGCTCCTCGTCGGGGTCCCGCGAGAACTTCCCCGCGCGGCCCCGCCCCGCCCCGCCCCGCCCCCGCGAGACTTCCCCCGGCGGAAAAGGCCCAGAGCGCAAGCGCTCCTCCTCGGCCCGGGCCCCGCAGGTAGCCACCATCTAGATGCCAAGGCGCGTGCGCCAGACCGCCCCGGAGCAGGTGGCACCGACATGGCTCCGCCTCCGGGTCGCTGTAACCCTCTCTGTGCCAGGGCGGGTAAATTACAGCTTAGCCCTGAAGGAGTAAACTCTTCACCACACCCTAATCACTTCCCTTCTCCTGCCACCAAACCGAGGCAGTTGCGGCGGGAGGGGGTGGGGGTGCGGGAATCTCCCTCCATCCTGAAACACTCCAAATAGAGGACCAGCTTTTGAAATACTTGAAAATATGGTCCAAACAGCCCTGTTAGAGGAATTAACATATTCTTCGCTCATTGATCTAATCAAGTGCCTAATACGTGCTAATCATAGGTATAGGTATAGGTGTTGGGTATAGAAGGTACAATGAACAGATATCCTGGCCCTCAAGCAATTCACGATCTAGAGGAGCGGAAGAAAAGTAAAAAAAAAAAAGCCATATGCAATGTTAGAATTATTTGGGGGAAATGCTGAGGAAGCAAAAAAGATAGGAGGAAGGACCGCTACTCTGCCCATCTCAGAATAGCCTTCCCAGAGAAGGTGATGATGACGTCTGAGCTGAGTCTTGGAGGAGGAGGAGGAGGAGTTCACTAGACAGAGAAGTCGGGGTAAGGGCGCTCCAGGCGAAGGGAACGGCACGCATGTACAAAGGAACGGAGGTGTGAGAGAGTCATGTTCTGTGTAATGCTAAGTAGTTCGATTCCTGTACCAGGCGGGTGAGTACGAGGGAGCGGCAGATGAGGCTTGAAGATGTAACTCCTATTTTTCAGTTCCAAAAGCTCTTTCCAATTAAAGAGAACAGAACGTATCTAATGGTAATGTGCTCCCTGGAAGCCAACAAAACAGTGCTGAGATGAGAATAAACGAACATCTGATTCTATAGAGGAAAGAAGCCATTGAAATAAGGAAAATGAGTTGTTCTTTCACCAAGCATTTATTGAGCACCAACTGCATGGAAGGCACTATGCAAAGTAATAGATGAACCCACCAAAGCCTCCGCTGTCAGCAGTTTGTAATCCAGAGGAGAGTTGCCTAGTCTGCAAGGCAAAACAGTTGGCCTTAAGTCCCACTGAATGCATACAGGACTGCAGAGGAGGGAGGCAGTTACTTGGTGCTCAGGTAATCAGGGAGGACTTGGTATTTGAACTCCAACCTGGAAGCAGGGAGGAAAGAGTGACGGAATTAGCCAATATTTCAGATTGCCCAGATTTTAGGATTTGGGGTGGGGTGGGAAGTAATGAGAGATAAGACCAAGATGTATGGCTTAGGGTTCATGGTCAAGTGATTAGCAACCTCTGAAGGTTTTTGAGCAGGACATGTCCAATATGTAGTGAAAATAATAAGAGGACTATCTATTTACCACCTGAAGTGCATAGTGTTTCTAGAGGGTGGATAATAAATATCCCCATTTACAGATTCAGAAACTGAGGCTTAGAGAGCTTACTGACCTGACCCAAGGAAACCCAAGTATAGTAGACCCAAGACTTGAACCTAGGCCTATCTTGTTCTAAAATCCATATTTTTCCCACTTTGATACTTTATAATTACTTTGTAATTCTAGAATGGTAGCCAGAAAAAAAATAGAAATGGAAGGGAAGGACTTAGCTCCTGAGCAGAGAGGAGGAGGAAGTGAGGGAAGAGTTGGATTTCTTTGTTTTGAGTGGGGAGAACAACAGAGAAGTTTGCCAGCTAAAAGGAGTAGCTAACTGGGCAGGGGTGGGGTGATGCAGGGAGGAGGCAGGGAAGGAGATGATGATGTCCAATTTTGGACATGTAGAGTTCATCATTCTAGGAGACATGCAGGTGGAAATATCAGTATGCTGTTGAAAAGCTCAGTGTATTCATTCATTCTCCCCACAACATCAACTGAGCATCTACTTTGTAGAGAATAGGATGACCTGTCACAGAGCTTGCAGCCTAAAGGGGAACATACCATTGAGAGTATGACATTTGCTTTATTGGCAGCTTTGGGAGCATACAGCAGGGAACCTCACCTAGTCCAGGATCAGGGAAGGCTGAGGAGGAATGTTTGATACTCTAGGTAGCCCAAGAGGAAAAGAGCGTTCTAAGAGAGGGCATAGCATGTTCAAAGGCCAGACAGTAAGAAAGGACTCAAGGAAGCCATTTATAACTGGGATGAAGAAGAATGTGGTGAGTAGATAAGGCATTTGGAAAGGCTTATGCAGGGCCTTTTCAGTCTGCTAAAAACTAGGTACTTCATCCTGTAGGCACACCATCCTATGGGGGGGGGGGACGCTGGGGGGGCAGGCACAGTCAGATTTTCATCTTCAAAGTAGTTTATCACTCTGGCTGCAGAGGAAAATCAATGGGAACTAAGATATTTATCATCCACAAAACACTATCTCAAATCCTTTGTAAGAGCTTTATGGATCTGGCCCCTGCCTGAAACCCCACTCTCTGTCTCTAGCCAACACACACTCCACCAAAACTAAACCACTGTGGTTTCCAGAAGGTACCATAATCTTTGGAGCATCCATATCTTGGTATATGCAGTTTCTACTGCTCAGCTGGCCTCCTGTCCCCCCCACCTTTTTAGGTACCCAAGCCAGTTTTAGGGTTTCTTCTCCCAAATTCCCACTATACCTCAATCTCATTGCAGCCTTATTTGTTCAAAACCTTCCTTCTAATGTTCTACAAACTCTCAGAGAAACAGGACCATACCTTTACACATTTGTATTCCCAGCCCCCAGCACAGTGCATAAAGTGAATAAATGGATGCCTGGAGAATAAATAACAGAAGTTGACTCAAGATAAAGATGTGGTTGCTTTTCTGTGCCACGTGATAGTTGAAGCTAAGGAAGTGGGTGAGATCTCAGAAGAGTATAGATGCCTAAGAGAACAGGGAAAAAAAATAAGCACTTCCTTTTAAATGCAGCATTTTAAAGAGTCTGATAAAACAGACTCTGAGTATGTCTATGCAAAAATATATGCTTATGGCCAGATTTGGAAGGGAACATTTAAAAGTAAAAACAATTGTTTTGAAATGGAGCAATTGTGGATGATGTATATATATATAAAAAAGCCAACAAAATACCAAAACCTTCAACATTTGTTACATTGCCTTTTCTACAAAAAATTCTTTTCTGCAGACAGACTCAGAAACTTGAGAGAACGTTGCCCAAGATCATTCCATGTAGAGAGGGGGAAAAAAAAGACACACTAGAGGCAATATTTTGAATGTGGCTAATGTTAAATCACAAAAAGGTACTGGAGTAAGAGGCAATTTGCAAAGTCAAAGTCACATCCTGGCATGAAAACCTGTTGTAACTGTAGCAAGACTTGTTGGTAACAAATTGGCCACATCAGTCACTTCAGAATGCACAAATTAATCACCCCAAAGTCTCTCCTTTCCGTTGGGGTTTGCAGTTATTTTTAGTCGACGGAAAGGGTTTCTCGCTTTGCTTTCTGTGCATTGCGGTGCTGCCGCCTGCAGGGTAAGAACTGGACATTACCCTGGCATTTATTGAGCCTCCAGAGCCCGTAAGAAATTGGCCCAGCAGCTGACATCCTCCCTTCAGAGCTGCCTCCAGCCGGTCTCAGGCACATTTCTGAGCTTCTCTGTGGTGGGAAAGAGTCAGACAACCAGTGACAACCTAAACTTGGTCATTGAAATCCTATTGCCACCTGCTCAGTTGATCTTGGAAGGTCTCATCTTAGAATTTCCTTTGGTTAAGTTGTGAGCCAAAGCTTCGTCTGCTTCTCAAGCTTTGAAGGTGGCCTCTGATGTTGAGCCGACCAGGCGGACACCTAGTCCTGCAACTTCCCTTCCTCTGTCTCCTGACTCCATTTCTATCACCTAACCTGGTCCACATCACCATCATTTCTGGGAGGCGTCCCCAGCCTGCTCACTGATGATCCTGCCCCACTTCCAAATCATTATCTACACTGAAGCCAGAGTGGGCTTTCTTTTTTTTTTAATTTTTTAAATTTTTTTAAATCTTTTTTTTTTTTTTTAAGATTTTTATTTATTTATTCGTTAGAGAGAGTGTGGGCGAGAGAGAGTGAGCGAGAGTACAAGCAGGGGGAGCTGCAGGCAGAGGGAGAAGCAGGCTCCCCGCCGAGCAAGGAGCCCAATGCAGGACTCGATCCCAGGATCCTGGGATCATGACCCGAGCCAAAGGCAGCCGCTTAACCGACTGAGCCACCCAGGCATCCCGCCAGAGTGGGCTTTCTAAACTACAAATTGAATTGGGGTCACAGATAAGGTCCAAAGTCCTTAGCATGCCCCATATGGCCCTCTGTGGCTGGCCTTTTGTCTCCATGCTTCTATATGACCTGCAGTTTCCTGAATAACTCTACAGTTCTCTTATCTCCACAGCCTCCTCTGCCTGCCTTCCCCATCATCACCTGGCTCCTGTCTGTCCTTTAATACTCGACTCAGGTGCCACCTCCACCAGGAAGCCTCCCATGATGCTCTGGCCCCAGAGCTCTGGTGCCTTGTCACCATATTCTTAAGACCATATGTTGGCCATCAACTTACTTGTCCTTCTCCCCTTTAGACTATGAGTTCCTCAAGAACAGGTGCCATACCTTGTTTTTCTTGGCTCCCCAAATAAAGCCCAACTCGAAATAATATGATCCAGCGTGGCAAGTGCTCTAGGAGCATGGGGACTCAGTGTTAAGGGAACCCAGGAGAGAGAGAGAAACTGGGGATAGAGAGTCCAAGAAACCTTCATGGAGGAGGTGGTAACTGAGTTGTCTTGAAGAACAGCTTGCATTCCATTAGGTAGAATCAATGGAGGCCCCTCTGGACCAAAGAGGAAGTTTTTAAGATGGAGAAAAGGGCCAAAGGTTATTTTCTAATGTTCTCACATTTTATTTATTTATTTTTTAAGATTTTATTTATTTATTTGACAGAGAGAGACATAGTGAGAGAGGGAACACAAGCAGGGCGAGTGGGAGAGGGAGAAGCAGACTCCCCGCGGAGCAGGGAGCCCGAAGTGGGGCTCAATCCCAGGACCCTGGGATCATGACCCGAGCTGAAGGCAGACGCCCAATGACTGAGCCACCCAGGCGCCCCAAATGTTCTCGCATTTTAATACACAAGAGAGTCACCTGGGATCTGTATAAATTGCAAATTCTAGTATCCCAGAAATATTCAAGGTCTGGGAAGGCCCCAGAAATGTGCATTTAAGGAGTCTCATGCTCTACCAACTGAGCTAGGTGGGCACCCCAGAAATATGCATTTTCAGTAGGCAGCTGCAGTCATCCTTAGGCCGCTCTCCTTTGGACCAGACTTTTAGAGACAACGCTTACTGAATAACTGAGTCATGGGGATTTGGGGACCTTCCCAATGTGACCTAGATTACAGGAATCAGAATGCGAATTGCTATGGGCCCAGAGAAATTGGGGACTCACTCCCCTGTGTACTCTCTTGGGATCTTAAGCTGCCTGAAGCTGAGAAATGCCAGGAAAGGCCATTGGTGTGGTCGTTATCCGGGCGTGTGGCACTTAGCGCCACAGTACAAATAAATAAAGAAATAGAAGCACAGATAAGCAAATGGACTCTGGTCTTGACTGCTCTCTGTAGCAATGCCAAAGTCAAGTTCAGAGGAGGCTGGCGCTCCTCTATTCCTCTGTTTCAGTTTTCATATCGCTCTTTCATTAGAACACATTCTGTTCATTAAGGAGATGAAGTCAGTTCCATTTTGGCTGTGAGCTAAAATGGAATTGATGCATCCAAAGGGTGGAAATTTCCCCACTGTTCCTACGCCTCCAAGAAAGAAGCATTAGCAATTTTAATACAAGGAAGTTTCTCCAATATTGGTTTATTATGTTCTTTTAAAACATTCTACATATGAGACTCTCCCTTTTCTTCTCCTTTAACATTTTTCAATTTTTAAATTTATTTGAGCCTCTGATGTCCTTTTGCCTTTTATTTTTATTTTTTTTACAAACTGAGTTTTCGTTAGACAAATATTACATGAACCCATTATCTCATGAAAGATGAAAATATTAAAGATGAGCTGGAGGTATTGAGCACCAGGGAAAGTCTAAGGATTTTATGCACTTTATCTCATGTAGTCCCCACAATAACCACACTCAGTAGATAGTATGACTATGCCTCTTTTATCGATGGGGGAAATTAAGTGTTTCCATAAGGAGGAGTAGTCAGCCATGTCCAATGTTGCTAAAGGGGACGGGTGAGATGAAGACAGAGGCAACCATTGAATTTGGAGATTGTTGCTGAAATGGACAAGAGGAGTCTTGGCAGCAGGGGTGGGGGCGAGAGTCTTAATTGGAGGGGATAAAGAACTGGGGGGAAAGAGAGACAATGTAAGTAAGGAAGTGTAGGCAGCAATGAAGGGCAGCTCTTATAGGAGAGTTTTGCTATAGGAGCCTCTGGCTGGCTCAGCTGGTGGAGTGTGCGGCTCTTGATCTCAGGTTTGTGGGTTTGAGCCCTACATTGGCTATAGAGATTACTTAAAAAATAAAATCTTAAAAAAAAAAAAAAAAAAGCTTTTCTATAAAGCCGAGCCAAAAAAATGGGCTTTAAGGGGCCAAGGAAGAGATTTTTATTTATTTATTTTAAAAAATATTTTACTTATTTGAGAGAAAGAGAGCATGAGCGGGGGCGGGGAGGAGGAAGGGGCAGTGGGAGAGGGACAAGCAGACTCCCCGCTGAGCAGGGATTCCCAGGACCTGGAGATCTTGACCCCAGCCAAAGGCAGATGCTTAACCAACTGAGCCACCCCAGGCACCCCCAACGAAGGTATTTTAAATATAGGAACTGTTAGGGCATGCTTTGTATGCTCAAGGGAATTATCAAGTAGAGAGGGAAATTCTGGGATGTGGGAGGGAAGATGGAATTGGGGAGCAAAGTCCCTGCAGCTCACGGATTTTCAGACAATGAGCAACACAGGTGAGAACAGGTACAGGTGTGTGGCAGTGGTTGTGGGAAGATGCAACCTCTCTCACTGGAGACTTCTAGTCTCTCAGGTAAAAGAGTGAGGTCAACACCTGAGGTGGGGGAGGGGAGAAGAGTGCAGGAAGTTTGTTTTGGTCAGAAGGCATGAAACTGAACTTTTGGACTATGGGGGATGAAATCGATTCAGGAAACATTGCAGGTGCTGCTGCGGTCCCATTGGGTTTTGTGGGGTTTTTTAAAGTTTTTTTTTAAGATTTTATTTATTTATTTGAGAGAGAGAGTGAGAGAGTTCATGAATGGTGGGGAGGGGCAGAGGGAGAGGGAGAAGCAGAGTCCCCACCAAGCACCAAGCGAGGAGGAGCATGATGTGGGGCTTGATCCCAGGACCCCAGACCTTGACCAGAGCTGAAGGCAGAAGCTTAACCAACTAAGCCACCAAGCGCCCGCACTGGGTTGTTTTTTTTTTTTAAGATTTTATTTATTTGACACAGAGAGAGACAGCGAGAGCAGGAACACAGCAGGGGGAGTGGGAGAGGGAGAAGCAGGCTCCCCGGCGAGCAGGGAGCCCGATGCGGGGCTCGATCCCAGGACCCTGGGATCATGACCTGAGCCGAAGGCAGACGCCCAACGACTGAGCCACCCAGGCGCCCCGCACTGGGTTTTTTGATTGTAAATTCAAAAGAGGCCACTCAGCCTGGCTGCCTGGTTGCAGATGCAGTGCAGGTGAAGGGCCTGGTTTAGCCAAGTTGGGATTTTGCCAGGCTGATACCACCGAAGGAGAAGGGCCGGGGTGTAGAGTGTGCTCGTAACGTAGGACGGGTGTCCCTATGGAGCATGGAATCTAAGCCAGGCAGAAAAGAGAGGCAGGTGGTGGGGCGGGGGGAGAAGGGCGTGTGATGGGGACAGAGTTTCTGTTTGGAAAGATGAAAAAGCTCTGCAGATGGGTGGTAGTGGTGGTTGCCCAACCATGTGAATGTACTTAATGTCACTGAACTGTGCACTTTTAATGGTTAAAATGGTAAGGATTATGTATCTGCTACCACAATAAGAAGTGTTTAAAATACACTGAGGGGTGGGCGCCTGGGTGGCTCAGTTGGTTAAGCGACTGCCTTCGGCTCAGGTCATGATCCTGGAGTCCCTGGATCGAGTCCCGCATCGGGCTCCCTGCTCGGCAGGGAGTCTGCTTCTCCCTCTGACCCTCCTCCCTCTCATGCTCTCTGTATCTCATTCTCTCTGTCTCAAATAAATAAATAAAATCTTTTAAAAAAAAAAAAACACTGAGGGGCGCCTGGGTGGCTCAGTCGTTGGGCGTCTGCCTTCGGCTCAGGTCATGATCCCAAGGTCCTGGGATCGAGCCCCGCATCGGGCTCCCTGCTCCGCGGGAAGCCTGCTTCTCCTTCTCCCACTCCCCCTGCTTGTGTTCCCTCTCTCACTGTGTCTCTCTCTGTCAAATAAATAAATAAAATCTTAAAAAATAAAATAAAATAAAATAAAATACACTGAATATTAAAGAACATATTGATTCCTGGCGCTGTCCCAGATAAAGTAGAATCCCCGGAGTTGGGGCCCAGACATGATTTTACTAGACTGTGGACTTGCTGAATTAGCATGTTTTCCCTCATTTGTTCCACAAACACGTATCGAAGGTGCATTATGAGCTAGGCACTGGTGAGTTTAAAAGGACCAGGTTCCTACTCTGTTGCAGCCTACAATCCTGTGGCGGTGGGGGGGCGGGGAGGTGGAGGACGGATCGGTAAACAAAGAAATATTTAACCACAATTTCAGAAGCTTGTTGCAACCATCTAAGTGAGTCTGGACTAGGTTGGTGAGTCAGAGGTGGCCAGAGGGGCTGTGGGATGGGCAGGCTTGGGATCTTTACTGCCGGAAGAAACTGCAGCTTGCAGTGAGGGAACGTGGAGACGTGTGGTTGCACGTTGCTGCATCCGAAGGGAGAGGTGAGTGACAGCAGGAAGTCAAAGATGACTCCTGGGCTTCCAGCTTGAGGGCAGGAGGACCGACCCAGGAGACACAGGGAAGCAAAAGCCGGATTTTGGGCAGAAGTGGTTCTAATGTTAGCCTCTCTGCTTAGTGACTGTGCCATCTCTGACAGGGGATATGACCTGCTTGTGACTTAATTTTCTCATCTGGAAGAATAAGGATAATGATACAACTCAAAACAGAGCTGACACGAAAATGAAGCAAAATTAGGTAATGCATTGTGAAAGTGCTGCAAGATATATTTAAGATTTTGTATTTATTTGAGATAGAGAGAGGGAGGGCGGGCATGAGCAGGGGCAGAGCGAGAGGGAGAAACAGACTCCCCGCTGAGCAGGGAGCCCGATGCGGGGCTCGATCCCAGGACCCTGAGATCATGACCTGAGCTGAAGGCAGATGCTTCACTGACTGAGCCACCCAGGCGCCCCTGCAAGATGTTTCCTCATCATAAACCTTTTAGGGATGGCTGGGTGGCTCAGTTGTTAAGCGTCTGCCTTAGGCTTAGGTCATGATCCCAGGGTCCTTGGATCGAGCCCCACATTGGGCTCCCTGCTCAGTGGGGAGCCTGCTTCTCCCTCTCCCTCTGCCGTTCCCCCTGCTTGTGCTCTCTCTCTCTTTGACAGATAAATAAATAAAATCTTTTAAAAAACAGACGTTTAAAAAAAAAAAACCTTTTAACATTCCCTTTCTGCATCTAACCCCATATGGATCCATTTGCATACTTACTAAAAACTCATCAGGCTCTATCTTTGAGCTCTTGCCTCTTAAGCAGATACAACTATATTCTCAATTTTCCAATGATCTCGAAATGGTTCGTAGATTATCACCATTATTCCTCCTATAAAGTCTTTTTTTTTTTACCAAAAAATAGTTTTATTAGTGCAACGTGACATGGCGTCAAGCACTACACCATTTGACAGGACAGCCTTTTTTTTTTTTTAATTTTTATTTATTTATTCATGAGAGACAGAGAGAGAGAGAGGCAGAGGGAGAAGCAGGCTCCCAAGGAGCAGAGAGCCCGATGCGGGACTCGATCCCAGGACCCTGGGATCATGACCTGAGCCGAAGGCAGATGCTTAACCATCTGAGCCACCCAGGCGCCCGACAGGACAGCCTTTTATAAGAGAACACTGGCATGCAGTCTCTGCCACAAAGCCTCTAGAGAGGGAACATCCCACTGCCACCCGGTAGCTGGGCACATTATACCCCTTGATAGACAGGTGTCTCGTTCCAATTCAAGACCCTCGCTGCCAAGGCCAGGAGGTTGGGCACATCCAAACATCCGGTGGTTTCATGTTTTACATGAAAGTATTCTTCACAGCTTTAATTAGCAAGTGGAATAACTTCGACTTGTTCATGCTGTCAACCCTACCTGTCATCATCAACCAGAGGGCAATTAGCAAAAGAAGCGAGAAGCTTCTACTGTGACAAGGAGTCCAACATGTCTAAGGTGATTTCTTACAGACTAGAATATTGGGCAACTCCCTTTGGCTGCCGGTAGAGGTCCATCTAGACAGGCAAGAGCTTTCCCGTTGAGGCTGTAGCACTAACGTAAAGGAATGCTGGGTGTTTGGCTCCAAAAATGGATTTGACCTCGCTGTTGCCGGGACTGGCTGCTCTTGAGTGCCAGGAAATGTCGCTTGCCAGGTCCCAGCGATGGAGCGTGGAGGAAATATCCAGTTGCACCCATGCAATGGAAGCCTGTTTTTCCCTGGAATGAAAACAGAAATCAGGAATGAACAAGACTCCCCTCTCACTCTTCCCAACCACCAAATCTTTTTTTTTTTTTTTTAAGATTTTATGTATTATTTGACAGAGAGAGAGAGAGAGCACAAGCAGGGGGAGCGGCAGAGGGAGAAGCAGGCTCCCCACTGAGCAAAGGAGCCCAACACAGGGCTCGATCCCAGGACCCTGGGACCATGACCTGAGCCGAAGGCAGATGCTTCACCGACTGAGCCACCCAGGGGCCCTAAACCCCCAAATCTTTAACCACAAGTTTCAATCCCTCGTGGTTACTGAAGACCAGAAGTACTTTTTTCCATTTATTTAATAAACCCCAAAGCTGCACTTTCCCTGCCTTCTTTGTGTGAAGGGCAGAACGCTATGGAATTTATTCTCTCTTCTCAAACTTTTTCAGATTTAGATGGTTCAGCAGCAAGGTTTGTGGTGTCCACCCTCTGGCAAGGATCCTCAGCGTCTGAACATTTTGTCTTAGCCTAAATGTAATAATACATGTAGTGTGTTTAAGTCAGAGCCTGGCCCTCAGTAAGCTCTTAAGAAATGTCCAGTGTTATTATTATTACAGTTATTATGGCATCTGGACCATGACATTAAGATAATTGTCCGTCAGGACCAAGAGGGACAAGACTGGTTGCGGGGATTCATTGTCACTCCAAAGCCCCTCCCAAGGTGGCCAGACAACCTAAACCAGACGGTCCCCAGGAACAACCCTCCCTGAGCAGTCTGACCACAGATGCCCTTTACTGGCTGTGTTTTATATGACGATACAGCTAAGGGTTTTTGGCAACTAGAACAATGTCAACTCCATTGCTCCTTTAACACTTCTTGTTATGAGCAATATAATCAAGAAGAGAACCAACTTGAATTGAGTGCCAGCTATGTTTTGGGACCCTGTGCTAGGCACTTGGCACAACTGATCTCATCCAACGAAGCTTCAGAGCCTCCAGTCATAATAACGGTAGGGTGTTGTGAGGATTTGTTAACAATGTACATTTTCTTGCTTTCTTTAGGCTCATTTTTAAAAAAGATTTTATTTATTTATTTGACAGCAAGAGAGGGAACACAAGCAGGGGGAGTGGGAGAGGGAGAAGCAGGCTTCCCTCGTAGCGAGGAGCCCAACGCGGGGCTCGAACCCAGGACCCTGGGATCATGACCCGAGCCAAAGGCAGATGCTTAATGACTGAGCCACGCAGGCGCCCCTTCTTTAGGCTCATTTTATCTGAAAAATAAGATAGGATTGATTGTAAATTAATTCTAATGCTTTTAGCTTTTCCAGTTTCTTCTCCTCCCCCCCTCCTCCACCCTGCTCGTCCTCCTCCTCCTCCTTTTTCTTTGCGTAGCTGAGTGTTTTATGAGACTTTAACCTGTCATAAAACACGGGGAAGTTTACTGATGCCATCTCTGTTCTCCTGCTCTGAGCTCCAAAGAAATAAAGCGACTCCCTTCAAAGTCTTGCTGGCAGACTTCCTGGGGCTAGGAATCAACTCCTGAGCTCCTGAGTCTTGGGCTCTGTTCAAGAATCCACTCCCAAGTTACCACGAGCATTTGGGCTTTAGGAAAATGAAATCTCTACAAGCATCATGATGAGCTCAGATCAATATAAATACCAGAATTGCCCAGAGACCAGAAGGGAGCATCTTTATTCACTCACTCTGATATTTAAGAATGTCAGATGGAGAAAATCTTTTTGTTTTTATAAAAGTATGCTTATATACACACAGGCTAAAGATGAATCAGGCAGGCGCCTGGCTCCCAAGGATGCATATGAGATGGATGGATGCATGTGAGAAATGAAAAATAATAAAAAATGAAAAATAAAATATGCCCTATCAGGGGCCCTTCCTGATGGTCTGTGCAGGGAAAGCTCTTCACAAGCCTCGGACCTGGTTCAGAGGTCATGAAAAGGAGAGCGAGCAGACCTGAACCACAGGAGTACCTGAGGGGTTAGAAACTGAATATAAATGGAAGATAAAAGAACTTGGGTGGGCTTTCATTTAGTGTTAAAGGGACAAAATCTCATAAGTGTCTTCAAGCACGCGGAAGATGATCACAACCGTTTTCCTTCATTACTGGATACCAGACAAATTCCAGCTCAGTCAATTCAGGTTAGATCCAAGTGGGAACTTTCTGACATAGGGTTAAGTACTGGAATGTGTTACCGAGGTCACAAAATCTCTTTCAATTGGGGTGATTAAATACCCATTTGCTTGACAGAAGATTGAAGGCAAGTGAGTGAGCTCTCTTAGCTCTATATATACACACAGTTACCCTGCTAACAGTGTGGCAACAAATAGCCCTGTTTATCCAATAAACAGGTGCATCTTAGGACTTGGGCAGGTTTAAATTTACCAAGTAGATCATGGATAAATATAAGAGCTGTGGATTTTACGGAATAGACACTGGACTCCAGCAGCCCAGGGAGAGAATGCAGGAAGGGATCCCTGCTCATCTCACACGGCCTCTGCTCATTGTCGTCTCTGACCTGTCCTTCGGACCCTCAAGCAGCTGAGGACGAAGCTATGCGACCTCAAGTATCTCTGCCCAGGAGGAAAGCAGAGAACCTAAGCCCCGCGGGAATGTCGGCAATGTGGGCGTGGCAAATGGGGAATGTTGGGAATGAGTCCACAGTCCAGAGTTCAGATCTCACAGTGTGGCTTTGCCCTGCCCTGACATCCTCCATCACAGATGAGGGGCTGTCTGTTTGGGGAGCTATGAGTCCCAACACTTTTCTGAGCCCATGTGTCTTATTATAGCTGGAAAGACTTTATCCTGTCTAGCCCAGGCTGCAGAGAACTAGCTATGCGGTCAAAATACTCCCTAAATTCGGGATCCAACAAGACCATAAAGACAGTTGTCTTTCTTATCAAGCTGTTCTGCCTGATGTTTAGCAAGTCATCCCATCGCAGTGCTCATCAAAACGAATTTCCCTCACATAGGACACCTGGCTGGCTCAGTGGGTAGAGCATGCGACTCTTGATCTTGGGGTTGTGAGTTCAAGCCCCATGTTGGGTGTAGAGGTTACGTAGAGAAAAATAAAAATTTCAGGGGGCGCCTGGGTGGCTCAGTTGGTTAAACATCTGACTCTTGGTTTTAGCTCAGGTCTTGATCTCAGGGTTCTGAGTTCAAGCCATGCATTGGGCTCCACAGCATGGAGCCTACCTTAAAAAAAAAAATCTTAAAAACAAACAAAAAAGCCCTGAATTTCCCTCACAAGTAACTTTTTCAATAATGAAAATTTCTGGGAGGATACTCAAGAAACGTGTATATTAGTTGTCCCTGGGGAGGGGACCTGGGAGGAAGGGGACCGGGCTGGGAAGGGACCTATTTCTCACTGTATACCTTTGTTTCCTTTGGATTATATATGTTGTATGTATTACCTATTCACAAATAAATGTGATCGGGGGGCCTGGGTGGCCCAGTGGGTTAAGCATCTGCCTTCAGCTCAGGTCATGATCCCGGGGTCCTGGGATGGAACCCCCACCTTGCTCAGCGGGGAGCCTGCTTCTCCCTCTCCCTCTGCCTGCCACTCCCCCTGCTTGTGCTCTCTCACGCGCTCTCTCTCTCAAATAAATAAATAAAATCTTTAAAAAAAATAAATGTGATTTTTTTTTAAACGTAAGGTTTGTAAAATTCTGTGTGGCATTTAACTTGGCTCCTTCTCTTCCAAAGCAGGCTTTTCCCCTTTCTTGTTCAGCTCCCCATTTCACTGAGAATTATAACAGCCACATGTACCTTGTGCTGAGCACTTACTATATGCTAGGTGCTGTGCTCAGCATCTCCTGCCCATTACCTCATGGTCTCATTTAGCAAGCCAATGAGAAGGTTCCATGGTTTTCCAACTTCTACGGATGAGGAAACCAGGGCTTAGATGGGTCCCATAACCAGTAAGGGTCAGATCTGCAATTCAAACTTGGATTTATCTCGCTCTGCCCCACGTAACCCCCAAACCTTCTGCCTCAGGAGCAGTTAGAACATTGAAGTGCTGAGTGCATCAAACATATTAAGACCTTTCTCACAAATTCCTTTGTCAGCCAAACCCTTAAAAGGCACAAATGTGAGGAAAAACATTTAATGCACATCCTTCGCCTGATAGCAAAGCTGGGTTTTTCAGGACGTGTGCTTTTTCACATGGGGCACAGAGCATTCTGCACAATGACTGACTAGCCGGCTTATCAAAGTGTGAGGCCTCTGATCCCCACAACCAAAACCCCGAGCAAGGGCCCTCTCAGCAGGACATGTCGTAAGCGGCATTCAGATGGAAAAGGGGACACTTTTGGTTTGAGTTAGAAGACACTGCCAATAGATACACCAGCTCTATTTCTGGCTTAAGGGGGAAAGCTCTGGGGCTCAGAGCAAAGCTGTGAGAATCTTAGAGGCCCCATGAAAGGACAAGCCCCTGCATTACTGGCAGTTTCTATGGACGCAAGAAGAAAGGACAGGATTGCCATGAAAACTAAGTAAGCAGCCAACAATGTGAGACAAGGCTGCGGAAGGCCAGGTGGAATGGCAGCTGATAACATATCACACGCTCTCGTGAAGACCCTGTTGCCCAAAGATAGAAAAGGGGTTTTATAAACAGCCATCAATTATTTCAACTTTTTGTGGTAAAAATCAAGGCAGGGATCTGGTCATCGTCCTGAAATAAACCTGCCTTCCTTCGTGTAGCTTATTCACTCAGTTAGAAGGAGGATTTTTTTTTTTTAAAGATTTTATTTATTTGAAAGAGAGAGTGAGAGAGAGAGAGCACAAGAGGCGGGAGCGGGAGAGGGAGAAGCAGACTCCCTGCTGAGCAGGGAGCCCGATGCGGGACTCGATTCAGGGACTCCAGGATCATGACCTGAGCCGAAGGCAGTCGCTTAACCAACTGAGCCACCCAGGCGCCCAGAAGGAGGATTTTTGATCTACGTGATAGACTTTGCAGTTCGAAAGCATCTTCACGTACATTATCTCACGTGATCAGGAAAGGGTCCTCATCCTCCTCCAGTCTTGGAGTCCAGCGTCTGTCTCCATACCTACCCCCAACAAGCAACCACCCAGGGGACCTGTGGCATGCTGCCTTTGACTAGCAGATCCAGGGAAGCAGCAGCAAGCAAGGTCCTAGGTCTGTAGTTTCTAAGGTCCAGTATTTGGGGACATATACTTGCTTTTAAACAATGAGGCTCACGGTGATTCAGTGTTGGTACTGGAACAAAACTCAGCTGCTTAAGCGTCTGCTTTGGGCTCAGGTCATGTTCTCAGCTGGGAGCCTCCTTCTCCTTCTCCCTCTGCTCCTCCCCCGCCCCCCAGCTCCTGCTCTCTCTCTCTCTCTCTCTCTCAAATGAATAAATAAAATCTTAAAAAAAAACGTAAGATGGGGCCCCTGGGTGGCTCAGTTGGTTGAGCGACTGCCTTCGGCTAAGGTCATGATCCTGGAGTCCCGGGATCGAGTCCCGCATCAGGCTCTCTGCTCAGCAGGGAGTCTGCTTCTCCCTCTGACCCTCCCCCCCCCTCATGCTCTCTCTCTCTCATTCTCTCTCTCTCTCAAATAAATAAATAAAATCTTAAAAAAAAAAAACTTAAGAGATTTCTCCCACCTTCCTTTTCAAAGTTTACATTTATGACGTTCTTGAAATTAACCACTTGCATGTATAAAGCCACCACCTGAGAGAGCCACGTGGCTGAGGGCACTGGGGAGATACACAGCCCAAGCCACGAGACGTGTTTTTCCCCAGTGCTCATGTATCTCTGCCGGACAAATCCTAACAGGATGCCGACCTCCCGATTATGCAAGACTGACTGCCGTAATTCCAAAGACATGACCCTGGGAGTCTGACTCACAATTAATAGTTAAGACTTCTAGAAAAGATAAGAACTAACGGTAGGCCATGGCTGACGGAGACTTTGTAGGAGAAAGCAAACCTTTCCATAAAGTGGCGTTTTAAACCTTTTCAAAATTTCATTATATTCCCCCAAAAGAGAAAAAGTAAATTGAATTCAAATTCTTCTTGATGATGGAAATTGAAAATGAAGAAATAAGATTGTGTTGGGCAGAGTTGAGCTTTAGAGGCCCACAAACAGTTATAATATCTGAGATTTTTTCATCTTCCAAGAACCAATTTCCTCTTTTCCCCTTTAGGGGCAATATTACCCCCATTGAGAATGCATTGCAAAGAGGAAATTCAAATGCTTATCTTTTAGGAACATATTTTTCTTCCTAGATGGCCACTTACGTATTACTCTTAACTAGAAAATTATGAGCTATATCAAGCAACTAGTACTACAATGCTGAATGGCAAATAAACTCCAGTGTGTATTTTTTGTTTGAACTTTCTTCCTTCCTTCCTTTCCTTTTCTTCCTTCCTTCCTTCCTTGTTTCTCTCTTTCTTTCTTTCTTTCCTTCTTTCTTTCTTTTCCCTATCAGGTAAATTTGATCTTAATCACTTTCAGTTCTCAAATCTGCATCCTACAGATGGATAGCTTTGGCCAAATTGCAACTCTCCACCCCTGGAATAGCTGGGAATAGCCTGGCGGTTTATCAAGGATAAAGAAAACAGAGCTACATACTGTACCTTCAGGTTAAGCTTGGATTTTCCCTTCTAGACTAAAAGCCGGAAGGGCACGTCCGAGTCGGCTGGGATCCCCAGGGGTGTGTGCGGCAGGTACCAGCTCCCTACATGACACGCCCCCTCCCCTGGAAAACTCAGCCCGCTGCAGGGAGGCAGCTTAAGCTTTCCCACTGAGGGAAGGGTGTGATGACTGACAAGCTTAGGGCTTATTTTCAGCTTCAACCCACAGCCCATTTATTGTGTGATCCTGAGCAAAACCACTCAGCCTGGTTGTCCTACTTTTCTGCCTTCAAGAATATGGGTATGATCTTCCTGTCTGCAGCCCATCTCACAGAGATGTCCTTGGCAGAAGGGAGGTCATCAGTAAAAAGCTCTGCGAGGACCCAAAGGAAAGGCAGTGAGTTAACTCAAGGCTTTATTACAAGAAGAGCAAACAGCTCTGAACTTCAGTCCAGTGAAGACGTTCAGGGACTACTAACGTTCGTTGGGCACTGAACAACACACTAACCACACCCATGATAAAATCAAAACAAAACCAAGGCAACAACCTGTGTTGGTTGGCCTTTATGCCCAAGACAAGCTGCTCAGCCGCAGGGCTGTCTTCCGAGCCCCGGCAGAATGTTTTCCCAGGGAGGCTCCTGTGTTTATTGGCTGACATTGATCACACAGCCATCACAGTACCAACAGACCCCTGAGGCTGGGGAAGATGGCAATGAAGAAGGAGAGGTGACAGCTGAGGCATCTGGCATCACCAACCTGAGCAGAGAAATGTGAAAGGGAACTCCCAGGTGCTGCCCTGGGCAAGTCCCCAAGTCCCAAAGCAATCCCCCCTCAAACCTTTCTGCTCCTCCTTTGAGGCTTGCTGGTCATGCGGATTCCATAGCTAACTTCCATTCATCTGCACATCCTGATCCTGGAAGCCGAGATGAGCTCCCTGAGGGAGAAGACCCATCACTCTGAGTGGAGGCAGCCTCGTTCCTGAGGGGCTGGTAAGGGGGTGTGAGCATGCGCTGAAGGGCTGGGAAAGGTACTAATGAGGTTTCTGTTACACTTGATCCCTGAAAGGACCGATTTTTAAAAATAAAAATATTTTATTCCTCCGTATTGACAGTACATACAGACACTAACCCGTCCCCTTGCAAATTTCTGCCCTTGATCAGGAAGGACCATGGATGAAAAGGTGCAGGTAAACTGATACAAACCCATTTCTCCCTTATTTTTTTTTAAAGATTTTATTTATTTATTTGAGAGAGAGAGAATGAGAGAGAGCACATGAGAGAGGGGAGGGTCAGAGGGAGAAGCAGACTCCTGCTGAGCAGAGAGCCTGATGTGGGACTCGATCCAGGGACTCCAGGATCATGACCTGAGCTGAAGGCAGTCGCTTAACCAACTGAGCCATCCAGGCGCCCCATTTCTCCCTTTAGAAAAGGAAGTGATATCGACCTTGTCAGGGACTGACCTGACATGAGGAATCTGCAACTGGCAAGTTTTTCCTCTGGGGACATTCTCTGTCATTCTCAGAAGCGACCCCTCACCACTCGGGTTTTAGGTCTACCAGCAGGCCAGGCAGGTGTCAACTATACTAACTAAGAATCTCAAGACTAATGTAAACACCAAACCCATCATTTCGTTCATAGTATCCTTCACTACAGGAGGCTACATAGGGAGGCTTTTAAGAAACTTGTCTCTGTTAACTAAATTGAATTTAAATAAAAAATTTAAAAAAAGAATTTGGGGCGCCTGGGTGGCTCAGTTGGTTAAGCATCCAACTCTTGCTTTCTGCTTGGGTCATGATCTCAGGGTCCTGGGATCAAGCTCCGTGCTCAGCGGGGAGTTCATTTCTCCCTCCCCCCGCTTGTGCACTCTCTATGTGCCTTTCTCTCTCAAATAAATAAATAAAATCTTAAAAAAAAAAAACCTGCATGTAAAAAAGAAAAAAAAGAAACTTGTCTCTGTATCTTGCGTGACGCAGAAGTTTCACTCCTAGGTAATACCCACGAGAAATGAAAACACACGTCCATGCAAAAACTTATGCACAAATGATCACAGCAGCATTATTTGTAATAGCCAAAGAAAGTGGAAACAACTCAAATGTCCATCAGTGAATGAACGGATAAATAAAATGCGGTCAAGCACCCGGGTGGCTCAGTCGGTGAAGCGTCTGCCTTCAGCTCAGGTCATGATCCCAGGGTCCTGGGATCAAGTCCTGCATTGGGCTCCTTGCTCAGTGGGGAGACTGCTTCTCCCTCTCCTTCTGCCCCTCCCCCTGCTTGTGCTCTCTCTTTCTCGCTCACTCTCTCTCTTAAATAAATAAATAAATAAATAAATAAATAAATAAATAAAATGCCCTCTATCCAAATAATAGAATATTACTAGTCATTAAAAGGAGGGAAGGGGCGCCTGGGTGGCTCAGTCAGTTGAGTGTCTGACTCTTGATCTCAGCTCAGATCTTGATCTCAGAGTTGTGAGTTCAGGCCCTGCATTGGGCTCCACACTGGGTGTGGAGCCTACTTAAATAAAATAAAATAAAAATAAAAGGGAAGACATACTGACACATGTTACGATGTGGATGACCTTGAAAACGTTGTGCTAAGTGAACTAAGCCATTCACAAAAGATCCCGTATTGTACGATTCCATTTATATGAAATGTCCAGAATAGATAGTCTATAAAGATAGAAAGTAGATTAGTGGTTGCCTGAGGCCAGGGGTGGGGAGGTGGAGGAAAAATGCACATGACTGTTAGGGAGGATAGGGTTTCTTTTTCAGGTCCCAAAAATGTTCTATAATTGGTTGTTGTGAGGGTTGCACAACTCTGTGAATATTCTAAAAGCCATTGAATGATATACTTTAAATGTGGGTGAATGTATGGCATGTGAATTATATCTCAATAAAGCTGTGAAAGAAAGAAGAAAGAAAGAAAAAGAAAGAGAAAGAAAGAAAGAAGGAAGGAAGGAAGGAAGGACCTCTGGAGCCAGATAGCCTGGCTTGAATCCTGCTCTACCAATTATTAGCTGTGTGCCTCATGGCAAGTTACTTAGACCCTCTGGGCCTCGTTTTTCTCACCTCTGAAGTGGGAATGATAGTATTTCCCTCCTCATAGGATTATTATGAGTTATGCAAAGCATTTAGAACGGTGCAGAGGACATAGGAAACCCCACATAAAGGTTAACGATGACTGACATTATTATCAGTCACATGTGTCTCCCAGGAGGGGAGCTGGTTGTGAGGTACTCAGGAGGCTGAATCAGAAGGATGCTTGGAGGGGCGCCTGGGTGGCTCAGTCGTTAAGCGTCTGCCTTCGGTTCAGGTCATGATCCCAGGGTCCTGGCATCGAGCCCCGCATCGGGCTCCTCGCTCTGCGGGAAGCCTGCTTCTTCCTCTCCCGCTCCCCCTGCTTGTGTTCCCTCTCTCGCTGTGTCTCTCTGTCAAATAAATAAATAAATCTTAAAAAAAAAAAAAAAAAAAAGAAGGATGCTTGGAAAGCATGAAGTCAGAAGCGGGTGGATGTTCTCATGGGATACTTCATCAGACTTTGGAAAGCCCTCACTCACTCATTTGTCAAAGTCCTATGAGTGGGGGCCAGGTGCTGTGCTAAGTGCTGAGGAGACAGTGATGATCAAAACAGATACGATTTCCTGTTCACAAGGCCGTTCAAGGAGTTCCGGCAGGGGAGTGACTCGATGTCACTTATGTTGTGAGAAGATGCCCGTGGCTACTGTGCCGAGGCTGCGGGGAGGCAAGTGGAGAAGCAGCAGAGGCCCAGCTTGGGGGGAAGCCACAGTGGCCGGACAGCAGGTGTTTGGTAGAGGACTGCATTGGGGTGGTAGAGCTGGAAGTGAGAGAAGGGGCAGATCAGGGCTGTGATCTGGGGTTAGAGCCCATGGGACTTGAGGGTTGAATTCGGATAGTGAGGAACAGGAAGGAATTAGACCTGGCAGGTTGTGGCTGGAGCAGCTGCGTGTTTGCTCCTGCCCTTTACCGCAAAGGGGAGGACGAAGAGAAGGAAGTTGTTGCAGGGGAGAGGCCATGAGCTTGTTTTGGATGTTTTAAGTTCAGGATGCTTGTTAGACATGCAAGGCGAGGTGTCAAGTAAGCAATTGGCTAAGTGCACCTGGAGTTTAGGGGAGAGACTTAGACTGATATAAGTGTGGGAGTCGTCAGAATGTATCTGCTGTTTAGGACCAGGGGCCGAGAGAAAGTCTGTAGCAGAGAAGAGAGGTGGCTCTCCTGCCTCCAATATCCAGGGGCTGATAAGAGGAGGAGCCAGCATGGAGAGGGGGGGACTGGGAAGGGGTAAGCAGTGAGTGAGAGAGGAACAAGAACAGAGTGCTGACCCAGAAGCCCACAGAAGGAAAGTCTAAGAGGGTGAGGAGCGGCCCCAGAGTACTCTTTATGTTTCAGGAAGCATGTCTGTCACCCCCCATGGCCCGGACTGCTCATTGACAAAGAGCATTCCTCTGCAAGAGGTTTTCTTATTTCTTTAATGCTCCCTATCCTGTTCAAATGATGTAGCCCCCCGACATGGTCGCTTCCGGTCCCCGGCTGGACCGGTTTGAGTCGGGGATTTTCCCACAGTCCCACTGGAGTAGGGCCTCATCCAACAGCACGGACAGGGATGTGAACCATCCCTTGCCCCTGAATTCTCACTAAACCAACCACTCACGCAGGCATCTATGTGTGCAGATGTCGCCACTGAAGGGTTGGGGAGGGGCAGGGATTGACATTGTAGAAACAGGAACAACTTTAAAGTCCTATCAGGGAAATCTTTTTGCTGAAGGTCCCCTGTTGTTTCCACAGTTCAGGCTCCAACACCCCTCACATTGCTCAGCCTTCCTCTCTGCTCTTTCTTGTCCAGCTCCAGAATTTTTTTAAAAAAGATTTATCTGTTTATTTGAGAGAGAGAGTGAGAGCGGCGGGGAGGGGCAGAGGGAGAGAATCCTCAAGCAGACCCCCCCACACACACCAAGAGTGGAGCCTGACGCGGGGCTCAATCCCAGGACCCAGAGAAGATGACCCTGAGACCATGACCTAAGCCGAGACCATGACCTAAGTCCAAACCAAGAGTCAGACACTCAGCCAACTGAGCCACCCAGGTGCCCCCCAGCTCCAAATTTTGGTTCAATTTTCAGTGCAGAGCATTCGGGTGCATTCTCTTACCGCTTTGGCACTTGCAGACCTAGGCATTTGGGGTCTCACCTTTCTTTAAAACACTTATCAAGTCTTTTCCTAAACAAAGACAGTGTCCTCCCTATCATTTTTTATGCCACTGTTAGGAAACAAATGTATGTATAAACAACCACTTTGATAATCTTTGAGGAACTAAAAGCAGGAGGGCATTGTCTGTGCTCCTGGAGAGCATAAATGTAGTTAATGAAATGGTATTTACACCCAAAGTGCTAAGAAGCAGTGCAGAAATGAGTCCGGAATGGGGCGCCTGGGTGGCTCAGTCAGTGAAGCGTCTACCTTCAGCTCAGGTCATGATCTCAGGGTCCTGAGATGGAGCCCCGCATCGGGCTCCCTGCTCAGCGGGAAGCCTGCTTCTCCCTCTCCCACTCCGCCTGCTTGTGTTCCCTCTCTCGCTATGTCTCTCTCTGTCAAATAAATAAATAAAATCTTAAAATAAATAAATAAATAGGGGCGCCTGGGTGGCTCAGTTGGTTAAGCGACTGCCTTCGGCTCAGGTCATGATCCTGGAGTCCCTGGATCAAGTTCCCCATCGGGCTTCCTGCTCGGCAGGGAGTCTGCTTCTCCCTCTGACCCTCCTCCCTCTCATGCTCTCTGTCTCTCATTCTCTCTCTCTCAAATAAATAAATAAAATCTTAAATAAATAAATAAATAAAATCTTAAAAAAAATACTTAGGGGCGCCTGGGTGGCTCAGTAGGTTAAACGACTGCCTTTGGCTCAGGTCATGATCCCGGAGTCCCAGGATCGAGTCCCGCATCGGGCTCCCTGCTCAGCTGGCTTCTCCCTCCGACCCTCCCCCCTCTCATGTGCTCTCTCTCTCTCTCATTCTCTCTCTCTCAAATAACTAAATAAAATCTTTAAAAAAATACTTAAATGAGTCCGGAATACCAGACAGAGATGTCTGGAGTTGGTGTTTGGGGAATAAAGTGCTGGAGAAGTTTCCTGGAGTTGAGGTGGGAGGTGAGAATGGCTGGCTCCCTCATCAGCTGGCACCTACCTGGACCCTCACTGCTGGCTTCCTGTCTCCATGGGCTCCTCTTTCTAGTTCATTTTCCACTAATATAGCTTTCTTTGCCCTAAACCTCACTGTCTTTTTCTCTTAAGTTTATTTATTTTAAGCAATCTCTACACCCAATGTGGGGCTCAAACTCATGACCCTGAGATTAAGAGTCATGTGCTCCTCCAACTGAGCCAGCCAGGCTCCCCGCGAAACCTGACTGTTTATTCTGCTTCTCTATTTAAAAGTGTTGTGGGAAGGGGTGTTCTCCTTTATCTTCAGATAATTAATGCTGGGTCCTCAGAAAACGGCTCCAACCTCCTCTAGCAGGACTTTCTGAGGCACTCCCTCCACAAAACGCCCCCAAACTCTTTGACCACAACAGGCAAGCTAGGTTAGTCTCAATTCCTTTAGATAAGCAGTGAAATATGGCTTCTATTCTGGAAGATTAAAAATGGCTGTTTTGCAGCATGCAGAGACCTAGACGTCAATGAGCTGCTGTTTAGTTATTTCTGGAAAGCAAACAAAATAGAGGCCCCTCTTAGACGGAGTCCCAAAGATCAGTATAAGATGATACGCTGATGGAAGCATGGACATTTCGGACCAGATAAGTCCTGGTTGTGAGGGCTGTCCTGTGCATTGTAGGGCATTTAGCAGCATTCTTGGCCTCTCCGGTCCAGGTCCCAATAGCAGCCCCCCAATCGTGACAACCAAAAATGTCTCCAGACAGTGCTAAATGACCCCAGGGGCAAAATTACCCCGAGGGTAATTTAGATACACTAAAACATAAAGATTTTATTTATTTATTTTTATTTTATTTTATTTAAATTCAATTAATTAATATATAGTGTATTATTAGTTTCAGAGTAGAGTTCAGTGATTCATCAGTCTAATATAACACCCAGTGTTCATTACGTCACGTGTCTTCCTTAATGTCGATAGACAGTTACCCCATCCCCCTCTCCAGCAACCCTCAGTTTCTTTCCTATGATTAAGAGTCTCTTATATTGGGGCGCCTGGGTGGCTCAGTCGTTAAGCGTCTGCCTTCGGCTCAGGTCATGGTCCCAGAGTCCTGGGATCGAGCCCCGCATCGGGCTCCCTGCTCTGTGGGAGGCCTGCTTCTCCCTCTCCCACTCCCTCTGCTTGTGTTCCCTCTCTCCCTGTCTCTCTCTGTCAAATAAATAAATAAACTCTTAAAAAAAAAAAAAAAAGAGTCTCTTATATTTTCTCTTTTCCGGTTACTGTGGCGCGAAGAACCATGAGCAGCAAAGTCTCCCGTGACACCCTGTACGGGGCAGGGCGGGAAGTCCTGCACGGGAACCAGCGCAAGCGCTGGAAGTTTTTGGAGACGGTGGAGCTGCAGATCAGCCTGAAGAACTATGACTCTCAGAAGGACAAACACTTCTCGGGCACTGTCAGGCTTAAGTCCACTCCCCGCCCCAAGTTCTCTGTACGTGTTTTGGGGGACCAGCAGCACTGTGATGAGGCCAAGGCAGTGGATATTCCCCACATGGACATTGAGGCACTGAAGAACCTCAACAAGAATAAGAATTAGTCAAGAAGCTGGCCAAGAAGTATGATGCCTTTTTGGCTTCAGAATCTCTGATCAAGCAGATCCCATGAATCCTGGGCCCAGGCCTGAATAAGGCTGGCAAGTTCCCTTCCTTGCTGACCCACAATGAGAACATGGTGGCCAAAGTGGATGAAGTGAAGTCCACCATCAAATTCCAGATGAAGAAGGTGCTGTGTCTGGCAGTGGCTGTTGGCCATGTGAAGATGGCAGATGACGAGCTTGTGTACAACATCCACTTAGCGGTCAATTTCCTTGTGTCCTTGCTCAAGAAGAATTGGCAGAACGTCTGGGCTTTACACATCAAGAGCACCTCTATGCTCCTCTGTTTTGTTTCTTAAATTCCACATATGAGTTAAATCATATTGTCTTTCTCTGATTGACTTATTTCACTTAGCACAATACCCTCTAGTTCCATCCATGTCATTGCAAATGGCAAGATTTCATTTTTTTGATGGCTGAGTAATATTCCATTGTGTGTGTGTGTATATATACATATATATATATATATATATATATACACACACCACATATTTTTTAAAGATTTTAATTATTTATTTGACACAGGTCGGGGGAGAGAGCAAGCACAAGCAGGGGGAGCGGCAGGCAGAGGGAGAAGAAGCCTCCCCGCTGAGCGAGGAGCCTGAAGTGGGGCTTGATCCCAGGACCCTGGGAACACGACCTGAGCCGAAGGCAGCTGCTTAACCGACTAAGCCACCCAGGTGCCCCATATACCACATCTTCTTTATCCATTCATCTGTCGATGGACATCTGGGCTCTTTCCATAGTTTGGCTACTGTGAACATTGCTGCTATAAACATTGGGATGCAGGTGCCCCTTCAGATCACTACATTTGTATCTTTGAGGTAAATACCTAGTAGTGCAATTGCTGAGTTGTAGGGTAACTCTATTTCCAACTTTTTAAAAAAAGATCGTATTTATTTATCTGTCAGAGAGAGAGAGCGCAAGCAGGGGGAGTGGCAGGTAAAGGGAGAAGCAGGCTCTTTGCTGAGCAGGGAGCCTGATGCGGGGCTCGATCCCAGGACCCTGGGATCATGACCTGAGCCCAAGGCAGACGCTTAAATGACTGAGCCACACAGGTATCCCTATTTTCAACTTTTTGTGGAACCTCCATACTGTTTTCCAGAGTGGCTGTACTAGCTTCCATTCCCACAAGAGTGTACAAGGGTTTTCCTTTCTCCTCATCCTTGCCAACATCTGTTGTTTCCTAACTTGTTAATTTTAGCCATTCTGATTGGTGTGAGATGGTACCTCATTGTGGTTTTGATTTGTATTTCCCTGATGCCAAGTAATGTTGAGCATTTTTTCATGTGTCTGTTGGCCATTTGTATGTCTTCTTTGGAGAAATGTCTGTTCATGTCTTCTGCCCAATTTTTGGTTGGATGATTTGTTCTTTGGGTGTTGAGTTTGATACGTTCTTTATAGATTTTGGATACTAGCCCTTTATCTGATAAGACATTTGCAAATATCTTCTCCCATTCTGTCGGTTGTCTTTTGGTTCTGTTGACTGTTTCCTTTGCTGTGCAAACTTTTTATCTTGATGAAGTCCCAATCGTTCATTTTTGCTTTTGTTTCCCTTGCCTTTGGAGACGTGTCTAACAAGAAGTTGCTGTGGCTGAGGTCACAGAGATTGCTGCCTGTGTTCTCCTCTAGGATTTTGATGGATTCCTGTCTCACAGTTAGGTCTTTTATCCATTTTGAGTCTATTTTTGTGTATGGTGTAAGAAAATGGTCCAGTTTCATTCTTCTGTGTGTGGCTGTCCAATTTTCCCAACACCATTTGTTGAAGAGACTGGGTTTTTTTTTCCATTGGATATTCTTTCCTGCTTTGTCGAAGATTAGTTGACCATACACCCGAGGGTCCATTTCTGGGTTCTCTATTTTGTTCCATTGATCTATGTGTCTGGTTTTGTGCCAGTACCATACTGTCTTGATGATGACAGCTTTGTAATAGAGCTGGAAGTCTGGAATTGTGATGCCGCCAGCTTTGGTTTTCTTTTTCAACATTCCTGTGGCTATTCGGGTCTTTTCTGGTTCGATACCAATTTTAGTATTGTTTGGTCCAGCTCTGTGAAAAAAGTTGATGGTACTTTGATAGGGATTGCATTGAACATATACATTGCTCTAGATAGCATAGACATTTTAACAATATTTGTTCTTCCAATCCATGAGCATGGAATGTTTTTCCATTTCTTTGTGTCTTCCTCAATTTCTTTCATGAGTGTTCTATAGTTTTCTGAGTACAGATCCTTTGCCTCTTTGGTTAGATTTATTCCTACGTATCTTAGGGTTTTTGTACATTTGTAAATGGAATCGGCTCCTTAATTTCTCTTTCTTCTGTCTCATTGTTAGTGTATACAAATGAAACTGATTTCTGTGCATTGATTTTATCTCCTGCCACTTTACTGAATTCCTATATGAGTTCTAGCAATTTTGGGGTGGGGTCTTTTGGGTTTTCCACATAGAGTATCATGTCATCTGAGAAGAATCAGAGTTTGACTTCCACTCTGCCGATTCGGATGCCTTTTATTTCTTTTTGTTGTCTGATTGCTGAGGCTAGGACTTCTAGTACTATTTTGAACAACGGTGGTGATAGTGGACATCCCTGTCCTGTTCCTGACCTTAGAGGAAAAGCTCTCAGTTTTTCCCCATTGAGAATGATGTGAGCTTTTTGTATATGGCTTTTATATTGAGATATGATATTGAGGTATGTTCCCTCTATCCGTACACTGTGAAGAGTTTTAATCAACAAAGGATGCTGTACTTTGTCAAATGCTTTTTCTGCATCTATTGAGAGGATAATATGGTTCTTGTCCTTTCTTTTATTTATGTAGTGTATCACAATGATTGATTTATGGATGTTGAACCACCCTTGCAGCCCAAGAATAAATCCCACTTGGTCGTTGTGAATAATCCTTTTAATGTACTGTTGGATCCTATTGGCTAGTATCTTGGTGAGAATTTTTGCATCCATGTTCATCAGGGATATTGGTCTGTAATTCTCCTTTTTGATGGGGTCTTTGTCTGGCTTTGGGATCAAGGTAATGCTGTCTCATAGAAAGAGTCTGGAAGTTTACCTTCCATTTCTATTTTTTGAAATATCTTCAGAAGAATAGGTATTAATTCTTCTTTAAATGTTTGGTAGAATTCCCCTGGGAAGCCATCCGACCCTGGACTCTTTTTGGGAGATTTTTGATTTCTGCTTCAATTTTCTTGCTGGTTATGGATCTGTTCAGGTTTTCTATTCCTTCCTGCTTCAGTTTTGGTGGTTTATACATCTCTAGGAATGCATCCATTTCTTCCAGATTGCCTAATTTGTTGGCATATATTTGCTCATAATATGTTATTTTAATTGTTTGTATTTCTTTGGTGTTGGTTGTGATCTCTCCTCTTTCATTCATGATTTTATTTATTTGGGTCCTTTCTCTTTTCTTTTTGATAAGTCTGGCCAGGGCTTTAGTGATCTTATTAATTATTTCAAAGAACCAACTCCTAGTTTTGTTGATCTGTTCTACTGTACTTTTGATTTCTATTTCATTGATTTGTGCTCTAATCTTTATAAATTCTCTTCTCCTGCTGCGTTTAGGCTTTCTTTGCTGTTCTTTCTTTAGCTCCTTTAGATATAAAGTTGGGTTGTGTATCTTAGATCTTTCTTGTTTCTTGAGAAAGGCTTGTATTGCTATATACTTCCCTCTTAGGACTGCCTTTGCTGCACCCCAAAGGTTTTGAACAGTTGTGTTTTCTTTTTCATTTGTTTCCATGATTTTTAAAATTCTTCTTTAATTTCCTGGTTGACCCATTCATTCTTTAGTAGGATGCTCTTTAACCTCCATGTATTTGAGTTCTTTCCAAATTTCCTTTTATGACTGAGTTCAAATTTCAAAACATTGTGGTCTGAAAATATGCAGGGAATGATCCCAATCTTTTGGTACTGGTTGAGACCTGATTTGTGACCCAGTATGTGATCTGTTCTGGAGAATGTCCCATGTGCACTCGAGAAGAATGTGTATTCTGTCGCTTTCGGATGGAATGCTCTGAATATATCTGTGAACTCCATCTGTTCCAGTGTGTCATTCAAAGCCCTTGTTTCTTTGTTGATTTTCTGCTTAGATGATCTGTCCATTGCAGTGAGTGTGGTGTTAAAGTCCCCTACTATTATTGTAGTATTATCAATGTGCTTTTTAATTGTGTTATTAATTGGTTTATATAATTGGCTGCTCCCATATTAGGGGCATAAATATTTATAATTGTTAGATCTTCTTGTTGGATAGACCCTTTAATTATGATATAGTGTTCTTCTTCATCTCTTATTACAGTCTTTGGTTTAAAATCTAATTTGTCGGGGTGCCTGGGTAGCTCAGTGGTGAAGCGTCTGCCTTCAGCTCAGGTCATGATCCCAGGGTCCTGGGATCGAGCCCCACATCGGGCTCCATGCTCAGTGGGAGCCTGCTTCTCCCTCTACCTCTCCCCCTGCTTGCGCTCTCTCTCTCTCTGTCAAATAAATAAATAAATAAATAAACTAAATCTTTAAAAAAAATCTAATTTGTCCGATATAAGGATTGCTATCCCAGGGGCGCCTGGGTGGCTCAGTCGTTACGCGTCTGCCTTTGGCTCAGGTCACGATCCCAGGGTCCTGGGATCGAGCCCCGCATCGGGCTCCCTGCTCCGCGGGGAGCCTGCTTCTCCCTCTCCCACTGCCCCCACTTGTGTTCCCGCTCTCGCTGTGTCTCTCTCTGTCAAAATAAATAAATAAAATCTTTAAAAAACAAACAAAAAAAAGGATTGCTATCCCAGCTTTCTTTTGATGTCCATTAGCATGATAAATGGTTTTCCACCCCCTCACTTTCAATCTGGAGGTGTCTTTGGGTCTAAAATGAGTCTCTTGCAGACAGTATATCAGTGGGTCTTGCTTTTTTATCCAATCTGATACCCCGTGTCTTTTGATTGGGGCATTTAGCCCATTTACATTCAGAGTAACTATTGAAACATATGAATTTAGTGCCATTGTATTACCTGTAACGTCACTGTAAAATATACAGATTTTAAGTGTGTAGTTTGATGAGGTTTTTTTAAGGTTTATTTATTTCTTTAGTAATCTCTACACCCAATGTGGGGCTTGAACTCACGACCCCGAGATCAAGAGTTGCATGCTGTACCGACTAAGCCAGCCAGGCACCCCTATAGTTTCATGAGTTTTGATAAATATATAAACCTATGTAACACTTACTCTGATCAAGATACAGAACATTTCCTTCATCCACCCAAATAGCCTTCATGCCCCTTTGAAGTCAGTCCTCAACCCCCCATCCCTGTCCTAGAAGTTCATGTAAATGGAGTCACACTGTGTGTGATCTCTTATGTCTGGCTTCTTCCCTTCAACATACTGTCTGTGGGATTCATTCATACTGTGATGGGTATTCAGTGTTCATTTATTTTTTGTTGTTGTTGTGTGGTGTTCCCTTGTATGGACATACCATTCGTCCATCCATTCTCCTGCTGATGGTTACTTTCCCATTTGGACTATTATGAACGAAGTCTTTGTGCGGACATTCTTTGTCATCCAAAGATTTGTGTGTTTCAAAGGGAATGCAGCCAGCGGCTCATGCTGTGTTGTAAAGTTGTGCGCTCTGTTTCAGGACCACCCTTTAGCGGGACAAACAAGTGTCAGAATTGCTTTGTTCTCCGTATTTATAACATAGTTCTTCCTTAGAGCATTGGAGCCCTCGAAGGGCTTAAGAAAAGGCCCTCATCAGTGAGACATCACTCTGACTTGTTGCAGATTTAAAGGAGCAGCTTCTAAAAATATCACTCAACTTAGAGGCAAAAGGCTCTTGCCAGCCTAGGAGGCTGAAGGCAGTTGGAACTACCCACTAAAGAATCAACAGGCCCAGGGCTCCTCGCTGGCTCTGGCCCGGTCACTGGAGCACATGACTCTTGATCTCGGGGTTGTGGGTTCAAGGCCCACGTTGGGTGTAGAAATTACTTAAAAATTTCTAGAGGCACCTGGCTGGCTCAGTCAGTAGAGCACGTGACTCTTGATCTCAGGGTCGTGAGTTCAAGCCTCATGTTGGGCATGGAGCCTACTTAAAAAAATAATAATTGAAAATAATATAAAAAAACAAACAAAGAATTGACAGCTCAGGTGATTTCACCGAGCCTCAATGTCCAGTTTTCAGCACCCCAAATGCCTGGCCCTGTCATCTACCCCCCCTCCTCTGGGCCATTTCCTCATGGCTTTTTCCTCCTGTGCTGCTGGAAGCCCTGGTTTCTTTGTGAGGAAAATCTCCATCAGCCTCAGGATCTTCAAAGGACTCTCTTGCTATCTTCTTCTTTGCCCTGAGGAGTGGCTTTCCCATGAAGAGGCCACTTCTCCTGTAGCCTATGAGCCGAGGGAGCACTTCTCCCAAATCTAAGCACCTCAGGGTTCGGAAGCAGAGCAGAGTTTTCCCTGCTTTTGTGCCTGCTTCCAGACCATTCCTCCTTTTTCCTCATGGAAATTCCCTTTTGAGGCTCATGCCATCTGGCAATAATCTGTGACCCCACATCTTATAGTCTGCTCAAAGTTCTACCATGACCCTGTATAGATAACCCATTCAACAGTTGAGCCTATTCTTTCTTTTTTTTCTTTAAAAAAAATTGAGATATAATTAACATATAACATTGTGTACATTTTTTTAAATTTTTAAAAAATTTTATTTGAGAGAGAGCGAGAGAGCACAAGCAGGGGGAGTGGCAGAGGGAGAGAGAGAAGCAGGCTCCCCGCTGAGGACCCTGGGATCATGACCTGAGCCAAAGGCAGATGCTTAACTGACTGAGCCACCCAGGTGCCCTAACATTGTGTAAGTTTAAGGTGTAACCACCTACCCCACAGCTTTGGGTTGTATTACCATAGAAAGAGATAATCAAAACAGAGAGTTGATCACTTCATGGTCAGGTTGACTAGCAAAGATATTGTAACAATATACGTTGCAATAAAAAAATACTGTATAAACATACAAGTTTCACCACAAGCCTCAGCATTATTAAATTTTATTATTTTATCTAATGAAATAGGTGAGAAATGGCACCTCTCTGTTAGTTTTAATTTAATGTTCTTTACTTATTAGTGAAATCGAACCCTTTCCCCAAAAAACTATTTCCTAGTATTCAGTTTCTTCTTGTGTGAACTGTCTGCTCATGTTCTTTGATGCTTTGGTCCATCCTTCCAAAGAGCCTGGAAGTGCCTGGAAGTCTGTCTGGAACTTTGGCACAATAGAAATACTTAGCCATTGGCAGGATGTGGATCCCAACATTGATTTCTGGCAAGGGACTCTAATTCTGATTGAAGTGTGCAGTCGAGTTAAAAGAATTTCAGCTCAGGGATCTTCAAAGATCACCATTTCGTCCTGCCACCTTTATTTTATTTTTTCTTTTTTAAGATCTTATTTGAGGGGCACCTGGGTGGCTCAGTCGGTTAAGTGTCTGTCTTCGGCTCCGGTGGTGATCCCAGGGTCCTGGGAAGGGCTTCCTAATCAGCAGGGAGTCTCCTTCTCCCTCTCCCTCTCTCTCTGCCCCTCCCCCTGTTCCTGCTCGGGCACTCTCTCTCAAATAAAGAAATAAAATCTTTTAAAACATTTTTATTTATTTGAGAGGAGAGGGAAAAAAAGAGAGAGAGTGTGTGAGGGGAGGAAAAGCGGGGAGGGAGAGGAACAAGCAGACTCCACACTGAGTGGGTAGCCTGATGTGAGGCTCAATCTCAGGACCCTGAGATCAAGACCTGAGAGAAATCAAGAGTCAGATACTCCACCGACTGAGCCACCCAGGTGCCCCTCATCCTGCTTCCTTTATTTATTTATTTTTTAAAGATTTTATTTATTTATTTGACAGAGAGAGAGACAGTGAGAGAGGGAACACAAGCAGGGGGAGAGGAAGAAGCAGGCTTCCCGCTGAGCAGGGAGCCTGACACGGGGCTCGATCCCAGGACCCAGGGATCATGACCTGAGCCGAAGGCAGATGCTTACTTAGCGACTGAGCCACACAGGTGCCCCATCCTGCTGCCTTTAAACAAATGATTAGGCATAAAGGCTAGTGCCAGGGCGGGGGATGCTCTAGTGCGGGGGCGGGGGGGGGGGGAAGAGCGTATTCAAAATCTGCAGCAGTCCTGCGGAATTACTTAGGTTCTCTGACTCATGTCTCAGAGCTGCATCTAGAAGACGTGAAGTCTCATAAACAGTCAAGAATGTTTTCTGGATGATGCTTTGTTCAGTGCTTTGCTCTAAATTGGCCGTTTTGAGGCTTCTGGAGCTGAACAGAAGTACCTTGCCATTAGAACCGACACCATATGCAGTCCAGCCTGTAGAAACCTAGGAGTCATCCCTCCCTCTTTCTCCCCAGAACTTACGTCCCATCAATCACTACCTTTTGCCTAATCTACCTGCTAAATATCCCTTGAATATATCTACTTCTTGCCACCCAGGCTGCTACCACCTTAGCACAGGGACTATGTTGAACAGATTATGGCCAAGTCTTCTCCGTAAGCTTCTGCAAGCTGTTCTTGCTTCTCTACAATCCATTCCCCCACTTAGCAGCCAAAATGAGTATTTTTACAAGTGCCAATCAGACCATGGTACGCTGTTGTTTAAAACCCTCCAAGAGGGGTGCCTGGGTGGCTCAGTCGTTAAGTGTCTGCCTTCGGCTCGGGTTATGATCGGGTCATGATCCCGGGGTCCTGGGATCGAGCCCCACATTGGGCTCCCTGCTCGAGGCCTGCTTCTCCCTCTTCCACTCCCCCTGCTTGTGTTCCCTCTCTCTCTCTCTGTCAAATAAATAAATAAAAAGTCTTTTAAAAAAATTAAAAAAAAAAAACCCTCCAAGAGAGGTGTCTGGCTGGCTCAGTGGGTAGAGTAGGCGACTCTTGACCTCGGGTTTGTGAGTTTGAGCCCCTCGTCGAGTGTTACTTGCAAAAACAAAACAAAACAAAAAAAGCCTTCCAAGAGCTTTTCAGTGCCCTCAGAATAAAACCTCAACATGTGCAATGTGTTGCAGAAGACCCCACAGGAGCTGCCACACCGCCCCCCCTCCTGCCCGCCCTGGCTTTGTCTCCAGCACCCTGCTCTCCTATTCTCTGACCCATTCATGCAGGAATCCCCTTCGGTTCCTCGGTCTCAGATCTTCCTTCCTCGGGGCCTTTACACACGCCTCCTCCCCCTCTGTGGTGCTTGTTTTCATTCTCTTTGTCTGGCTAACTTGTAGTCATCCTTCAGATTTCAGCTTAAATATTACTTCTTGAGGAAAGCCTGCCCCAGCCACCTGAGATGACAGGATCCCATTAGAGATGCTTGTTTGCAGCACTTTGCACACTTCTGATGATGTAATTCTTTATTTAACATCTTGTCTCCTCCATTAGAATATTAGCGACTTATAGTATGATGTTGTTGGTCGGTTTCAAAGGGGTTGATTCCAGGCTGATTTAACAACATTTGAAACGCTTTTTTTTTTTTAAAGATTTTATTTATTTATTTGACAGAGGGACATAGCGAGAGAGGGAACACAAGCAGGGGGAGTGGGAGAGGGAGAAGCAGGCTTCCCGCAGAGCAGGGAGCCTGATGCGGGGCTCGATCCCAGGACCCTGGGACCATGACCCGAGCCGAAGGCAGACGCTCAACAACTGAGCCACCCAGGCACCCTGAAACACGTTTTTAAAGTCAAACGACATTGAGATTTTTAGCTCTCTCTCTTAAATATTCCACAGGGTCACAAAACATGAAGCAGTGGTTGTCTGTCGGCTGTAATATCTAAGGTGACGTCACTACGTGTTACTACACTGGCTCGTATAACAGAGACATCACGTTGCAGAAGGAGAGGGAGCTTCTTGCTGGCAGATTCATTAGCTATATGGCAGACAAATGTCACATAGATCAGACCATTTAGTGTGGAAGGCCTCCCCTTCTCCTTCTCTTTTCCCTCTACTGCTCCTCCCCTTTTGTTTTAAGGCGAGAACTATGAGTGTTTATACAGCCAGGGGAAAATGAGCCGACAGAAAGGAAGCAAATGAAGATGCTAGAGAAAGAGGATAATTGGACACCAGTTCATTTATTCAACAAACATTTATCAGACATCTGCGGTGTGCCAGGCACTTCGTTAATCAATAGTGACACAAAGATGAGTAAGACACAGTCCTTAACTCGAGGGACTCACAAGAAGAGAAATGACACATAAATAGATAATGCTATTAACTATATGAAGCCTAGCGATGGATATGTCCAGTCTCTATACAGAATCATATACAAAGAAATGTTAGTTGGCATCCAAAAATAATCACAAAGCAACTTCAAATCTCACTGCAGTCTCTTGAGAAAAATGCCAAAGGGGGAATTACATAAGTGATTTATAAGAAATCTTCTTAAAATCCTATTGTTCATTCTCTTTCCCTTCTCCTGTCTGTTGAGGAGAATTCTGTCTTTACCTATTAGGCTCCCTGATCACTGATCATCATACAGTATCAGAAATAATAGGGGAAAGGTATTTCACCTATTCACCGAAGGTATTTCTCACTCTGCCCTAAAGCTTCTTTCTCCTGTCTTTCCAAACTTCCTCCACCTCTTCTCCAATCCATACCATCCTGGCTCTTCTCTCTTCACTTGCTCCTCCACTCATCTATTTATTTGATAGTGAGCGAGCAAGCATGAGTGGGGGAGGGGCAGAGGGAGAGGGAGAAGCAGACTCTCAGCTGAGCAGGGAGTCCGATGCAGGGATGCTGGGCTCGATCCCGGGACCCTGAGATCATGACCTGAGCCAAAGGCAGACACTTAACCGACT